>NC_037092.1:51108105-51418418 GCF_002994745.2 Rosa chinensis
ATCTAGATGCACAACCACACCTCAGATGGTCTAGATGGAAAGCATTAGCAGCATTTAAAAGTTAGGTTCCATCCAGAATAGGAACATTAACTGAATGACCAGTACTTACAATGGCATCTATTACAAAATAAGCTTCTCTCCAATTATGATTCAATTTCTCGATACAAAAAGCTTGCAAGAGTTGGAGATATAATAAAATATCGTTTGAATAAAACATGTCAGGTGGAGAGTAAGTTGCAAAATAACAACATACCCAATAGGCCATATATTTTGAATTTGATTTTAATTATTGACATAAAAGTGGAGATACTCGTAAGCGACAAGGCACAATTCCAGGTCTCACTTCTTGAGCAGCGTTTCTCATGGAAATTGGGGCATATGCTAGAAATTCACCTATATGCAAATATTTTATTAAATAATTTTGGCAAGTGAACCAATTGGTCAATTAAATCCCGAACAACAAAGCTGCTAGAACGTTTTTTTTTTTTTTTTTATAATTTGGACTGTGGCGCTTTTTTTTTTTTTTTTTGTGTTGTTGCTTGAATGTGATTAATCGTGGTCCTTGATTACAAAAGTCCAAGCAAAGCATCCATCATCCATGTCCCATTGAGAACCATTTTAGTTTATAGTAATAACCAGGGTTGGCCCTGAGGCCACCGAGCACCAACAGGCCTCCAGTCATCTAATTTTAAAATATCAAGAAGTTTATTTATATATATATATATATATATATATAGACACAGATCTTATCCAGAGTGAGGTCTCGATCACTCTGAAATTAACGTGTGAGATTTAAGTTTAGGGTCAATTTTCGGTCTCATATACACATCTCGACAATTTAGTTTCTAGGTACTAATGTATAGATCATCTCTGCCAAATTTCAGCCAAATTGATGGTCGTTAAGGCATTGATAACTGTCTTAAAACTAGTACTGTTCAGGGTGGACAGATTCAGTTCGTTCATTGGTTTAAGTGAGTTAGATACCTTAAAAATCATCAAATTGGCTGAAAATTTGCAGAGATGATCTATACATTAGTACCTAAAAACTGAAAGATTGAGATGTAGATTCATGACCAAAAAGTGATCCTAAACTCCAATCTCACACGTTAATTTCAGAGTGAGGCCTCACTCTGGATAGGATCTTTATATCAGATCTTATCTAGAGTGAGGTCTCGATCACTCTGAAATTAACGTGTGAGGTTGGAGTTTAGGGTCACTTTTCGGGCAAGCCTGGAGTTTAGGTTCTTGGCCCTGACCTTGGGCAGGCCTCAGGCTTAAAAAAATTCATAACTATGTTAAAGCCCAACCCAGCCCATTGATGACCCCTATATATATTTGTTCTAACCGCACAACATGCTAACCATGTGGCCTAGTGATGAGCGTTTTTTTACTTGGTTTGAAAGACCCAGGTTCGATTCATCTTGGCCTTGTTTTGATTTTTTATGGTATTTTTAATTTCTCTGTAGTATTTGGCCACTTTAATGCGTTAGTACTCATTTTCTGGTTTTTTCTAGACACATACTTTTTAATTTATAAAATAGAGCTTCTATTCATACATCCTCACTTAATAGACCTCCAACTTACTTTTACAAATAACCAATATGCTATCTACACCTCCCTAATTTTTTCCATAATACCCATCATCCAATAATATCAATAAAAACTTTTTTTTTAGAGTGTTCTATTCATATACCTCCAAAATCGGTAGTTAGACCTCCATCAATTTTTGAACATTTCACAATATTATTTTACTCTTGATATAACTAAGCTGAAAAATAATAATAATAATAATAATAATAATAATAATCTTTCAATTGATAGCTCCCCCCCCCCCCCCCCTTGCTTATTGTTGTATTTTGTAGGCATACGCATCTTTAGAGGCCAAGAGTAGTTCATTTCTTCAACTTCCTAAGATTCCCTCGTTTCATATATTTACTCAAACAGTACGCTCCGATGGATGAGTATGATTTTAAGCGAAAGTGGTCTGTTTGTGTTTTGGTTAGAGAATATTGCATATCCGAAATTAACTCGAGGAACTGCAAACTGAGGTACTGGTCTGTTGATTTCTCCACTACTTGGTAAGGATGAATATCATAACGAAAACAAAAGGGAAAAAATGGCATGAGGATGACCATTTGTTGATTTCATACCTCTAAAAGGGAAAATATTTTTTTTATTTTTTCTTTCTTTCTCTTTTGTGTCTTTATTGGTAATTTGACATGAGTTAGTATCACTTGAAAAAAAAAAGAGGTTCAAACGCCAATTTTAGAGTTATGAATAGAAGCTTCATTTATAAAAATAAAAACCCAAATCTTTAATATTTTATATTTTTATTTCATATGCTTTTTTATTTTCTACTTATTGTTTTCAATGTTGTAATTGTAGTTATTTGAAAAAAAAATCATATAAAAATTAGTTGCTAATTAATGTTCTACGTGCAACAACCCAACCCTAATTAATAGAAATTATTACGAATTTAGGATGGAATAATAACAATTTTACCACATTCACAATAACTATGGTTGTGCCAAATTGTATCCCAATTACCATTCTTTGAATAATCAACTAAATATTGATTTAAGGTATATAGCCAAGTAGAACTTGAAGCCCAGATCAAGTTTCATACCCTGTTCATTATCATCGGCGATCGGAATCACCGGAAATTATAAAAAACTCGTCGGAAGCATCGAAGCTTCTCAGCAGCTTCAATTCTCTCTCCACACTCGACAAGTGGAAAAATTGAGCCTAATGGAAAGACAGCAATGAGGAGACAATTTGATCAGCATCGATGCGCCGCCATGATGTAGCCTGACAACGAATTTTCGTCAGGTTGTTATAATGATCTGCTCAAAGAAAATATTTTTATAAAATACAAACTAAATCCAAAAGGCCTTGCGATTTCGAGTTAATGAGTTATTCGATTAGCATCGGTGCCCTGCCATGACATGGCCTAACAACAAATTTTCATCGAGTTGCTATAATGATACGCTCAAAGAAAATGTTTTGTAAAATAACAACCTGCACCCAAAATGCCTTGCGTTTTCGAGTTAATAAGTTATCAGAATGTTATGACATGTCGGTTTCTCATTGACTCGGGCCGCAGTGCTGTGGGATTCCTCTCACGAAATGCCACTGTTCGAATACTGTGGACCCATTTAGTTTTTTAAGGGATAAGATTTTTGCATGCATACTTTGCAATCGAACAGACTATTGTTAACCCTAGCTAATTGAGAATACTTGTATCAAAATCCACTCATTTATGAATGGTACGTACGACCTGGTTTCTAATCTGATACACAAGATGACACTTGAAGAAAATTTTATCTTCTAAATTTCAGGAGCATAGATACGAATTTGAGAAAAATTAGCCATCCTGCATGAGTATGACTACTAGTGCTTTGAGTATGACTATTAGCCATCCTGCATATATGCTCATCTCAACGAAACCTAGATAATATCAACATACCCAAAAGGAAAACAAAATAAAAAATATTATTTTAACACACCGGTCAGACTTCAAAATTTGAGTAAAGAATATAAACTTCATTCTTATATAAGAGGCATATATATACCTAACATGAACCATGTCATATATTTAGGGTATACAGCTACTTGTTACCTGGTCTAGTTCTAGCTACTCATCAAAATCTGGGTGACTGGTTGCCTCACATAAGTCGCTAGTGTATATGGAATCTAAGAAGGTGATATATCATGTGCAGCAGCATATGTGGCATGAATTAATTAATATATGATATACAGATATTTTAGAAAATAATGTGAATGAAATCCACCTGATGAATGCAATCTAGCTATGTGAAAAGCATGTGAGCGAGGGTAAGAGAACTAAATCCATTTAGCACATGTATATACGCAGGCATTGAATTTAGACACACCAGCTTCTTAATAGTATTAATCAAAACATTAATTGATTAATAGATTGATTGATTAATTTGTCAACAAATGTATGGAATTATTTTTCTTTTCTTTTTCTTGTCTGAACAAATGTATGCAAAGTTAGTTCCAACAAAACATAGACAAGCCATCAGAACGAATAAAGAAGCCACCATTCATATTCTCTACGCATAATATAGCTAACATTCATCGCTGCTAATTAAGCCAAAAGCGAAAATGACATACAATACAGGAAACATTTAAACATACCCCAGCTAGCTATGATCGATCATGAACTTGGGGTTTACATAGTAATGAACACACAAGGAGTTACTCATTCAATCATCAATCAAGGTTTTCAAAATAAGGAAATGAATTTAAACTTTGAACCAAACAACTAATAGTTAGTAATGATCAGTAGTGCAGAGAGGATGGATCAATATGCTAGCGTATGTAAAGGTAGCTAGTATTTTGAAAAGGACATGAAGTAGACAGTATTGAACTACTTCTTCTAGTCGGAAACAAATCAAGGATGGTTACATTACAACAAAGTACTACAAACTTGCTAAAGCCCTAAAGCATAAAGCCAGCAGTAGTTTGGATTGCAATTGCTCAACTATGATCCAATTCATTCACTTCGATATAGCTAGCTTTGATAATGATGATGAAGACGAAGTAGAGCCAAATCAAATTATGCCAGCTAGCTAAGCAGTGAATAGTAGTAATTTGCTAGCAGGCATGCACCAGGACCGAAAATATAGATATGCATGACAGCCCAAATTAACAAAACAGATGAAATTAATATATGGAGCTCACAAACAAAATCTTTTAATTAAGGGGATTTGCGTTGCGACTTGTGAGCTAGTGTAGATATTACTTTTAGTTAGAATAAATTATAAGCCTTGTACTGTGGCACATGAATGAATAGTGCGCACAAAGTCAAAATAATAGTTGTACCATAAAGGAGAAAATAAATTGCTTTATGCTGTGAATTTCACCTTTGACAAGCAAAAGACTTTGATGAAGAGGAAAGAGACGATAGCAAGAAAACAAACTATTACCATTATGGGAGAAAAGAAGTATATGTCAATAGGAACAAAAACATCTCTTCTTTGATCAATATTTTTCTATATTTTTTGTTAATATATATATGCTTGCCTAAATTTTCATATAATTAATAAGAAAGCATATAACTTCCATTCAAATGATCCCATTTCACTAATAAGAATAGGTGAAAAATGAGATAAGAAGAAAGCTAGCCACCTACTACTACTATGGGAAAGGAGAAATTAAGAAATGGAAGAAAATAATAGAAACCTCTCTTCCTCTATGATACTGAAGAAAAGTTTGTTAATTACTTATTTAATTTTTCATCTTTTTCTATTTTTGTTACATGCGCTGTAAATAACTTTTCTTACAAGAAGAAAACAATACAACTTGGAAGTGATTAATTTCTCTTGTATATATATATATAAATATTCTATTCACTTAATTATAAGATTAGGCAAAGATCAGACTTGCAGCTTTTTCGCATGAGATAAACCCTCCACCCAAGTGTTATTGCTGCGATGCGAATGTATGTATGTATACTCGACTTGAGGAAACTAGTTTGGATGATCATTCTTCATACAAGATTAATTTATATAAGAAAACTAATTAGTTCATGAAGAAGTAAATTTGACTAATTTATGTTATAGATTTACTTTCATTTCATTGATGAATCTACTACCTGAAACCAGGAACAAGAATGATTACCGATCATCAATTTAATTTATTGAGTTACCAAAGTTTGACACTCCCAGCAGCAATCCTCCACTAGTGGAGGCCGCTGCTGCAGCGGCTGCATAAGCATCCGCGGGGTCGAGTATTGGAGCACCTCCATTTCTTCCAGTTGGGGTACTAGTGGCACCTCCGCTTCTACCACCCAAATGCAAATCAGAAATATTTGGGAAGCCATGATGATCTCTACCTTGACCTTCAACCCCTTGATCATACAAGAACCCCTTAAACACATGACCGTTGATTTTGACGACAGCGTGATAGGCATACTCATCCTCTGCACCATCATCCACGGCCGTTACTCGAACGCACTTAAAAACCGCTGGCGCCCGTACTTGGCCCGGCATTGTCTCTGGAAAACCACCATCTGTAACAATGTGCAAGTATTTATGAATTAAAAACTAACTCCAACTTTCAAAAGCCGCACTACTAGTACCCCCACTTGATCAGATCAATTAATTCACCCACAACGACAAGTAGACTATGAATTTGATGATGCTAACAAAGTAACAGAGAAAGAGAGAGAACCTTGGCGTTGGAGTTTGGAGGTACTGTCATAGCTTCTGGGTGGCGTAGTGTTTGAAGTGGAGTTCGTATGAGAGGGAGTTGTGTTTTGCGAAGTAACCAGTCTTGGTTTTTTGGCATTGGAACTAGTATTATTAGTGTGCGAGGTAGACGCAGAAGACCCGGCCGCCGCCACTCCCTCGGACATGAGCTGCCGCTCCCTGCGTCTAGCCGCTGGGACCCACGTGCTCTTCACGTGCGTGGTACAATCAAAACCACGGCTCTTGCAGCATGTCCTGCACCGCCGATGATTGCAGTCTTTCTTGGCCTGGTTCCCGCAGTCTTGACAAGTGAGAGCGGACGATGCCGATGCCGATGCCGATGCCGCCGAGGCACCAAAATTCCCACCACCACCACCTTGAACCATCAAATGGGCGCCACCGTGAAGGTTCTGGTTTTTCTTGAGGAAAAGTTGGTGTTGTTGCTGGGTCGGCTGCTGCCACAAGTGAATACTTCCTCCTCCTCCACCTGCACTGTTTCTGTTGCGACCGCTCAGCATGTTGTGATCATCATCATCATCATTGTCATCATTCATGTTGGTATTGGAAGGGCCCAGGCAAGGGGTGGTGGTGAGGAGTGGAATGACGCCGACGCCGACGCCGAGAGCTGTGGCGGGATTAGAGCCATTCATGGAATTATGATCAGATGAGAGAAGGTCTTGTTGATGGTGCGGGGGGTGGTGGTGGTGGTGGTGGTGGTGCGGATGATTGTGGTAGGCTGCAGCTGGAGCAACAAGGAAGACGTCTCGAAGGCCGAGCATACCCATCTCCGGTGGGAAGCCGTAGTTGATGGGCCTGGAAGGGCCTGATGATGACGACCACATGGCGGCTGAGGCAGAGGGGGAGGGTCCGGCAGTAGGCCCAGCATTGAAGCCTAGACAGAGATCGTTAGCCGAAGACGAAGCTGATGAGCCCCCCACCCAGTCTGCAAAAGCACCAGAATCTGAAGGCAGCCTCCTTGTGGTAGCCACAACTGAAAGCCCTTAATTTACAACAACAGCTAAATTCGGTGGATATATATATATATAGATCTCAACTCATGAATTATTTATATACTATCTTCTTCTTCTTGTCATCTGATCAGTAGATAAAAGAGGACAAGAGGAAGGAAGGAAGGAAGGAAGGAAGGAAGGAAGGAGAGAGAAAAAGAAGAAATCGGGAGCAGAGCCGAGCTAGGCTAGCTCTCCGAATCCATGGAAGCTATAGGAATTTCAGCAAGTGCATGTCAACACTGCTAATATCTATGTCTGGGTGTTATGTGTTTGTAAACAAAGTGGTGAGTGGAGTGGGGTCTCTGCAACTCAATAAGAAAAGAAAAGAATAGATCGATCGAAATGGATGGACATGGGAAAAAAGGCTAGGTTGTTCATTTCATTTCATCTAGCTCAAGTTTAACTTTTTTTCTTTTTTTTTTTTTTTGCTTTCTCTTTCTATTTCCTCTCTTCTACTGCTGCAGCAGCAGCTTCTGGTTGCGTTGCCACTTTGGCTTTTATGTGTAAAGGAGTTGGTTTTCTGATCACCAACACAGATCGAGCAGAGCAGAGCAGCGATAGGGAGATGACTTGTGCTTCTCTCTAGCTTCTGGGTGGGGGCCGGCCCAATGCTCACACTAATCCACTGATCCAGTACCACTGAGTGAATGAATGAATAAATGACAGAGAAAGAAAGAGAGAGAGCCAGACAAAGAGAGCAAGAAAGAAAATGCAATAACGACCTTTCCTCTGCTGTTTCTTCTATTGTGCCCAGTAACCTTTCTCTCTCATCATAATCATGGATCTTCCCTGCTTCTTTCTTCTTCCTTCTCCGAACTCGATCGCTTCTTTTTTATCTCTTTTCTTCTCTCCCTAAAAACAACCAAAGGCTTCCTCGATGTGTTTCCTTGAAAGCAAACTGAGGTGGGTTCCTCTCGCTGGCTCTCTCTCACTCCAATAATCAGTCACAAACAATAGCTGAATGGCACATAGGAGGAGAGAGAGAGTGTGTGATTGTTTGTGTGTGAGAATTAAAGCAATAAAATATAAAGATAGAGGGAGAGTATAAAGACTTTTGTTCTCTAGTTTTTGTAATTTTATGGGCTCTCTCAACTCTAAAGTCACATGACAACTCCCCATTCATTTCATGTAACTAGGGCAAATAAAGTGTTTCTCCTTCTATCACTTCTGCTTCACCGCGCGTGTAATACCCACTTCTCATTACCGCGTGCTGTTTTTTATTCCTCCGAAAATGGTGGTGGCCCACCTCATCGTAGAGCTCACATGCGGCGCGTCTATTGCAATCGCATCAACCTTTGTCTTGTTTGGACAGTCTTCGCCGATCGAGGGTAAATGAATGATATCAAATTTCTTTTTGTAAAGAGGGGTATGATTCTGAGCACCGCATTTCACTTGCATTAACATTTGGACGGTTGGATAATTTCAAATTTATCTTTTAATTATTAAAAATACTGTTAACAATAAATATTAATATCTGATATCATTAAATATGTACTTGATTGTACTATCGGTAAATATAATTTTCATTTAAACAGATATCAAATACTAATCACACCAACTACTGTAAGTGGCCTAATGGTTCTTGCTTAATTGGGTGTTCTCCCCAACCTAGATTGGAATTTTGAAGCTGTCAAAGTGACCAAATACTATACTGCAATGCACAGTTGGATCATTTCACATGCCCTGAAGGGGTTTATCTTGAACTTAGGAAGTTTTTGGGTTCTACTTGACAAAGTCAAAAAGAATACTAATCACCCTTGTGCTTTTAGTCGGACCAATTTTCGCCGCAAGAGTTTATCTTGGGTCTAGGAAGCGTTTAGGTTCTCCTTGACAAAATCAACAACAACAAAAATACTAATCACACCTGTGCTCTTAGTCCAACCAATTTTCGGTTTCAATGACAATTTTTCATTTTTAATTTAGTAGTCAAAACTTATTAAAATTTGAATGGAAATTTCACGGAGTAAATTATGACAACGATTAATACTAGTAAGCAATAGTCAATTTTGAAAATATTTCAAATATTGTATAAATATCGATAAATTTAAATTACATAAGCTTTGAAATAAATTTTGATACTTTGAAAAGAAAAATAACTTAATTAACGGTATCCCATGGTCACCATATGAGGTGCAAAACTTTCATTGCACAACAGTTCTTTATTTGTTTGCCTAAAGTTTTTTCTTTTATTGCATAATATCTTATATTATTATTTTTTTATCGACAACGATTTTGGGATTAGTTTTAATACACACATCCCTAATTAATACACACATCTTACTCAATATACCGCCTATTTAATTTCTTATCATAATATTTTACTAAAAACACAACCCAAAAATATCCAAACTACCCTCAATTTTCATAAACCAACATCCATTATCAATCACTCAAACAAATCCAAGATATGGTGTTGACTTGAATCAATCAACCTCGTGTCCAAGATCAAGACAGTGCCATACACCATAATTGAAGACCTTGATGGGATTAGATCTTCTTCTTTTTTTTTCTTTTTTTTTTCTCAATGTGTAGAAATAGGATTGGATAAAAGGACATATATTATTTTCATGCTAGAGGTGAATAATGATTTCATGTTCATCTTATTTTAGGAATTGAATAACAATTCAGATGAATAATCATTTACATCTTGAATAAATTAATTAGCTTCTCTAACTCATGATTGCATGTATATGAATTGAACAATTATTTCATGTTCATTTTTTCTTTAGACATATACAAATATAGCTAGACGATTATGATGGTAATGTTGATGTGTGCAAGGTTAGGGTTAGGAAGAACAAACCAAAGAGATATATAGAAGAGACAACACAATTCATTTAATTTTTTTTCTTCTATCAATCTAATATAGATGTGTCTTTTGGTCATTTTCTCTACCAATAAATTTTTATTTGAAATGAAAAAAATTAGGATGTGTATTAAGTAGTTAGGGATGTGTATATAAAATCTCTATTTTGATAATAATAAAAATAGCAAGATGCAAAACAATAAAACATTTTTTTTTTTAAGGGAAAGACGTCAAACTATATTAAGTGAAACTGAGAAGTACAAGGAGCGATACAAAAACATCAAAAGAAAACCTATAAAGCATAACAAGATGCACAAACGCATCTAAAAAATAGAAAAAACAATAAAGGATTGTAAGATGTACAGACACATCTAAAATGAAAGGTAACCATGTGACTTGATGTCGGACGACATCGCTGCACTGCATATGTCACGAGAGCAGTGTAAATATAATAGTAACCGTAGCAGGTGATATGATCACCTAGGAGAGGTGATTCGCTCACCTGGAGCTCGAAAGTAACCGGAGGGTGTCAAAAACTCGAAAATTAGCAAACGAATGCCCAAGAACCAGAACAAATACCAGATCAACATGAGCAACTGTCTCAGATCCAATATCTAGATTTGAATACAACCCGGGTCCCAAATACCGATCCAAATCCGCCCCAAATCCAAAGTGATCAAATCTGACAGGTCAAACTTGACAAAATACCAAGCCCACCTTAATCTGATCTGGGCATCGTGGCTTCAGCCCGACGTCCGCTACCATCTCCTCCTGAAGCAAAACTCCGCCCTGCCTTCGCCTGAGGGAGGAGAGCAAACCGGAGGGAGAAACTCAGCAATGGAGACCTTCACTGGCACTAGCCGTTCCTTGCTGCAGTACCACCGGCTTCTTCTCTTCTGCGTCTCTCCTTCACCATTGCACCTTGGTCTTGCCACAAGACCCAAATGGACAGCCAAGCATCCAGACGCCGAACAACCAAAAGCTCTCCATGTCGAGATTGTTGCTGACCCGACATGGGAATTCGCCCAGTCGAAAACTGCACCCACCAAGATCCTCCCGATCTGCCAGCACCGCCGCCATCATCATATCATGATGTTTGAGTCGCGCTCGCCTAGGCCTAGACGAGCCACCGCAACACAGCACCTCCAATGGGGCTGCACGTGCCTGCACAGCAAGAGAATGATCTGATAAAATACAAGCCTCCACGCCAGACAGCCATGAAGGCCCGAAAAACTTCTACCATAGAGAAACCACAGCGACAGTAGGAATGGATTTGGGCAATCCCAAAGGGGATGCCGAAGGTGTACTCCACGCAGGATGGAGAACGGTACAGAGAGGCCAAGCCCGAAGGCGGCGCTCTCCCAACCCTAGCAGAGCTATGCTAGGTCGAAACATTTTTTACAAATAAAGGTAACAATAAAACATTCTTGATTGAGCAGTCATTTTTTCATTTTTAATAGTCATAGGTGCTTTAGTATTGTTTCACATTTGCAACTGTAGAGGGCAGTTTGTGACCTTCCAATTTTCCAGTGAAACTGGGACTGTGAGTGATAGCAATTAAAAAGATGCACCCCCAACATTAATGGTTTCTTCAATCAAGTTGATGTTGTTGTATCCAAACAATTACAGAAAGTGTTGGAGGTGACCGGGAACTGATCGGGAACAATCGAGAGGCTTCCTTCGAGCGTTGACCTGGAGTTTGACCATTGGCTCGAGGAAAAAAAGGGGGGGTCAGGGCTTGAGGAAAGAATCGGGGCGGCCAGGGCTCGAGGAAAGAATCGGGACAGTCAGAGCTCGAGGAAATATTCGAGGCAAGATTTGAAGCAACCAGAGAATGGAAATTTCCTCTTAGGACGAGTGTCCAAAGAGAAAATTTGGGGGCATTGTGGGAGTAGGCAAATTCTGCTGGGCCTGCAATTAAGGCGATTAACTCCGCAGTTAGTATGGCGTTAAATTTCAGTCATGAATGCAGCGATTATTACGACAATAACTACGCACAATGATTATGATTATAAGTGCGCAATGAATGACTATCATAAATACGCAATGAATGAAGGTCGTAAGTACGCAATGATTAACTGTTATTAGTGCAGCAATAATTGTCATTATAAGTGTGTAAATAAATGCAGCCATCAAAGCAGAAATAATGGCGGCTTGTTCCAGAAGTAAGTCATCGCCTATATAAAGGAGGCTCGACGTCCAGGTAATCTATCGAATTCCAATTATCCCTACTCCACAACTAAGAAACGTACTAACTTAGGCATCAGAGGGTTTTTTGCAGGTACCCCCCCCCCCTTCTCCTCGAGCCGACGGTCAAACTCCAGGTCAACGCTCGAGGGAAGTTTCTCGATTATTCCCAGGTCAGCTTCCGCTCCAGTCCGCATTAATTGTTGGGTCAAACTCCTCTACGGAAGTTTTCACCTCTAACAGAAAGCATATGAACAACATTCATAGTTGTAGACAGTAAAAAAAATCATTCTTCTTCGAGTTGTGCGTCAAGGGTAAGGTACTAGTTTTAACCGAGTCTACATGAGAAATCAGGGAGCTAGTTCGAGTCGGAAAGGCTTTGATGACTCAGGGTTCATATTAGAGAAAGGACAGTGATAGGAAATATACAAGTGTGTTATTATTAGTATACGACCTAATTTAGCAATTTCAACAGTTGATCCTTTATATTCATATGCAAGAATTATGTCTATAAAAAATCAATCAAATACATAATCATTAAGTCATTAAAAATGTGCAAACGAATGTAGCAAGGTAGATAAAATTAGAACGAACATGGTGCTAATTGTGAGATCCCACATTGCTCGAAGGAAAGGATGTGATGTGCTTTTGTATGTGCATACTCAATTACTCACATCCTTATAGCAAGGTGGGAGCCCAAGAACAAAATTGTGAAGGCGGGGCCCGGATAATAATTTACTATGCGGATCGGGCTGTGACAGAATGGTATCAGAGTCACTTCCCGGTCAGAAGTGTATCAATGAGGGTGTCAGGCCTCTAAGGCGGGTATTGTGAGATCCCAAATCGCCTGAAGAAGAGGAGGTGATGTATATGTGCAGACTCATCTCCCCATAGAAAGACGCGTTTTGGGTGACCTCCCAACAATAAAACTGTGAGGGCAAGGCCTAAAGCGGATAATATCTTACCATGCGGACTGGGCTGTGACACTAATCAAATGGATAAACGTTTTCATATTTGGTTATTTTTTGTATGACTCATATGTGTATATGTAACTATAAAATGAGTGATTTAGATTATTAAATTACATGCTAAAATGAAAATATCCTCAAATTTCAAATTTATTAAGGTCTTCTCTATAACCTCCCTATATATGTGTGTGTGTTTGTGTGTATTCTCATAATAGTGTGTTGGGCTTTCAAAATAAACTCCTCTATCTTATTCTTCGTATTGTGGTGGAATATTACTCTCTTTTTCAATGTATATATCTTCATAACATATGAAAACCCTAAAAGAAGTCGCGGCTAACTTCTGCAATCTCGTTCTCTTCTGGTAGCACACTGACCTCTCCTCGACGTTGTGTGATCTGCTGCCAGATGGGTGAATGATGCCATGACTTGGGGGTGGTTTCTTGGGAGCATTGTTCACTCGATGTATAAACAAAGAGGTTTTGGCAACAGATTCTTAATTCAAAGCCTCTAAAAAGTTGTGGTCGTGTTGTACAAAACGGGGGTTGTTTTCCTTATCGACAGCGACGTAGAGGTGCTGCATCGTTAGCGTCATGGATTGTAGATGCTAGATAATTGGTGACAAGGGTCGTGGAGGCACGGGTTGAGGGATGTGGATCGAGGTGACGCGAAGCAGGTCATGATGGTGCAAACCGTAGCAAGGTGGTTTGGGGAGGCTCTGAACCTGTTGTACATACGACTAGAGTGTCGAGGAGATGACGACTTGTTCCTAGGTCAAGGCTAGCTTGCTAGGCTTTGAGTAAGGCCCTTTCTTCTGCCGGTCTCTTAGCTTGGTGATTTGGGCTAGGTTATTTGCCCAAGGTCCATAGTATTATTTAGATTTTCTTTCTATTAAAATTCTCTTTGTTTAGGGAACCTTATGTCAGTAGTTTAGTCTATTTTCAATAATTCTCTAATTTTTCGAGTGCTATGCACTTTTATGAGCTTATAGCGAATCTTCTAGAGTATTACTAAAGGAAGAGGCTCGTTTTTCTATGTATTTTATGTCTAATGAGTGAACCTAGTTCTATGTATCATTGTGAGTACTAACACATTTTCTTGCCTGTCTATATAAGACATTGGAAGAATATTTAATGACTATTCTGACTTGATTGCCGCCCTTGTAGGTTTGATTAAGAAAAAAATATGTTTATAACATATATATGGTCAGTCATATTATCAGTTACTTTTGGTGAAATATATATGGTTGAAGTTTATATGGTCTCTCATTTTGACACTGTTTTTGTGTGGAATGTGTTTAGTTAGTCATATTATTAATTGCTTTTTACATCATCTGATTTATTTTTTATGCTTTCTTAAATGTTGTCTTACAGTTCTTACTAGATTTATATTTTGATGCCTTATTGTATCTCGTATTGTTCTCGTTATTTTTCATGTAACATATCTAGTTTCTACAGCTCTATCAGTTGTGATAATTGTTCTACATGAAATAGATTTCTGGAAGTTCGCAAAAAATTATTGCTAATTGCTCGAAATGTGAAGCAAAAATATTCTGATAAAGATCTTAGGTTTAATATAGTTGTGGCATTTTACTTATAAAAAAAAATCATTTTATTTACTGATGTTGAAGACTATGGTTCTTAATCAAGTGCACAAACCATATGAAAGTCTAACGTAGACCAGAGTCCATAGCTGAAATACGTGGATAGGTTCAATTGGGGTTAGCCCTTTATGAGTTATGTATCTGCTGAAATTTGTCGATTTTGGATCCAAAAATTTCACCTCAATGTAAGCAATAAACATATTTAAATTTTAGCTTATAAAAACTATATTTTACAAATATTTATAAATCGTAGTCAAATTGTGTAAATTTTAAAATTAATTGCTTGTGAATTTTTTCACCAAACATTTGTTAAACAATTTTTAAAATAATTGTGTGGTGAGTTCATGAGCAAACGACCGTATCTCGACTTAAAACTGATGGTGGGTTAACCATTCCATCATATCCAAGTCACATCAGGCCTCAAGTCACTCCAAAATGTCATAATACAAATTCATCTCCAAGGCTCTCACAGTTGACCATTCTACAGTTCCCTCCTTGAATGGAATTTGACATGCATCGATCAGTCTCCTTTACATGTGATTTGTGACATTCTTCATCTTTTACTGTACCTTGGCATGGGGTGCTACTGATCCAACAGTAGCGTTTCTCTTGGTTTCTTCTTCTTCTTCTTCTTCATGTAAAATGCTTCACTAGAATTTAAATCTTAGAAGATTAAATCTCCATTGATCTTTAATCGTTCTCACAAAAAGAAGACAGGCTATTAGATTTTAAGCTCCTTTTTATTTTTTTTGTAAGTGAGATTTTAAGCTCATTTAAATACTAACTGATACACTCGTTTCAAAAAATAATAATAATAATAATAACTTATACATTTTGTAATTTTTTTTTTCTAACGAAGATCGACTACAAAGTCTATAATAATGGGCTTGACAAAAGTTACAATCGAAAAATTCTTCACACATTTCTCTATTCTAGTTATTAGGTACTTAAGATAACTTTTGTTGTTGGAAATTTATTTTAATTGAAAATTATCCATAAGTATTTTTTAAGACTTAAATTATTAATTAAGCGATCATATATTTTTATCACTCATAAGGCCAAAAAAAAAAAAAAGTGTCTCAGAGAGAGGAACACACATGTTCGCCATCAAAATGTGACCAAATAGAGAATATTCGGCTCGGTCAAGTACTCAAGTTGGACAGAGAACAAATTAGTGGCTTTTCATTTTGTTGAAAGTAATTTTTTTATTCGTCGACAATAGCTCTTCAGAAAATGTTAATAACTTTTCAAAAACTATGGTGAATAACAATAGCTTTTCTTGGAAAGTAACATAACTTTTTAGTTACTCAACAATATATTTTCAAAATATGGTAATGACTTTTCTAAAGAATGATAAAAATTTCTAAAAAATGGCAATAGTTTTTTATTTTTTAAAATATTTTTTTGTCAGTCTTCTGTAGCTATTTTATTTATTGGCAATAAATTTTAAATTAATAACAGTAGTTGTTTTGATGCAGTGGTATTTTCGTAAATAATGAAAATACTGCATTCTTAGAAAGATTAATATTTCTTGTATTTTAGTGGTTTTTGGGGGAACAAAAGATTAAGTGGTTTAGAGAATGGTGGTTCTAGTTGGACCTCTAAATTTGCTATTTGGACATGTCATATTTTGTACGCCTCTAATTTACTTTTTAAAATACTTGAAAAGCTAAGTAGACCTCCTTATATTTACCAAAACACCCTTGAATATGAGATACAACAATCTGTTAGGCCTCATCAAAAAGCCCGCGGATCACGTGGGTCGATGGAGGCCCGCCAGCCTTGAGGGCTAAAAGCCCGCCCGGGCCCGTTAAAAAGACCGCAAAAGCCCGCCTCGGTGGGTAGTGGGCCGGCCCGCAAAAACCCGGCCCGGCCCGCCAAAGGCCCGCTAGGCCCGGCCCGCAAAAGCCCCTAAAATATTTTATATATATATATAGTGTGTGTGTGTGTGTGTTTATATATATATATGTAGATATGTGTGTGTGTTTATAAATATATATATATATATATATATATATATATATATATAGATATACACACACACACACACACACACACATATAGATATATATTTGTGTGTGTGTTTATATATATGTGTTATATATATATAACACACATATATATATAGATATAGATGTGTGTATGTTTATAAATATATATATATATATACACACACACACAGAGATATATATTTGTGTGTGTGTTTATATATATATGTGTGTGTGTGTGTGTGTGTGTGTGTGTGTTTATAAATACACACACACACACATATAGATATATATTTGTGTGTGTGTTTATATATATATATATATATATATACATGTGTGTGTGTGTTATATACATATATATATATATATATATATATGACTATGTGTGTGTGTGTGTGTGGAAGTTCTTATATTTCTATATAAAATATGTGCTAATGTCGGTTGACCAATCCGATATATATATTCTACATATCGGTTGACCAATCCGATCGGATTCGAAAATATGGTGAAATTAGCTAAATTTTTTACTACACTCATAATTTATTGTAATCAACTCATCCAACGGTCGGTTTTTCCATTTTCTTTGAATTGATAGGGGTTGCTCTTTGGAGTGTATGAAGGATAAATATAGGTTTATAAGAGTAACTACGTTTGACCTAGTTGATCGAATTCGAAACAAGAACCAAATTGGCTGGATTTTCTACAACCACCATAAAACATTACAATCTCTCCATCGAGCGGTTGGTTTCTCCGAATTCATTTTCCACTTCATGGTTGCTTTAGAATGAACCTAAACAATTTAAATGCAATGTATAAGTCATACAACTTTAGGAATAAAATTGGTATAGACTAATGTGTTTGTAATTAAAATTAATTTTTTTTTATCTTATGTCCACGCACATCCATTGATGGAATATATACAAACGTAATGTGAAAAAATAAACACGTTTTGCGGTTGTCACGCCATCGGTCAACCAATAAAACATATAAGTGACTACGGTTGACCAATCCGATCGGATTCGAAAATATGGTGAAATTGGCTAAATTTTTTACCACACTCATAATTTATTGTAATAAACTCATCCAACGGTCGGTTTTTACATTTTCTTTGAATTGATAGGGATTTCTCTTTGGAGTGTATGATATATAAATATAGGTTTATAAGAGTAACTACGTTTGACCTAGTTGATCGAATTCGAAACGAGAACCAAATTGGCTGGATTTTCTACAACCACCATAAAACATTACAATCTCTCCATCGAGCGGTTGGTTTCTCTGAATTCATTTTCCACTTCATGGTTGCTTTAGAATGAACTTAAACAATTTAAATGCAATGTATAAGTCATACAACTTTAGGAATAAAATTGGTATAGTCCAATGTGTTTGTAATTAAAATTAATTTTTTTTATCTTATGTCCACGCACATCCATCGATTGAATATATACAAAAGTGATGTGAAAAAATAAACACGTTTCGCGGTTGCCACGCCATCGGTCAACCAATAAAACATATAAGTGACTGCGGTTGACCAATCCGATCGGATTCGAAAATATGGTGAAATTGGCTAAATTTTTTACCACACTCATAATTTATTGTAATAAACTCATCCAACGGTCGGTTTTTACATTTTCTTTGAATTGATAGGGGTTGCTCTTTGGAGTGTATGATATATAAATATAGTTTATAAGAGTAACTACGTTTGACCTAGTTGATCGAATTCGAAACGAGAACCAAATTGGCTGGATTTTCTACAACCACCATAAAACATTACAAACTCATCCAACGGTCGGTTTCTCATTTTCTTTGAATTGCTATATGTAGCTCTTTGGAGTGTATGATGTATAAATATAGATTTATAAAAAATTAGTGTCTTTAAAAATTTATTTATCAATAAATTAGTATCTATATATAAATATAGATTTTTTTGGTATAATATAGTTATATAGATTGTTATCTTTGGTTGTATTTGATCATTATCCATTGAATTTCCAAAGCTTGATTAAAAAAAAAAAAAACTTGTGTCTTTAAATATTTATTTATAAATAAAGCCCGCAAGGCCTGACCCAAAAAAGCACGCAAAGCCAAGCCCGGCCAGGCCCGAAAAAACCTGCAAGGCCCGCTTTATATGGACGGGCTTGGATCCTTTGATTTTTAATAAAGCCCGGCCAGGCCCGACCCGCAATTATTTAAAAATATAGCAAGGCCCGGCCCGGCCCAAACCCACTATGAATGGGCCGGGCCCGTTGACGACCCCTACAATCTGTTACTCTACTTAACTTTTATTTGTATCTTCAACCACGAGAAGAAGAATGAATCAAAACACATGATATTGCTCTCTTATGAGTAAGTCTCTCCTCCACCAAAATTAATCAGAGGGTTGGTTGTAGTACTCTGGAAATTCATTATTATTTTCCGAGGATTTTTCGGAATTTAATTAGTGGTTATTGGACTATTTCGTGGTTCGTAGATGAGGCGGAAGTGTTTTGGACCACTTGTTATTCGAAAAATATGGTTTTAAAGAGAGGGGGGGGGGGGGGGGGGGGGCGGCGGGGTACGTGAAGGTTTACAACTTTCGTGAAAGAAGTTTTCGGAGAAACCCAACGTATAAAAAGTCAACCTTCGTGGACATGTGGAACACGGAAATCGGAGTTCGTATGAGAGAGTTATGGTCTGCAGAAGTTTTAGATATTTTTGGAAATCTCTATAAATAGAAATTTCTGGTTTCGAAAATTTACTATTTATATTTTTGGAAACTTCCCTTTTCGGAAAGTTTGAAACTCTCTGTTCTCTCTCTTCTTTTTCTACTGATCCGACTGGACCCGCAGTTCCGACCGGCTGCCATTTCCAACTCCAGCGACCTCCGACCTCGAAACCTGCACAGACTTCTTCGCCACCTTGTTCCGGTCCTCCCTGTGGCATCCTCTAACGGCGATATCCACCCACGGCGCCGCAGCAAGTCGGCGAGAATAGGAGCAGTCGGACCCGATCGGTTCTTCGATCTCTGATGACGGCGGGACTTCAAACTAAGCTTGTGGAGCCCACAACAGACTTTTTTGTTGATCCTCGGTGGTGGTTTCGAGCGATTCTCAGTGTGGAGTTGCAACTCAACATGAATAGTAATTATTGGACTTTGGATGGTGATAGGCAGCGATCTAGATCGAGTTGGTTTGAACCTCAGGTATTAAAGTTGCTCTACCAGCTATTAAAGTTGCTATACTTGGTATTCTTGACATTTTGGACGGTTGGATTAATGTGCTTTTAGGTTTTGGCCGGTGGTGGTTGTGCCACCTATTGTGGTGGCGCTGTGATGGCTTTCCGGCCATGTAAGGAACAATTTCTTGTGTTATTTATCATCTACTCGTCGATACGAGCATTTTGATATATAATACGTAATTTTTGGATATTGTATGAAGATGTTATGATTTTTTACGGTTTCAAACCGTTCGATTATTCGATCCGTGAGGATTCGAGTGTTCGATCAACTTGTGATTTTGACATATCAATCGGAGGATTGTTCTGAAGAATTGGGAATGGTATCCGATGAGGTTTCACCTCGATTGACATTACTTATAGGAATTTTAGTTCGAAACGAGGGTTTCAGACTTTAATCACTTGTGATTTGTGTACTAAGTTGAGACCGTATGTAATTAGGTACTTGACGAAGTATTCTTGGACAGATTTTGTGGTTGTGCTACTTTGTTCTGTATAGAAGACGCAACAAGATTCAGAGATGAGTAATCTCACAATGTTCATTTACATACGGGTTTACCTTATCGTGTTGAGAGTTATTTAGTTAATTGCAAACTATAGTTGGTATAGTAGCATTCCTGAGTGAATGTCTACGTGTGTGTGTGTGTGTCTATATATATATATATATATATATATATAATATTTACGTATATGTGTTGGTGGATTTGTTGTGATAAAACAATATTTGTGGCTGCGTTCATTTTATTGTTTTGGGGTGTGGTTTTTCGTTAAACAATATTGTGAACATGGTTAATTTCTATTGTTTTGAAAAGTGTTGTGTATTGTGGAACATTTTTAGGTCACAGATGGTGATCGGGATTGGGTAACATTTTGGGTCCATTATGACTTAATTGCTTAATGTTTTGGTCTTTGTACTGAGAGGTCATAGATGGTGATCGAGATTGTGTAACATTTTGGGTCTAGTGCGACTTTCTTAATGTTTTAGTATTTATACCGTGAATCCAAAGACTTGAGAGTTGAGGATCGTGGATCACGAAATGTGACCGAGGGTGGGAAATTGGGAATCATGCCTTTGGCCGAGTGAGTGGTTTCGATAAGTTAGAACTCTAGTAAGTCCGTCGTGGTATCTCATGGGGTAACAGCGAGGTTACTTGTGACTCATGAATACGAGTTTTTAAAAGAGAGTCTTGATTATATTCTTTCTTTTATTGTCCATGATGGATGAGAGTTGTTTCCTTAATTGGAACGTGTGGGTTTTTCCCGTAATTTGTGTGAGTTGTTTTCTTAATTGGAACGTGTAGGTTTTTTCCGTGATTTGTGTGAGTTGTTTCCTTAATTGGAACATGTGAGTTTTTCCTGTGATTCGTGTGAGTTGTTTGGGTTGTTGTATATGAGTTTACTTATACCAGCTTTCATAAGCTTACCGTGTTTGTTGTGTGGCAACCCGGTGCACTATTCAATGGTGTAAGGGTTAATCCTGCAAGTCAGGGTAATTGTGGCTGAAACTGAGGTAGCGTGCTAGCAGCTTTACAGTAGGAAGCCAATTTTGTGACTTTACCGTGATTAAGATTTCCGCTTGTAGTAAGCTCTGATGAGCATTTACTTATTATATTGTTGTGGCAATTTAATTCGTAACTCGTGTAATATATGACTCTGCGAAGCGAGTATATATTGACTTTGTGGGTTCAGGGCATCAGTATGTACTTGGTTTAGAAGGAAATTTTTTTCCAGTTATTTTGTATTGATGGCTGAATCATCACGCATGTATAATGATGAGATTATATATATTGATTTTTAAGTGTGTTTAAAAATCAGGGTGTGACATTGGTTCTCGATCTTCATATGTTATTGGAATCCCTTTGGATTTGCTAAAAGAATGATTTTAAGGGTTTTAGGTTGGAAGATCGAGTAATAACTATATCATAATATTCAATGAATTTAGTTTAAGAAAATTCCAAAACATATTATTTTGGATTTACTTATGTATTAAATGATAATTATTATTTTTACTTAATTGTTTTAGGTAAAATATAAAACTATATGGGCAATATAAGAAAATTCCGGAAAAAAAATATTACTTGAATGTTATATTTGGGGAGGTAAAAGCATCTTCAGCAATGGTAGTCATTTTTGAGTCAAATTTTAGCCAAAGTAGCTAAAAAGTTATTTTGGCTAGCCACTTTAGAAATATGTCTGTACCAGTGCTCTCTATTTTAGCTAATTATGAATTTATATTATTTTTAAGTGAAGATTAAATAGTTTAAATGTAATTGTAAATTACATAAAATAACTCAAAAGTAATTTAATACATTCTAGAGAGCCTCTTCTTGCTCTCCATATTTAGGACGAGATGGCTAAAAGTTATGATGGAGAGCCGCTTAGAGCATCTTTAGCAGACTCTCTATTTTTGATTTTTAGCTATTTTGGAGAGTATGTTTACTTTTTTATATATTTTAGCTGCTGCACCAGACTCTTAAGTGGCTATCTAGTATAACTTTTAACTATCTCGCTCCTCAATATAGAGAGCGAGATGAGGCTCTCTATAATTTAAAACATTCATATTGAGTTATTTTATATAACATATAAATATATTTAAACTATTTAATCTTCATTTAAAAAATAATTTAAATTCAAAACTAGCCAGAATAGAGAGCACTGATGCAGACGTATTTCTAAAATTGCTAGCTAAAATGACTTTTTAGCTACTTTAGCTAAAATTTAACTCAAAAATAGCTAGCATTGCTAAATATGCTGTTAGGAGTCTGGTGCAGCTGCTAAAACATATTAAAAGCTAATCATGCTCTCCAAAATAGCTAAAGAGACAGAATAGAAAGTCTGTTAAAAGAGGCTCTAAGATGAATATTTGTTTTGTTTTGTTTTTTTTTTTCCTTTCATTTTTCTCTTTTTACCCTTATTTTTATTTTCATATGATTTGACAAAGTTTATTAATAAGGGGCCGTGACCACTTACCCGATTTTAGGCTAAAAATTGCCCACTTACTCCACCAAGAGTTTTTTAACCCCATTTACCCAATCTAACAACTATTAAATTACAATCATCTCTCTCTCTCTCTCTCTCTCTCTCTCTCTCTCTCTCTCTCTCTCTCTCACCTGCTTCCTCAACCAGACCACCGTCTCCTCACCCAGACCACTGCCGTCAAGCCCTAGGCCTTGTAGCTTCCATCATCGCCGGCTACCAATGGGAATTTCTCGGCCATCACCGCACTCCATCGTCGCCGTCGTCATGCTCGTCTGCTGCAACAAGCTCGGCGACTTCTCAATCTCGTAACCTGAATCGACGACTCGTTGGGGTCGTAAACGGAAAGGAAGGAGAGTTCGGAGATGGCGCCGAGGAGGTAGGATTCAAATAGGGCCTGGACGGCGAGGCCGGAGTTGTTGGTGGTGTCGGCGTCGAACTAGAGGATGGGGACTTTTGGTGGGCGATGCGGCCCTGGTAGTCGCCGGTGACGAGGAGAAGGTGGCAGTTGGAAGGATTGGTTGAGAAAAAGTCCCGACCGGGGGGGGGGGGGGGGGGGGTTGCTAAAGCTTGATTCGGTTTTTTTTTAGAATGAGATAGTCTTCTTCTGCTTCTATCTCTCTGAAGTGTTCTAGGATGGAGGTGTTGGCAACAATTGATGGAGGTGTCGATCTGTTTTCACCGCCTCAGTGAAAACCTGAAACAAAACAAAAAAAAATTATTGGGGGGCAATAAAAAGATTACAGGGGGCAATAAAATGTTTATTAGGGCAATAATAAGAAAATTATTTATTTGGATAAACCTCCGAAAGCTTTCAAAGTTCAAAACATCTTCATTTTTCACTAATTATTGATCCCTAATAAATTTGTTATTGAGGAGCAATAATATGTTTATTGGGAGGCAATAATATGATTACTGGGTATTATTGGGGGGTAATAAAATCAGACGTAGGAATCCGGTCACCGGTCCGGTAGCCGGATTCAGGATTCCTGTCACCGGTTGCCGGAGTCTACGGCCGGCCACTGATCACTGGAGTCCGGCAAGGTCTCCTATCACTTCTCTCTCTAAGTGACAAAGAAGGAGGGGGCAAAATTGTCCCAAAAATAAATAAAAAAGAATAAAAAATACTTAATTGGGTAATAGGGAAATAATCTCTTAGAGTGTTTGGGTAAGTGGGCAATTTTTAAGCTAAAATTGGGTAAATGATAATTTTCTCTATTAATAATTGAAAAAAATTGGATGTCTAAATATCAACTTTAGAGGTCCAAATAGAACTACCCTTTAGAGAATAATAATGTTACTAAAAGGGGCCTTAAACATCATTGATCCTTATTTTGAACGATTACTTTCGAAGTCACAACGGTAAGACTTGAGAGAAGGGCTAATGAGAAATAATTCAAATTTATCTATAGTCTATAACTCTATATATACAAATGACCTCATATATTCTAGTTTTTTTTTATCATTCATATGTAATGTGTCATTTTCGTTAATGATTTTTCTTATTTTCTAATTTTACTAATAAATGATTATGGTTTTGCTTGTATGTTATCTTTTCTTTCTTGACTTAGGTTTTAATTGGTTGAATCAGAAAGATAAATGTAAATTACCCAAAGAATAAGTGGCAAGAAAGAAAGAAAAGATAAATTTGGTTTTCCTATCATCATCTAAGGGGGGTGTATTGTATTTGGATTTATGTGGACTTTTTTTAAATGATAGACTTTTTCAAAAGTCCATGGACTCTATAAAAAGTTCATAGACTTCTATTGATTTCTTAAAACCATTGACTTTTAGCATAGACTTTTTACTGATTTATAAAAATCTACAGACTTTATATGAATGACTTCTATAGATTTCACAATATTTACAAAAAAGAAAGAAAGAAAAAAAGCTAGTTTATGAGTCAGAGAATAGAATACGATGCAGTAGCTATGTTAACTAACGTCCATTAGCGTAGAAATCAGAGAAGCTCAAATAATGTTATGAAACAAACGTATAAGAAAATAAAGGAAAAATCTCCAAATATAATCCACCAAACGGTACCAAAAATAAGAGACGGGAAAAAAAAAGTTTCATGCTAAAGAAGCAGACGTCTCTGAAACAATGATATGATTTATTCTTCTCCTTCATTTTCACTTTCTTCATTGTTATTGTTTTCATTGTTGGCATTTGGTTGGGCATCTGTCCACATATGAGTAGCAATACTCATTCTCCATTCATTAGCATTTTCTCTCTGCTGATCTTGGGTTTGAAAATCATCCCATTCAAAATTATCTTCATGATTGTCTATCGGATCTTCTTCTGGTTTGGGAGGAAATTCATCTGAACGGCATTCCTATCGAAGAAAATTGTGCAGTCCTGCACAAGCTAAAACTAGCTCTGCTTGTGTCTTATATGAAAATGGTGGTGCTGATTTGAAGATTGTGAAACGCGACTTAAATATTCCAAATATTCTCTCAATGACATTCCTCAAGGAAGCATGACGAAGATTGAATAACTCAATTGCATTGACAGGATGGTTTCCTTCACCACCAAAATCTTTGAGATGATATCGAGTACCTCGAAATGGAGCTAAAAATCGGCGTCGATTTGGAAATCCGCAGTCCCCTAAGTAATATTTACCTAATAATAAAAAAAATATATGCAATTAGCATGTTATATGACATAAATTGTAATAAGTGTTCTGAACTTTTTTTATGCAAGTAAAACTATACCTGGTGGCACTTTGAGTCCATTTCGTCTAGAAATCGCATCATTCAATACTTTTGAATTATGAGCGGAACCCTCCCATCCACTAATTACATATGTGAACTGTAAATCAAAGTTACAAGCTGCTAATACATTTTGTGATATCTTCCCATGTCGATTTTGATATCTGCTAACCTCACGTCCAACTACCGTTGCTGGAATATGTGTGCCATCTATAGCTCCGACGCAATCCTGAAACAATGAAAAAAGATATAAAATAGTTGAAAAGAAAAATGAAATAATATCTTCATTACTGTACAATGAAATAAATAACCATCCATAAAAGTTGCATTGCTTACCTTAAAGTAAGGATAAAACTTTGTACTTTCTCTTATGTTAGGTGGCACAGACTCAGGTTTAGCCATAAACTCCGGTGCTATTGTATTCAAGGCCTTCAAGACTTTGTTGAAACTTTTGCTAACAGTGAAATGAGATCGCTCAAATATCAGCCGAGCTTCACTGTATCGATTGTTTTGGCCGACAACAAGTAGAAAGGTTGGGAGCATTTCTTCAACACAAATGTGTCTTGTATCTCGCAAAGGTGTTTTCACTTTTAGGATGCTACATAATTTTCGAAAAACGTCAGGATACATTCTATACACCTCTCTAAAGATTTGAGGGTCTCTGTCTAATATTTTGTGCATATATATGTATCCACTTGATGTCACTGGTCGCCGAGTCAGTGGACGTCTAATACGTTCACCACGTATGCTGAATACAAGGTCGTATAACACATAAACCATTGCTTGTATTGCCATTAATAATATCTTAACAGCCTCGTAAAACTGTTCTTCCTCTTCATCAGCTCCATACATGTCCATTTCAGACATTGCTAATAGAGAAAGCACCTAAACATAAAAATGTCACTATTCATATTAACATTCATTCAAAAGCAAATCAAATATCATAAATATTTAAACAAAAAAATAAGTTGTAATCCATCACACACAAGTTTAAAATCATTCAAAACAAGCTGCAATTGAAACAAAATAATTTAAAATCATTCCCCAAGATTCATTTTCCTCCGCTCCAAATGTTGTTGCATCTGTATCATCACCTAGACTGATTGAGCCCATTCCAGTTGCAGTTCCATTTCCAACTGCAATTTTCAAGTCCTCATAGTCTGGAAAAGTTTCTGACCGAAAGTGCCCATGCGTTGGATGTGACTAGTAGGAAAAAAAAAAAAACACAATTGTCAATATGATGATAAACATTTGAAGTAATTATAAATCCAAATTAGAATAAACGAAAAGGCAATAAGCTCACCTTCAAATAATCTGCCCATACTTCATCATCAGCAGTGAATCTTTTTGTGATGGGATCCCACCCAAATCCAGAACTATGGCGCATAAGCTGAGAGTAATTGGTGTATTGTTTCTTAAACCATTTCACTATGCTTTGGTAATGACTAAAAGTTATTTCATAACCAAGTTTTTCCTTAAGTTTAGGAAGTAGCATGTTACATATTGAAATTTACTGCAATTCACATGCTTACAGTACTATCATTGTT
Organism: Rosa chinensis; assembly: GCF_002994745.2. Taxonomy (NCBI): domain Eukaryota; kingdom Viridiplantae; phylum Streptophyta; class Magnoliopsida; order Rosales; family Rosaceae; genus Rosa; species Rosa chinensis. The sequence goes on from NC_037092.1 coordinate 51,135,324, forward strand.
GTCTAATGCGTAAAAGTGAGGGAGAGAGTGCTAGTCATGTCTTTGTGCACTGCACAGTCACTCACTTAAGATATAGAGATTAATGATTAATGGAGACCTCACCTACCCTTTAGTTAAGTTTGGGTAGATCGAAGAAGCAGAAGTGTGTAAGGGCTATGTTGGTGATCTAAGTAAGCACAGCTTGGAAACTGTAATTATATATATCAAGGAAAGGAGATCAGTCTATGCTTGAAGCGCAAGGTCTTTAACTTTCTTGAGGGGAAAATCTAGCTAGTCCTACTAACAGTGATGCACAAGATGATTGCACAAGAAATTTACTAAAAGCTAGCTTGTCGGACCTGGAGTAAAGTACATGAATGTTTCTACTCAGCTTTGGGGTATTTAAAGAGGTCTTAAATATCCCTTGTAGAATGAGGACTGTAAATATAAAATTCCTTCGTGATATAGGAATTGCTAATTTCCTTCCCTTCCAAGTATTATGAAGTGGATATGGTTAAGGTTCACATCTATAGAATTACTAGAAGAAAAAGTGTACTAACTCCATCATAGAATAGATATTATATAGGACTCTATATTCCTTTCTCCTGTGTTTCCTAGCTTTTAGAAGTTTCCTAGTCTAACATATAAGAGCGTTACAACTCCCAACACCTTTTCTGGGTGCAGAAGGGCAAACAAGTATACCGGTCTAGCTCCGAAATCTTTTCCGATGAGGAAAACCTATAGAAATTACATTAGCGTAACAGATGATCATGTTACATCAATCTGAAGAGTCAATTTACCTAGGCTCATTAGATACATGCTTTCTCTATTACCAAACAACATCTAACAAATAGTGCACAATGAAGCTTAGCTAGCTTCTACTCTTTATCATACAAAAGTCTAGTTCTCTAGGCAATTAGCTGAAATCTTTATAAGCTGATAACCAACACAGAAAAAAGTAGCATCAATAAATTGAAGACAACTTAGAGGCAAGAACCTTTCCCATCAAGATTCAAACTTAACTCTATTAAAGTACCCAAGTTCATAAATTTTTGGTCCATGTTTCATCCAAAAATAAAAATAAACAAACTTTCCTTTATCATGCACCAATCGATCCCAAATAAACAAATTGGAGTTCCCAAAATCCCAAACTACAAAATAAGGGAAGTGAACAAATTGGTATAGCAAATTCTCAATCATAGTATAATCCAACTGGGAGATCATGGCTTGTTAGTTTGCGTGCTTCTAAATTTTACAAAAAAGATGGAAGATTATATGACCCTGACATAAGGTTGGTCACAAATTCGTGAAGCGAACAAGATTTCACTTGGGGATACCATAATTTTTGAGCTTGTCAAGCAAAGAGCGATGAAAATTCATATTATCAGAATAGGGAGATTGAGAGGCAAAGGATGTGTTGTTAGACTAGTTGCTCCTAATGTCAAAAGCTCAATCTAGTTAGTTAGCTTTCTGGTAAATCAGGATCTCCTTGAACTTCACTGTGTTATGTTTCATTCGCCAAAAAAAAAAAAAAAAAAAAAGAAATAGACGCAGCAACCAACAGAAGAAAAGGAACTTCTTTCAGAATAGTCTAATAAGGATGACAATTGCAATAACAACAATAATGCAAGACGCAGGACTATGATCAAACCGTAAAAGCATTAAGCATATACGTATAGACGACAAATTTGGGTTTAGGGTTTTAGGAGTAGATGATAATATTTGGGTTATTAGGGTTCCAAGCATCACAATTGAAAAACAAAAAAATCAAATTCAACAACAACACTGAACATGTTAGGTATTAGAAGTTGATACCACAAAACATTAGAGAAAAGACAACAAAAAATTTAAGAAAGAGAGATGATGGAGGACCAACCTCTTCGCGCGCAGAGAGCAGAACTTTGATAGACTTTTCCACGCTCAAAATCTTTGCTCTAATGGCTGGACAAATATTGGAGTTTGGTATTTATACTAAACACTATAAAGTCCATGATTTTCCATGATTTTCTAATTCCGTATGTATGAATGATATTTTGAATACCCCTAAACTTCTATTCATTTTTAAAAGTCCTAATTGAATACCCCTAAACTTTGGTGGAATTCATAAAGATTTTTTAAAATCCTGATTGAATACACCTAGACTTTTATGGATTGTTAAAAGTCTGTATTGAATACACCCGGACTTTTAAATTTCATAGACTTCTTTAAAAATGCCAGTAATTCCATATACAATACACCCCCCTAAATTTATCTTTTCCTATTATCATCTTCATTTTGAATTTTGAAGCAGAGAAAGAAATATAAAAGAAGAAGTGAGGACCGTGCTGACTTTACCGAGACAATAACAGAGGAAAGTAACGGGAGCGTGAAAGTGGAGACAGAGCATACTGTATCCACTGAGAACTAGTTTAGATCTGATAGGAATTTTACACGTAAGGAGTAGAGTTGGCTACTACGCTAGTAAATAGTAACTCCCCTAGTAACTAGTAGTCTAGGAGTACTAGTGTTGTCCCCGCAGAAGAGCCCAGTAAGGCAGTAAGTAACCAGGCACAAAAATCACTGCCCACTTTTCCAAAATGAAAACGGCGCTCTCAGACCCCGACTCTCTCCAGTCCCTATCTACCACACACCATATTTTATTTACCCAACCCCTAGGAGCGTGCAAACCACGCGCTAGATTGTATGGCCCTAATATATCGCGGCCTTAGGGGAGGAAGAGAAGGGGGCGCACATGCCGAGGTTGCCTCGAGCCCTGCAAAACACCACTCAACTTCCACCAACTACACACCTACTTTTTGTTTTTTCCCACGCGCCTCCTCGGTCTGCGGTTGGGCTGGCGCGTGAGGAGATTTAATCGGGATTTGCTTTTGTGTTTGGAATACTGAGAGCCAAAAAGAGAAGCCTACCCTATAGCCTAGCCTAGCCTAGGCAAAGGGCTACGGTGGCTGGGGAAGGGGGGGGGGGCCCTACGGCTCCATTTCAGTAATAGTGTTTTAGTCACGGACCGTCGGTTCAGATCCATTACATTCTCCTTAAACTCCTCACCAACTCTGGTTAAGTTTAATTCTTGTTTTTACAACATGCCCCAGCAAATCGGGTAAAATGAAACACTATCTGGGCCCAAAGTAGCCAATCTAGGCAAGCCCAACAGCTAACTCACCTATTCGGCCATTCCCACATCACATCACATGACATGACATGACATCACATCTCACATCACATCACATCACAGTAAATGAAAATTAGGAACTTAAGCAAAAAAGAAAAAGAAAAAGAAAAAGAAAAAAAAAAAGTAAATGAAAACTAGGCAACTCCACAAAAGCACATACATGCACCCAATAGGATGATCCATTTTATGTTACACTGGCAAGTAGAGACTCATTTGCACTTGCGGAAAAACCATGTTAATACTTAATTAATAGGGAGCTCCATGGTGAAAGAACTTCAATAGTGGGTGAAAGGAAATGATAGTAGGCTTGAAGTCGGTGCTCAAGAAGAGAATCAGATATGAGACACTGTTAAGAGTATTGGGAGAAGGAGACTTGGGTTGATGGGAGCGAGACCAACCGAAGGAAAACACAACAAAAAGGGAAAGAGAAGCAAGGTGCCTCGGTTTTGGGCCCAAAACTAGGCAAAATCACTGTATTGGGGCAATGGCAATCTCCACTCGACAAAGGCGAAATCCAGAGCGATCGATGAGTTTTCTGTAGAGAGAGAGAGAGAGAAAAAAAAAAAAAAGGAAAAAAAAAAAAAGATGAATAAATATGGTTTTGCTGAACCTTGGATTCACGTCCCTTATCGATCATATAATACTTCAAAATTGAGTGGGTATTGTGACATTTCGTAGTTCTACTAGTTCATAGTTCATTGACTCTACATCACTAATTACTAGTCTCTATATTCTTTATCTCTTTATTTTATCATTTTTCTTTTTAAGATAAGGTGAAAAGTAACTTGCTGACCGAAAGTAAAGATTGAGTTATCAAGATAAGGTTAAAGTAACGCAGACAACAAAGTCTCACAAAAAAAAACTCTAGATAACTTGATAACCAAATTAAAGTATGTTTGAAACTAAATGACGTTAAAGCAACTCAAAACAACAGTCTCAAATACAAACCCTATATAACTGGTTGAGCAAAACTAAAGATTGAAAGTAGATAAGCAAAACAAGAAGACAAAGGCAATAAGCAAATTTACAAATTGTAAACTGTCATTGCCCAAGCAATAGGCCTGAGCAAAACAAGATGCTTAATGTAGTCGAATATAGCAGTTACATAGGTATCCCAATAGTTTCATATTTAAGATCTAGCCAATTAGGAACTTTTCTTCGAATTATTGAAATTTTTTATTCTAGTTTTGTTCTAGATTTTGAATTTACAGTCTTCATTCATTACACGGGTATGTTGAGAAGACAACAGTTTAATACTGAAATATCCTGGTTCTCAAAATCCCCCGTCCGTGGACTCATTCGAGGCAGAGTCACTCACTGAATAAACGGAGAATTGTTGTCAACGTCCGCACCTAAATCTGTTGATCCGGAAAGCCCAAGGGTAGACATGAATATGCATGGTGTAATTAGTCATTAGGAGATAATAAACCAGGTAGGATGGTAATATATGCATGTTATAATTAGTCATTAGGAGGAAAAAATTAACCAAACAGGATGGTAATAGGTCCATGCATTCGTAATTCATCTGTTAAGTTAACAACGATGGAACTGAACCACCTGATAATCATCATCTTTCCAACACACTAGGTAGTAATTACAAAAAAAAGGGAAAAAGAAAAATGAAGAAGAAGAAGAAGAGAAGATGGATATGGATATGGGAAAAAGACCGAGATCGTAGTTAATAAGTGACTGTATATACAAGTTACAAACTAAAGAATCAATTTTTTTAAGAACAACTAATCCATTGACAAGAATGAAATTAACAAAACAGCAAGAATACACAATTTTTTTTTTCTTTTTGCCACTAAGCATATGTATCTCTTTGTCTTCTAATTACTGCCACAGTGCCACTAGGGAATAATCAAGTGATTTCATCGATCTGTCTGAAAAAAAAAGGAGAAGAAGAAGTAAATTGAATTACACTTGCGTTTCTTTCGGTTTCCAGTACTCTACCCCTATGAATCTGCAAGGTGAAAACCTAATTTTATGCTCAGAAATGGTTTCAAGCTTGGGCGACCACGATTGCTCTTTAGAACCAACAAGCAGCTCGTAGTGTTTCTGAAGCTCCGGTGTGCTACAGAGAAAACGATTGCCTGGACTTTCGGACTCCATTTCCTGACCTCTTGTAATCAGCCTGGTAATGAACTCCGGCGCAACTTTGATCAACACCTTTCCATTGGAACCCTTTATGTACTCGAAGGGGCTCTCCCCGAATTTGATCGGAGAATTCTTAGGGCTCGACGAGTTTAACGCCGCGAGAGAGGAGGCGGAGAGCACACTGCCTGCTAAGCGATCGAGGGGAAGAACGAAGTAGGTCTGGCCGAGCATAAGCTCGTCGTCGATGGACAAGGCCGGAATAGGTTGACCGATGAAGAAGGAGTCTGCATGGCAAACCATTTGGTCGGGAAACTCGAACATGATCTCTCCGGCGATGTGTTTTCCTCTGAGGAATCTGGTGGTGCCTTGGGAAAAGATTACTTTAACAGCTGAGTTTGAGTTTTGTTGAAAACATGGAGACACTGCATTACCCATACGGAGAGAAAGGGGAGGAAGAAGCAGATTTCAATTAAGTTAGGATTACGGTTGGCTTCAGGGAAAAGAAGTGGGGGTTTATTATATACAAGATAGAAGCCGGGAGGGGATAGATTTGACTTGGAGAAAGTCATCGTTTGTTTTATAAGGAGGGAAATTTATATGGGATTTGAGAGATATAAGTCGGTGGTCATCCATGTCGGCTAGCTTTGACAATCTCTCGGTCTCAGTTCTCAAATATATATATAAATGACTCACTTAAAAAAAATATAAAAATAATTGGCCTAACATTATATTTCTACTTTCAAAAACGGTAATGTGCAGTATGAGCTATGAGCATTCATATGTAACAAAATATTTAGATCGAGCGGCACGACGAAATAATTGTTGAGAGTAGGAACAACCATGCATGCTTCAGAATTATAAGAGCAAGTCCACCCGTTGAAGTTGGCTGGTCAAGACTATTAACTATTTTTTACATTTCATTTCTATTTTTTTTCTTAACCAGTCAGATGTATGTTCATAAAAAGTCACTCTGGGTCAGTTTTTTGACCTGCAAACTGACATTTGATGACTTTTTGTGAACAATATCTGACTGGTTAAGAAAAAATGTGAAAATGAAAGACAGAAAATAATGAATAGTCGTGACCAGCCAACTTCAACGGATGGACTTGCTCTAAAGTACACGGAGAAAAGTGTTGAGATATTGTATTATCAATACTACGTGCCTTTTCAAACAATAGCTAGAGTTTTGCCTTTTGCTGAAAAATGGTCGTATATAACCCATTAACCAGTGTACAGTCCATGTCTAGATTAATCCTAAGGCTAAAATCACAGAACCTTACCGGTAGTAGACTAATAGTGCAAGAGCTTCAGCCATATCAACTTCTCTAATTTAAACCTCAAATCACATGTAGGGTAATTAAAGAAAACATCAATAATTTATTTATTTTGGGGCATTTTATATTACACCCAAATTTGATTACACCTATTAGATTAAACCCATCTATAATTTTTTTTAATATATACCCAAATCTGTTGATTAAGTTGATTACATAAATAAATTCTCATTAAGTGACATAGAAAATAAAATATGTTTTTGTCAAAAATTTCTTAATATGCTACAAGCTCTAAACAAATACACTTGATGAACTAGATCATTGATTGAAGCTCTGGTAATCAATACCTAGATCGAGGTTTATATCTGATTTTTTCTATATAAAAGGTATGTTATATTTTTCATATAAACACTTGAATGGAAAGCAAACATAGGTTAATAACATATTATACAGTTATTCTATTTGTAAGGTATGTACTAAAAAGGTACCTGATCATTAGAATACTTTTTTTTTTTTTTTTCTAGATAATTTGATTTCAGGTATGTATCTAACATATAGGAGGCTTAGTTTTTGGTTTATACATTTGATTACAGCCTAAATGTTAATGGGTTTCGTATAACATCTTTGTATTAGAATTTATCATTATTTTCTGTATCATACCTCTTTGTTAGGTTTTCTATTATATTATCCCTATGATTGTATAAACAAAAATGTTACACCTATGATTGTGGTATATATCATTGTGTGTCAATTTCTATTAAGTTTGAACGTTTCTATTATTTAAGCCCTACCTACATATACATATTTAGTAGGTACATTAGACATGTATTATTTGAGAGAATGTAAAAGGGCAAATTAGATATACATGAAAATAAGGAAAAATATTGATTATATATAGGCCTATAGTTTATATGGAAGGTTTTATTTTTATTTTTATGAATCACTCTATATAGAAGGTTTATCAATGTGATTTGGGTGTAAACTAAAAGAAAAGTATGTATATGGGTTTTTTCTAATAGAAGGTTGAATTTTTGGGTTTATATTTAATTTTCTCATTTATTTTTAGTTCATTCGAATGAATTTAGACGTTATTTAGAAATGATAGCACATACCTAACCAATTGCGTATGGAACTATCTATTTAGACAATATTCAAGATTTGAAACAAGTAACTAAGTGTCACATGCACTTGACACAAACTGTACGTAAGCTCCCATTCCACATATGTTTGTTGTCTGTTTGACTCTCAGTTTCGATTAGAATTAAATTTAGAAGGGACTTGGTTGTTAGTTGTTACCCTAAAATGAAATTAATGCAAGCATTCTCTCATACATGTGTGTCCTCGTACGTGCGAATAATAGCCAGCAGGCGCCCATTTTGGCAACTTTGCCCTAGTCAGATTAGATATATACCAAGGCTTCGTCCTAAATTTAGGGCTCATGGATCGTGTAATATTCACCTAAGCCAAGTTGTTTGTATGTGTCTGCTATTTATGCTGGAACAGGCACAATACGTTGATCCTCCCCCATGCATATATGAACCATCATATCCACATTCCCTTGCAGAATATATGTACGTTAATGCATATCACATTCATGTACTCACGTATATATACATGTTATTTGGTTTTTCACTTTTCTGGTAAGTTTATATACGTATCTATATATGATCACACGTATATGCATGTATCATCATGTATACGTTCTTTTCATCCTTTTTTTCTTTTGGTATACGTATCATCATGAAGTATATTCACCTAAGTATGTATCGCATTCCCCTAGCAGTATATATGCGTGTATATTTGCCTTTTTTTGTTTATCACGCTTTATTAAATGGTCTTTTCCGTGATCATTTTATATTTTGCCGTGTTTTAGCAGTAAAGAGAATACATATGAACGTGATGAACCAATTTGTTCAAACAAAAACGGTTGGCCACTTGGCCCTTTAAATAAGCATGTGGCTTTTCTAAACCACATACTGCTAAGATTTAGTACATTGAATCATGCGACGTTTCTTGACCAAAAGAAAAGAAAAGAAAAATAAATAAATTCCTGCTAAAATTCATTGTACAATTTTGTCCTTTTAAGTCTCACTCCTAGTAACTTTCTTATTCAAAATCGTCTTTTGACTTGTTCATGCTTGTGGACATTAAAAAGTCCTCGAATACATGGAGTCGTTAAGAAAAGTACACAGATATAGTTGTCTTACTCCTGTCCCGACATTTACTTCAAACTAAAAAGACTGTTAGTATGTAATTTTTCATATAATATGCAAATAAAACATGTATTGACTTTTATTTTTAAAATTACTTCTGTATTTTGTATTTATAGAAGGGTCTCATTAAATTTTTAGTATTTTTGAAGCCAAAAATATAATACACGTACTAAAAATTGATTTTTTCATTTTTTTTCTTCGTATTTTACACATATTATTGAACAAAAATGGATACAAATTAATATAACAAAATGAATTACTTAAAAATATTTTGTCAAACTTTTATTGAATTATTTGATGAAATGTTCGAATAATACACGTATGTAATTTTCACGTATTATACACATCCCGTATTTTACTAATTATGCTAAAAAGAGAATCCGGTCTTATGAATTTATTTACAAACAAAAGATTTTAAAATTACTTTTGATGACCATAAAATTTTACGATGATTAAGAATGTGTTTAAGAGTCTCCAATTGAATACAATAGCACATACTATACTATACTATTGTATTACAATTATTGCGTTCCAATGAACCTCGCCTTCAAGTTTGTGAAAGAAAGAACTCTACAAATCAGGTAGAAACCATTTGATGAGTACAAATCATCCAGAGCGAGGTAATTTTAGAGCGAGGTTAGGATTTATGGTCACTTTTCGGTCACATATCCACATATCAACCTTTCAGTTTTTAGGTACTAATGTAGAGATCATCTTTGCAAAATTTCAGCCAAATTGATGGTCTTTAAGGTATCTAACTCGCTTAAACCAATGGACGGACTAAATCTGTCAACTTGAACCGTACTAGCTTTAAAGCAGTTATCAATGCCTTAATGATCATCAATGTGGCTGAAAATTTGCAGAGATGATCTATACACTAGTACCTAAAAACTGAACGGTCGAGATGTGGATATGCGATCGAAAAGTGACCGAAAACTCAAATTTCACACGTTAATTTCAGAGCGGAGCTCCGCTCTGAATAAAATCTGTATAAATATATATATATATATATATACACACACACACACATACACACTTATGGCCCATAGATGCCAGAATGTCTCATAGTCAAAGTTGCTACATCATTTTGTCATTAAATAAGAGTATAGTATATGAAACAATGATTAGTTTCTTCTTTCTCTAGCTTGTGGAGTTGTTCATGTGATAAGATTAATCAATTTTGATTAGAATTGTTCATATGACAAGTACAATAGCGATAGTAACCATAATATATTAAAAACAACTCCAATAGTTTCCCTATAATTTCTGTATTATAGGGAAGTAAAAATTAAAGCTTTAACATCTTTTTTTTTCCAAACTCCAACAGATTCTGTATTTTACAGTAATTTATAAAATCTCCATAATTCTTCCTTAAAATTTTAAAAATTACTGTAAATTTAAGGAATTTGGTTTTCTCTTTCCTCAACTATCCCTAAAATGAGGATAGTTATAGGGAATCTGTTGGAGCAAAAAATTTAGGGAAGCTGTTGGAGTTGCTCAAGCCCCATAACTATAGAGCACAATGTTTACAGTATAATATATGTACAAAATTGACCTTTTATCCTGATTTTGACACATGATAAAATTTTGATAGCTATTAATTGACTTTAGTTAGTGGAAGAAATATTGTACGTATATTTAGTCCTATTACAAGGATAAAAGTGCCCTATCTCTTCAAATATTGTACGTACCCTTATCAACAGCAAGCATAATCTGCAAATGTAAATCCTAAATCCTAAATCCAAAACGAAGCTCAATAATGTTATTATTAGGGCAGCTCAACAAGTGCGCACAACTATCCCAATATAATGTCCTAATATAAATTCTAAAACCTAAACCCAAGACTGTCCACAATATTATTTTGCTCAAATATGTTTCACCAACTCTGAATATTGATGATCAGTCTTGCTACTCTAAGGAACAGTTTTAAGGCACTATCAGAAATGCATCACAACAACATGTATTAAATTTAAAAACTGAAATTATAATAACTTTATGTGAGCAGTCCTCTGTTGATGATTGTATATTGTATGATATCACTCGAGCATATGAGTTTCATGTTTTGTAGTTCAAGTTAAAACATGACAAAAATATGCTAATTAGTTAAAACGACAGGCTATTAGTTTAGTTCATCCCATAGACTTGTAGCAAATTTCCGGCTAGCAGACTCAGATCATTGTCATTTGTTCATTCTTATCTAAAAAATATGTCAATCAAGCGACAACACAAAGATTATATGTTCATACAATCATACCATATCCAATTTCTAACTATAATTAAAAGACAAAACCAGCAGCCACAATTAAATTATGACTAATTACTTAATTAGTTAAAATAACGGGTTCCCGTAGGAGCGTGCATTTTCTAGTGCACAAGTACTGAACATAGATAAACAGAGAAAGCAAGACACTGACGTCTCTAACAAATACACATGAATTGCACATGCTCTTATATAATCCCCGCCATTGGACTAGTGTAAATGAAACTGCACCGTAAATTAAACAACAAAAGTTTGAAGTAGTCCACATATTAGCATTTCACTTCATTTCCATCGAGTTATTTGTAGTTAAAATGGACAAAATGAGATTTACTATAAGCCGTTAATTTTACAGAAAGAAGAAGACACCGGCTGAGTAGCGGTGCATACCCAAGTTCCTTATACTCGTTTTCTTCGGGTGCAAAACAACTCATTTCTTGATCTTAAAAGGATACAAGAAAAGTTCCTTATACTCGTTTTCTTCGGGTGCAAAACAACTCATTTCTTGATCTTAAAAGGATACAAGAAAATTCATAAATTTCTCTCCATCTTTAAATCTCATCTCTCAGACAGATCCTCGTTGGCTCGTTGATACCTGAAATTTCTCCTCTCCAACCTGAACTGCCACAGCGGAGATAATAGAAATTGAGACAGAAGCAGCTGTATCACCGCAAACTCAACTGCAGACTAGCTTCTGAACACCAAGAACAGATATTGCACTATTCCAAGCACAACAAATGAATGCTAGAAAGAGCGCTCTCTTGCATATTTGCATGTTCTGTTTCAGCGGGCACATGAAAGGCCCATTTGATTCTCCCCTTCAATAGCCTCTTTCCCATTATAGTATCAATTCCAAACTTTCTAGTTTCTACGGGATGAGGCCATTTCACATCTTCAGACCTGCAACAAAATTTTAATTAGAAAAATTTGCTTCATGACCGGCGTTAAAAAGAAAAGCAACTTAAAACAGCAAAACATTCAGACAAAACTAGTTTTGCCAGCCAAATTCAAGGGACTCAGTCATCTACAAATATAGACCACTATTGATTGCTCATTATCAAACAGTTATTGATTTTCAGGTCACACTATCCCAAAGAGGACAGGACACCAATACACAAAGCCAGAAACAGTGTTATTTATACAAAGTTATTTATCTTATATAGTGATTTCTATATATAGGAAACAAAGTCAACCAGAAAACAGGGAAAGCACCAAAATATCTCTCTCACTCGTTTGGTGCTTAAGTTCAACGAATCACTTTCAATGAAGTACCAGAAACAGCAAGATGCAAATGTATTTATCAATCTAAGTTGTCACCCTAAAATTGTAAAGCCCGTACACTCAAGAAATATATTCAATAAAAGATGAAACTTTGAATGAAATTCCTTTCAATTCTTGCACATCAGCAACAAAAACAATTTTAAAATGTGAATGCTGGTTATAAAAATGTGATAACCATTAGTGTTTACAAAGAGAAAACAAATCTACATCATATTCACATGGGCAAGCACCCACTATTTTATCCACTACAACAAGTTCGTTGTTACTTCAAAACTACAAATAAAGAAAAGGAATGTACAGAGAAAAATCTAGAAATTGATCACTCTATATTATGCTTAAAAGTCTTATGATATTAAAATTTATTTAAAGCAACAAAAATTAATGATAACCATGACAAAGTACTTTGTTGCATCACTTGCACCAAAAGTGGGAAAACAAAAAAAGAAGGAAAAAAAAAAGAAAGAAAAGGGACCCAAGAGCAAGCTCTAAGGACACTTGCATTCTTATAATTAATCTTGATATAGATTTCATAATTAAGGCTTAGTTATCGGACTAATTTTCTTAGTGTAACTTATAATTGACATGGAATCACAGATTACCGGCTAACTAATATACTATACCTAGACAATTTAACAGCCATACATCAGGAGCAAGGAATTTTCAAGGATAAGGGCAGATGAAAACACACTAGGTATATTATATTCACAATTTAACAATTCTAACCGATTCCTTTAAGTTATCAATCACCAGATATTATGGAGATGCACCAACTTATAAGCTGTAGATTAGTTCAAGTCACTATATATTGGTTCCACTTCATACTAGATAGAGAAGTAGAAATTCTAAGTCAAGCCACTGTTCCTCAAAGAGGAAAAAATATAAATGAGGGAGAAGAAAGGTAAGAAACAAATAAAAGAAGGCAAATTTCAAAAATAAATTTGCTTGGAAAAATTTAAGAAAATAAGTTCAAAGATACACCAATAAATAGCCTACAAATATCAAATGGGTTTCAAGTGATGTTGAAAAGAAAAGGTAAAGTTACAAAACTAGTCCCAAGATCTAGCCTGTTTTCAATATACTACTTTGCAAAGACATCCTCTCCTCAATTCATCCAATTACTGCCCTAAGGAAGGCCTGAATAACACAAATGAGGGCTTAGCCTGGACATATCCTCCTTTACTTTCTCTTTTAAACCCTAGATATAAACCCTAACCCATATTACTAAAATTTCTTTCATCTAAACCCCAGTCATAGACAACAACCCACCTTTTCTTATCCACAACATTCTCCTTTTCTATTTTCCCACCTTTTTCTGTTGACATCAATATTGAATTGCTGAAATGGAACTCTAATGCAGTGAAAACCGGAAAGGTAAATTGTTAATGTGCAAAAATTGTAGAAATCATAGATTTCACTTTGATATATATAAAAATTCAACTATGTGAATGTCACTGAGAGTCTGAGACTAAAAAGCATGTACAACTGTACGTTCATGTTTCAAAAAATATGGACAACTAAGATTAGAAGCAACCAAATTTTTGGAAGTGAGTAAGACATCATGAATCCACAAATATTCAATTTATGCCATATATTTATACCTAGTGATAAGCTGATGAAGATCAAGTATCCTGAATTCAGGATCGTAGCTATCATAGTGAGTATATTTTCTCTATATCCAGTGAACCCTGTAAAACAGAAATATTGTATCTCCATTATTTAAAAACACTTGTCCATCTTTTTTTTTTTTTAGGTCAAGAAAACAGTTATCCATCAAAAATGAATTTGCCAAGACAACCACCTTCATTACAAGTTAACAGGAAACAAGGTCTGTATAGTAACAACATTATAGTGGCATAGCTGATTATAATTAAGAAAGAGGAAATTAGGAGAGATATCCACCTTGAGCTACAAGAGAAAAACCAATAACTAGAATTCATCATCTGGTACAAATCCCCTCTGCAGCATTTCATCATGGTAGCGGAATGCCTCTCTCAAATTGTCCTGGGACACATGTCCATTTATCAATGACGTATAAGTGGATCTATCAGGATTTACACCTTTCTCAATCATCTTTCGCAAAACTAACTCAGCTTCATGCAGTCTACCCTGTCTACAGAACCCATATAGAATGACATTGTATGTAATCACATCTGGCAGTAGTCCTTGCTTTTCCATCTCCTTAACTGAAAAAAAGGCTTTATCCAGGTTTTCTTCTTTTACATATCCATTAATCAGAGTATTGTAAGTAATACTATCAGGACCAATTCCTTTTGAAATCATTTTGCCTAAGAACTCATATGCCTTTTCTGTGTCACCAGAGCGGCTATAGCCCTTTATGACAGTATTACAAGTCACTAGAGTGGGTTTGATACCTTCTTCAATCATCTGGTCCCACAAATGAAGTGCCTCATGGACAAGTCCCATGCTACAGAATCCATTGATAAGAATGCCATATGAAATGTAATTAGGGGATATTCTTCTAGAAACCATGTCACTCCATAGCTCCTTAGCTTTATCCATGTCACCTACTTTGCAGAATCCATCAATCAATGTGTTGTACGTGACAATATCAGGCTTGATATTTTTACAAATCATTGCCTCGAACAAACTTAAGGATTTAGCCATATTCCCGTTTTTACAATAACCATGAATAAGTGTTGTGAAAGTATAAAAATCTGGAAAGACACCCCTTTCCACCATCTCATTGAAGAGTTTTTCTGCATCAGCAAGCATCTTCTCCCGACAAAGTCCATTTAAAATAGTATTGAAGGTAATAACATCCACCACGCAGCCTTGCTCAAGCATTTCATCCCGCAACTTCAACGCCTCTGACATCTTGCCATTTCTACAATATCCGTCTATAAGGATAGTATAGATCACATTATCTGGAACCAAGCCTGCATTTTTCATTTCTTGAAAATATAATAGGGCACGATCACTATGTCCATTCCTCGAAAGCACCCCAATTATTGAACTGAAGCTGACTAAATCAGGAACAACACCTCTACATGACATTTCACGGAAAATTCCTTCAGCCTCTGAAATATTATCTTTTCTACAACTCTCAACCAGCAGTGTATTAAAGGTAGTAGTATCAGGGCTTAATCCATTCTGCAACATCTCATACAAAACTTCCTTTGCCCTTGCAGAATTTCCTACCCTACATAATCCATTTATGATAGCATTGTATGTGAAAAGCTCCGGCCTCAAACCCTTAGAAGCCATAGAGTTTTTCAACAGGAAAGCTTCTTCTACAAGCCCTTCACGACAATAGGCATTGATTAGAGTATTATATGTCACAATATCTGTACAAACCCCCTTCTCAGCCATGTCCGATATGAACAATTTAACCCTATTGATTTTGCCATCTTTACACAAGGCATTAACCATAATGTTTAGTGTATAAACATTTAACTGAACCCCGCTGCTAACAACTTCCCCATACACTTCCCATGCCAAATCTACCCACCCTACCTTCACAAGCCCACCAAGAAGACTATTAGCAGCATTTATCGAAATAGCAACTCCCTTGCTCCTAAATGCCTTAAACGCCTCGAACCCTTCTCTCAACTTCCTAGCTTGCACATAAGTCCTAAGCAACAAGTCAAAAACGAAGCAGCTAGAGCCGCAACTGCTACAGGTTGAAACCAAAGACTCAACTATTTCAACACGGGAGACGCCACTCTTCCTAACCATTCTAAGCATTAAAGCTTGAGCATCCGAAGCCCTTCGGGCCCTGACCAAAACGTGAATCATTGCACTCAAAGACTGCGACGAGTGCTTGAAATTCGGACAATTTAACATAATCAAGTCAACGAATTTCAGACCCAGATGCAGATTTTCACGGCAACGGGAAACAAGTTCAACAACAAGAAGTGGGTTTAACCGAAACAGATAGTTACGCAGATGATTGAGATTACCTTGCTTCAAACCCAACAAAAGCTTCTCTACCAAAAGAGAATCTGACAGAGAAGCTGATAAAAAGGGTTCTTGGCTGGTACGCTTGGACTGCACGAGTGCAACACCATTTTCCAAGTAGCGGTTTGATGGGCAAGAAGATATAGAATGGGGTCTCTGAGAGTGAAACACTGGGTGTCTTGTGAAGGTTCTCACTTGCAGAATTGGCCTTTGGGTGCCCATCTTGTGGCCTCTCTCTCCCTCCCGTTCAGGAGTGAATTCAGACTTCAGCAGACATTAGCGTTTTTGTTTCTTTCCCCAAGTTCTCTCCGAACTCTAGAGTCCAAAGTCTGCAAAGCAAGGGGTTGCTTATTTTATTTAGAAAATTACACACAAGTGATCTTTTGAAATTTTAATTAGTCATAAGGCCATCTTATATTTGTTGTCTTCATAAGGCCACCTAATGCTTCAATTTTTTCCCCGCTTGACCAATTTGCCCTTCTACCTTATCGAAACGAGCTGCAATAACAGCCACCATTCTGCTCCACACATTCTCTCTCTCTCTCTCTCTCTCTCTCGTTGCAGACCCCTTCACAAACCCACACGACGTCGTTGCCTCTCTCTCTCCCCTTCACCGTTGCAGACCTCAGACCTCACAAGCTCACCGGTAAAGCACCTGATCGTCGACGTTCGATCACAGATCACTTCTTGATCTCCGCCTTTGATTCCTGAGACCACCGTCACGGCGCTCTCTCTCTTTCCTTGATCACAGATCACCTCGTGATCTCTGCCTCCGATTCCGGCGACCACCGGCACGGCGACCTCCCCAATCTCGCTCGCTCTCTCAGCAAACCCTATCTCCCTCTGCCAGGCTTCGTCGTCTCCGCGATGCTGAAGTTTTCGCAGACTACTGGGAACCAGATTCGATCAGTTCCTCCTGCAAAGCCTCAACGATGCCAACTCGGACTCTGTTCACCGAGAGCTGACTCAGGTAGTACCTCTCTCCTTCTCACTTTTTCTTCAATTCCGGCTCTGTTTGCTTCCGATTCTCATTTCGGAGCCCTAGAATCCTCTGTTTTGGTTTCGGAGTATTCGGAATCTGGACGAAACTTCATTTTTGTTCGGTTTCGATTTTGGACGTTTAGTGAGACTATTAGAACTCAAAACGGGGTTTTGTTTGTCGTTTTGGCTTGCTCAGTGAGCTTCTGAATTGCTTTCTTAATGCAGATTCGAACGCCGTCAACGTTGCCTTGCTTTCTCAGTGTCGCTTTGGCTTGCTCAGTGAGCTTCTGAATCATTCTCGTTTTGGCGATGAGTCTTCGATGGTGAGATTAGGCGTAGGGAAGAACGAGAGTACTAATTCCAGAGATCAAAGCTTTGTTACAAGTTCAAAACCTGGAATTATGTATTGTTACAGTTTTTGGATTAGGTAGAAACTCATTTGTTGATATTTGTCAATTTGATAGCTTTGGTTTGATTTTGGTAATTCCTATGGATTTTACAGCTTACTCTAGTGAATGGTGCTCATGGATACAAGTGATGTTGATCGATTATGATATGTGCAATACATGCAAGATTGAGCATTGTGCATTGTAAATTTGTAGTTGTTTTAATGTTTCATAGTAGTTTTTGTTAGGTTGGTAATAGTTTTCTCAGTTGGTGATAGTAGCTTTGTTAGTCTTTGGTGAGAGTAACTTTTGGTGGTGATGATTGTAGCCTTTTGTGACGGTGATAGTAGTTTTTAACGTTGGTGATAGTAGCTTTTGTCGGTGGTAAAAGTAGTTTTTTACGGTGGTGATAGTAGTTTTCTGCGTTGGTGAGAGTAGCTTTTGTTGATGGTGAGAGTAGTTTTTGATACAAGAGTAACTCTCTAATGTTAGTGAGAGTAGCTCGTTGGTGTTAGTGACAGTAACTTTTGTTGTTGGTAAGAGTAGCTTTTGATGTTGGTGAAAGCAGCTTTTGCTGTTGGTGAGAGTAGTTTTCTAGTGTTGGTGAGATTATCATTTGTTGCTGATAATAGTAGCTTTTGTTGGTGGGGATAGTGTCTTTTCGTTTTGGGGAGCATAGGTTATTTGGTAAGCAGCAGCTTTTATTGTTGGTGATAGTAGCTTTTGTTATCTCATTGGAGATTGCCGGAAATCTTACTAGAGTAGCTTTTGTTGCTAGTGATAGTAGTTTTTGTGACCTCGCCGGAGGTTGCCGGAAATCTCATCAGAGTAGCTTTTGTTGCTAGCCACAGTAGCTTTAGGTGTTAGTGACAGTAGTTTTTGTGGTTGCCGGAGTTCGCCGGAGGTCTGTCGGAAGTTGGCCGGAGTTCGCAGGAGACCCGCCGAAAGTTGGCCGGAGACCTTGCCGGAGAGGAGAGAGAATGATTGTGGACTTTGTCCTCCAGTGGCATTTATATAAATATGTTAGTTTTTAATATCCAAAATATAACACCCTTTTTAATCTAGTGGCCTTATGAGGGAAAAAACTAGTTGGTGGCCCTATGGCTAAAAAAACATTCAAAGATGCACTTACATGTAATTAACCCTATTTTATTCTGCAAAAAAAAAAAAACAAACAAACAAAGAGTTGCTTATTATATTGGGAAAATGATAAAATAGGTCATTTGAAAAATGTAAATGATAGGTTAGGTAAAAGATAGAGAAATTTTTAAGAACAGTACATGCTGTCAGTTTCTCTATTACTTTTGTGTGATTTCCGTCAAAATTGTGAGGGCAAACCATGTCTTCTTTCTCACTTAGAGCAAGTTCACCCGTAGTCAAGAAATGTCAAGGTCGAAAAGTCAAAGCGTCGACCAGTCAAGTAACTGTTCACTGCCACTGAATATGAGTTTCCACCCGTTTTTTTTCTTGACCGATCAAGACTGTTCATGTTTCACTGTTCATCGATTCTTAACTGTTCATTTTCACTCTTCATTGAGTGTTTTAACTGTTCATTGAATTATTATTTTTTTATTTTAAAATTAAAATATATTTGATGTAAATAGATTATAATAATGGAGATTTATGGATAATTAATGTTATAATTATGCAATTTACTATTTTTCTAATATTTTTGGTGGACAAATTATGAGCCACCTACAGTTACCAACAATTTATCTTGCAATAAGTGAAGCCACCTGTGAGCCCTAGAAAAATTTATCGAGATAAGGTGAGATCGTTTGGAACAATTTGACGATCTCGGTAATTATTAGGGTCTTCATCGGAAATAAGTATTGGGGTTTTTCACAAGGTGGAATCTCCAAAGTTTGTTTGGAGTCTATAATATATTTGATGTAAATAGAACTATAGAAAAATTGAAATATATTTTATGTAAATAGATGAAAGATGAGAGCTATAGGAGGAGGAATAAACACTTTGTATGAAAGATAATTTTTTGGACGTGAGAGGTAAAATAAATGGTAGATATTTATAGGAAAATTTTCAGAATTTTTTACAATTTTTTTTCCTTACCGTTTTGTTACCGTTATATATATATATATATATATATATATATATATATATAGATTAATTATAGACCGTCAGATCTCCTCATTAATTAAAGCCAATGGTCCAGATTTAATGAAAATTGGTTTCAAGTTTCTAAAGCAGTCAATGGCTAGCGTCTACGCAATCATGTTGTCCCATTTAATGTCGCTACGCGACAAAATCATGTCTAGCACGCGCCAAACAATGGCCCACCCGCTACGGGACAAGAAATTGTCTTGCACGCACAAGACTGCTCGCGTTTCTCTCTCCACATTGAGGCCTGATGTCACCCACTTCTTCTGTTGGGCTGAGTTGGTGACCGGCTTGCCTGGGTCAGGATTTATGTCAAGAGCTTGGCCTTTTTCTTGGCCTGGGTCAGGAAAGGTCAATAAGAACCCAGTCAACATACCACAGGTGGAAACAAGTTTTTGGGAAATCATGATCACCACCTCCGCAATCATAGCTGGAGGCCGGTCAATTGCAAACCGCTGGACATGCTCTTAGCCTAGTTGAAGTTCAGTTCAAAATGATTACAACCCATCAATTATAAACACACGCACAAGACAGAATCCATTTCAATTTTTGATAATGAGATGAAAACACAACCCTTGGAAGAAGATTTGCTCCCACTTCTAGAGAGCTTCAAGCTAAGAGAGGATACAGTAGTTTTGTCATCTTCAAGCTGCTTGCCACCAATCAAGTCATGGAAAAGTGCTCATTGTGAGCGAAAAAGTTCCTTGAGAGAGAGTCTCCATATTCCTTGAAAGAGATCTCCCTGGTCATACCGTGTGCTGAAAACCTTCACTACCATCAGTGATCATTTCATTACCTTAACCTTCCTTAGTCTTGCTCTACCTCTCATTAACTAAATCCAATTCCTCCTCCAGTTCCTTTACTATGCCACCATCCCTCACCTAATATTCTCTTTCCCATACCCACCCATTCCCTTCCACATAATTAATCCTTAGCCCCACCAACCTTATTCTAGCATGTTTTGTTTCTATATCTTGTATGAGAGCCGCACTATGGTTTGGATGCTCTTGTCTTTTATTTGAAGAAGTTTTAGTTTGGGTTTTCTCAAAAATGGAGGACCTTGCTAGTCGTTTTGCTACACACTTCACCTTGTCAGAAAAGGAGCAGACATAAATAGTCGTGGAGAGAGGGGAAGCGGGTAGCAGACGTGTCGCCACCTTCTTGTTGGGCAGGTAATGAGTCTAAAACCAATCTGCCATGATGGCCTTTTGAAAATCTTCAAATTGCTCTGGAGTGATAAGAAGCTTAGAGTCGGAGATTTGGGTGGTGGAAAACTCATCTTTGAGGTATCCTCTGAGGAGATAAAGCAGATGCACTAATGGGATGCCCTTGGTCATTTGATAAATCTCTGCTAATCCTAGCAGATGCCAATGGCAAGGCACCCTCATAGCAAATCCCCTTAATTTTTGAAAATTTCTGGGTTCACATTTGTGGGCTTGATCCAGATGATCTAACTGAGGAAATTGGGGAAACAGTTGGGCGTGCTTTAGCTGTTTATAGGGAGACTGATCTGGGGGAGGAAGGTGTTTGTCAGACAAAATATCTAAGAATCCGCGTGGGTCTTGATGTCTATAAACCCATACAGAGAGCTGTTAGAATTAGGATTGACGCTAAGCCATATTTCCTCAAGTTGTGATACGAACGTCTCCCAAATTTTTGTTTCATCTGTAGGCGGTTTGACCACCGAGATGAAGAGTGCAGCCTGAGAAACAAATCTCTTTCACTGGCACAACACCATAAATTTGGTCCTTTCTTGAAGGCGGGAGATGATGGATCAATATACAATACCAATGAAACCGCAGGGTTGAACGGTTCTTTGAACCAATGAAACCAGCTTGGGTTTTAAAAGCGCCGGACTTTGAAGACTCTATTGCCGGAATAGTTAGAAAGAAGTAAGGTGGGGATGTATACTCAAACCCAAAAGCAAGTTTAGGTGGTGAGAAAGAAGTAAAGTGTAGAGGTGAGTTGGCCCTTCTTGATTTGGCAGATTTTAATACCATGCACCAAGCCCAAAAGCCCAAGAAGTGGAAGACATATGCTAGGGCAGCAAAACCTTTTGGGCCTGGACCAAAAAGCAGTGTCATCCCTTCAATCGATTTATCAGAGAGGGAGGGTTCTATTTCTATCGAAGAAGGCAACACCCTGCATGGAGAAATGGTGGAGAAGGTTACTGTTCAAGAAGGACATTTGTTCGATGCCGTTATGGCAGACACCATGATGGGTTCCGGTACTCGAACCCATCACGAGCAATGTTAGTCCTAAGTTGGAACATCCGTGGTCTCAGCAACCTATGGACGATGAGAGCCCTACAAGATTTAATTAGGGTTAAAAGCCAGATCTAGTTTTCCTAATGGAAACTAGAAAGTCAGTGTACCAAATGGAGGAGTTGTAAGAATGTTGGATTTGTATAATTATTGGTCAGTTAGCAAAAGTAGAAAAGGAGGTGGAGGTTTGGCATTGTTATGAAGGAATGATTGGACATTAAACCCATTACTTGGTCTCAAGGTCATATTGATGCTAGAGTTGTAATGGCGTGATAACAATACTTGTAGAGCCACATGCTTTTATGGCAGTCCGGTTCAAAGAAACAGACACCACTCTTGGGAGCTTCTTTGACATCTTAGAACTGTGAGCGATGAGACGTGGATGATTTGCAGTGACTTTAATGAGATTTTAAAAGATGAGGAGAAGAAAGACAAAAGGGTGAGACCTTACAGTTTCATGGCGAACTTTCGGGATGCGGTTGACGATTGTGACTTGAGAGAGGTGCCTTTTGAAGGAGAGATTTTCACCTGGAGTAATAGGAGAGAGGGTGATGAGTTGGTGTTGGAGAGGTTGGACAAAGCTTTTGTCAATGAAGAGTGTTTAAATTTCTATCATGTCCACTCCCATCATATCCAAAACTATAACTCTGACCAACTTCCAATATTAATTGAGCTGGGAGAAGAAGCTAAAGACTGGAAGTGGGTTAAGAGAAAAAGAAGGTTTTTCTTTGAAGAATATTGGATACACCAAGTAGGTTGCGAAGAAATTCTTAAGGAGGAGCGGACTAAAAGGGAGGGCTCTGCCAACTTAAAACTAAGAATGTTGCTTCTGGTCTTACCGAGTGGAATCGAAGAACCAATGGTCATATTCCTTCCAAACTCAACAAAATAAGATACCCCTTGCTTTGCAGACTTTGGACTCTGGAGTTCTAAGAGAACCTGGGTGAAGAAACAAAAACGATAATGTCTGCTGAAATCTGAATTCACTCCTGAACAGGAGAGAGGCCACAATATGGGCACCCAAAGGCCAATTCTGCAAGTGAGAACCCTCATGACCTTCACAAGACACCCAGTATTTCACTCTCAGATACCCCATTCTATATCTTCTTGCCCATCAAACCGCTACTTGGAAAAAGGTGCTACACTCTCAGAAACTAAACTTTGGTGGTAACCCAGCTTTCCAAATAAACTATAGGACCAAAGGTTATGGTTGGATTTTCTAACAACGAAAGAAAGGACATGCAAAAAAAAAAAAAAACACAGAACCCTGGACAACCCTAACTCTATTGTCGGAACACAAGCAACATCATTAATGCTTGATGTCAAATTGTATCATTTCTCTATCACTTACATACCTCCTAGAATTCATACTCCAAGAAACCTCACATAAGGGATGGAAGAAAACTAATGAAAAGCTTATAACCCCATTACGAAGGAGAACCTATAACTCTTTTGCCTTTTTCCTTTTTATGCGTTTGTTTAGTTTTAAGACGAAACCAGATCTTACTGTCCAAAAAACAGACTTCCTGGATAACACCGAAGATTAGGAAATAACAGTATAAAGGAAGACTCGAAAAGAATTTAGTTTTGTCCACCACCACAGACTTAGTAAAAGGAGAAAAATGAGGGTGCCATGAGGGGAATTAAAAGTTGGCACCATCCAATACTCAGGAGTGCCAACCATTCAAAAGCAATCCAAATATACATTCCAGAACTCCTGACTGTTATTCTAACAATAATCCTCTCATGGATAACTTTCTTCATTAGTATTACCATAACAGTGGGTATCCAGAGACTTCTTTTGCGACAATAGGTCATAAGCTAGTTATTCGTATTGATCTTCTAAATGATAATATAAACTGGTGGGAAGAGTATGCAATTCCTTCCCAACTAGGTTGCAGGACTCTTTAATAAAATATTCCATATCCTAGATTAACTGAACCTCTCCAAAAGAAAATTTTCCAAAATCAGTCACCAAGTCAATTATAAATACACAAATTAGAAAGTTAGAAAATGATCCCTTGTAATAAGAGAAATGAGCATGATTATCGAAAAGCTGCACCTTCCAACTCTGCAACTTTTGTGAAGGTCACACCTAAAGGTTACGGTTGATTAGACAATTACTTCGACTTTGTTTTTTAACTAAACACATTTAACACATGATTATCGAAAAGCTGCACCTTCCAACCTCCAGCAAGATAACAAAAGCTACTATCACCAACAACAAAAGCTACTCCTTACCAAAAAACCTATGC
Source organism: Rosa chinensis (assembly GCF_002994745.2). Lineage (NCBI taxonomy): Eukaryota > Viridiplantae > Streptophyta > Magnoliopsida > Rosales > Rosaceae > Rosa > Rosa chinensis. Next base: position 51,159,516 of record NC_037092.1, read on the forward strand.
TCCCAAAACAAAAAGCTATTATCCCCACCAACAAAAGCTACTGTCACAAATACCAAAAACTGCTCTCACCAGCAACAAATGCTACTTTCACCAACACCAGAAAACTACTCTCACCAACAGCAAAAGCTGCTTTCACCAACACCAAAAGCTACTCTTACCAACAATAAAAGTTACTGTCACCAACACCAACGAGCTACTCTCACTAACATTAGAGAGCTACTCTTGTATCAAAAACTACTCTTACTATCAACAAAACCTGCTCACATAAACGCAAAAAGCTACTATCACCACCGCAAAAAACTACTTTCACTACCGACAAAAGCTATTCTCACCAACATCAAAAACTACTATCACCACCACAAAAGGCTACAATCATCACCACCAAAAGTTACTCTCACCAACAACAAAATATACTCTCATCAACATCAAAAACTCTTCTCACCAATAACAAAACGCTACTCTCACCAACTCCGAAAGCTACTCTCACCTACATTGAAAACTGCTTCACTTGCTCTCTGTACTTACATGAGCATTTGCCCAGCTTAATTAGCTCTAACGAGCCACGCTCATGCTACCACCAGCGGTACCAACTCCCACCAGCGGAGTGACCTAAGGAAACAAAGCCAAGCAGGCTACCGCTTGAGCCCTGGCTCACCGCCACGTCAAGATGGCATCTGAAGCTCCAGAAGCTGGGAACTGAAGCAAATCAGTCCCACATCGAAAACATGGAAGAGATCAGCCTCTTCCCCACCTATAAAAGGTTCTCTCATCTCTCCTCATTAATTATGCATTTGCTACTTACCTACTGTTATTCTGTCAACACAAATACATTGACTAACTTAGGCATCGGAGAAGAGAAGACCGCCCAACGCGGTCTCTCTCTAACACCCTTTGTATTTTACTTGACAGGTAGCGGAAGTACCGATCACAACATAAGTAGCGATCCGCCCATCGGATCAGCGTTAACCAAAGACTTGGGCCACCGCTCAGTCTTAAACATTAACACTCTCTTTCTGAAATGATGTAAGTGCAAGGAAAATAGTGCCAGAATTCAACCATAAAAACAAAAACACAAACTAGAATAAAACACCATTAGAAACATAGGGGCAAATTTCATTTTACCTCCCTGATCTTTACACCTTAAATCATTTGTGCCCCTGCACTTTTAATTTCATCACGCGTGCCCCTGTACTTACCAATTTCAATCAATCTTGTCTAACCCTTAGCTTTTTTGACAAATATTGTGTGATGTATTTTGAAATTGTTGTCACATACGATATAATTTTGCATGCCACATTATTGAATCGTCATCATACAAGGGAGCCCATTAGAGCCACATTTTCAATTTACAAAATACTTGACAAAAAAATGAATTATTGGACATGGTTGATTAAATTGGAAAGCATAGGGATACATGTGATGAAATTAAAAGTGCAGGGCCACAACTGATTTAACATGTAAATGTTAGGGAGGTAAAATGAAATTAGCTCGAAACATAGATACCATAACATCAAAATTGAACAATGAGGTATAAAATTAAGATCCAATTTCATTACCATAACTGAAAACAATACGAAAGCTACTCAGAAATCAAAACAACTATAATATTTATAGTAATTACACAAATCAAACCAAAGCTATCAAATTGAATGACAAATAACAATACAGGAGTTTCTACCTTCTCCAAAAACAATAACAATTCATGTTTGAAACCACAAATCTATAAGAAAACCAAAAAGCTAGCACAACGAAAACATAGACCGACCAATTCCAAATGCAGCCGAAGTTACCCGAGTCGAGATTGTACTGTACGGGTCAGAATGACCCGGGAACAAAGTCTCCACAACCATAGCAGCCACGCCCTCCCTAATGTGCTCGTCGGCGACCTCTACTCCATCAGCGGCAGCCGCCGTCAGAGCCTGCTAAAAATCCAGGACTCCGACTAACCCCAGCATCGCCAATTTGTTCACGTATGTCCCCACGCATGCAGGATCTTCTCAAAGGACTCGGAAATCTCCTGGAGGACCTCTTGCCAGGTGGCCGGAGCAGATTTCCAAGAAGAAGAAGAAGAAGAAGAGCAGTCGATTAGTCGGACACCGATCTGGAATCCGCTCAGGATGAATTAGAGGACACCGACGACCTCGTATCTCTATGAGGAGTGTAAGGTTGCTGGAGTTGAACGACACGGCGATATCGAAGACACCGATCAGATCAGATTAGCTTCATCTTCATCCTTCTCGCCTTGTGTTGCGGAATGGTGAGATAGTTGGATTGGTGTTAGAGGCGGTGGATTTAAGGACATCGATGAGCCATTTTTCGGTGACGTTGTCCTCGTGCGCAGAGACTGTGAGAATATACTCTGGCTTCGACTAAGAACGGTGATGGAGATGGAATCGGCCATAGAGAGAGAGGTCCTCCAGGCAATTTTCGGAGCCGAGTGAGATGGTGAGGAAGGGAGTTGCCAGAGCCGGGCACGATGGTGAGAAAAGGTTTTCTCGTCGGCGAGAGAAAGAATGAATCTCTTCACATTTTGGCGAGAGATTGATCAATGGAGTTAGTTATTTTTCCATGAAGGGTAAAATTGTCAGGGAGGGAATAATTTAGAGAGACAAGTGGCCTTATGTACAAGAAAACTTTGGTGGCCTTATGGCTAATTTAAGTTTCAAAATAACACTTGTGTGTAATTTTCTATAGTAAGATCTTCTTATTTGTTATTTCGACCTTATTTCATATATTCAAATTCCAATCTTACTCATATTCTTTTTTACTCATTACACATTCTCTTTTCATCTGTCTCTTGCAATGGCCATGACCACCTCTGTCAACAGCACCATCCACTAATCATCAATGACTCTCTCTCTCTCTCTCTCTCTCTCTATATATATATATATATATATATATATTATATTATTATTATTATTACTATAAATACTACAATTATGTGGCTATCGACGTAATTATTCTAAGTCAACATGTAATACTTATTAGTTATAGTCCATTATGTAAATTGAAGAAGCTTGAGATTGATCACTACAAAACCTCTCTCTCTCTCTCTCTATATATATATATATATATATTATTACTATAAATACTACAATTATGTGGCTATCGACGTAATTATTCTAAGTCAACATGTAATACTTATTAGTTAGAGTCCATTATGTAAATTGAAGAAACTTGAGATTGATCACTACAAAACCTTAAGAGCGGTCATCAAGCTTTACCCTCTTATTTAATGAGCTGCTTTCTACTTCTAAAAGGATTTTGTGCATCTCTTCATCAAATGTGTGCAAAGTTTAGGTGGGGTAGCAACTAGGAGAATAGGAAAATTCATTGGTTGGCATGGGATCGTTTATGCAAACCGAAGGAGCAAAGAGGTAGGGGGTTCCGTGATCTTTATGCTCATAATTTAGCTTTACTTGCTAAACAGGGTCGGCGCATTCTAAGGTTTCCTCATTCCATGGTTGCTAGACTATTTAAAGCTAGATAATTTCCTACAAGTGATTTTTGGTCTGCATCAGTCACTGGCTCTTCTACATGTTGGAGAGGTATTACGGAGGCTAAGATGGTTTTATTAAGGGGAATTAGATGGCAAGTAGGCGATGTTCTTCTATTCAGATTTGGGAAGATCCTTAGATTCCTAGGCCTTCTCTCAAGCCTTTATTCCGGCAGAATACTTCCTTGACATGGGTTAGTGATCTGCTTACTTCCTCTTGTTGGAATGTTGATATTGGAAATAATTTATTTGATTCGTAGATGTGGAGTTGATATTAGCTATTCCTTTTAGCTCGAGAACTGTTTCTGATAGACTTGTGTGGCATTTCAATGCTAAAGGCTTTTTTTTATTATAAAATCAACTTATATTCAGGCTATTCAATGGATTCATGCTCTAACTTCAAACGAAGGTGTTGGGGGATGTCTGGATTGTGGAAAGGTATCCCAATCTCCACTAAGATCCAATGGCTGTCATTCACAGACACTAGAAATCAACGGCTTAAAACATACCTAGTATTAAAAATAAATAAAAAATAATAAAAGTATATATATATATATATATATATATGTCTGGTTCGGTAATACAGTATACATATAATTTGACGGACCGTTACCGAGCTGAGTATGTATATTCGATTCGGTAGAATCGAACCAGACCTTCGGCTACCATTTTTGTCAGCGCCGACAGTGGCGGTTCGGCCGAATTCCTTCCGGTTTCTACAGGTCCGGCATTTCAAGCCAGTCCTAAGAGTGCCTGCAGTTGATTTAGAGGAATACATTGGAATTTGGGCAAAACTCCAGTCAGGCATCGGGTGGTATTTCTGGTAGTGCATCTGGTTCACTTGGCCAATTTTTCAATCAGACGATAGGGGCTGCTGTTGTCTATCTCAATGTCGTCTGATACATGAATCAGACAATACCACAAAACTGTAGTCTAATAATATTTAGTACAACAGCAGTTACTGTAACATCCCGAACCTTAGACGTTCACTCATTCACTAGTTATTAGATGATAAACGACAATTGCTCACGTTTTACATAAGTTTCGGTACTATTAGGGGCCCGAATAGTTAACTTTTTGTTCGGGTCAAAATTTGAGAAAGTTTTCTTTATGAAAGTCGTAGAGGACATTAAACCGAGTTCGGGGACACGTGGCATGCTAAAATCGGAGTTGTAACGAAGAAGTTATAAGGGTTTTAAGTTAGTGGCAGTTTTGTAATTTTGTGAAATTCATGCCTATAAATAGAAATCTGGACTTTCCATTTCAGGAAGGCCCGAAAATTTCCAGCTTTCTTCCTCTCTCGCCGACGTAACTTTCCGGCGTCACCGCCGCCTCGTCCGGCCACCTATGGCCATGAAATTGGTGTTAATCTCTTCGTCTTGAAACAAGGTTTCTATCCATATATGCCTTGCACCCTATCATTCACCATAGACGATGAATCGAAGCCAACAAGTTCACTATAGCAGCTCGGGTTTTCTGGAAAATTTTCAGATTCCGGCCATCTCCGGCATGTCTGGGCTTGATCGATGCGCCTCGAGACGTGGATGATATTCCTCCAAACTTTTTTCCACAAATCGAAGTGAAATTGACGAATCGAAGGTTTGAATTTCTTGAGCACTATTCAAATTGGGTACCCACTGTACAATTGATGTTTTAAGCCGTTCTAGTGTTTTCTGGTTTGATGGTAGTTGAGAAAAATGTTTAGAAAGATGAGAAGGTGATGCAACCGGATTTTGGTGGCCATCGGAGGTGGTGGCCGGCGGCGCGTAGAACAGTGATTTAGCTTCTGTTTTTAGCTGGTTAAATCCTATAATTGATGTAGAATTTATATATGTGAGTTAGGTGAAGATTGGAGAAGTTTTGAATCGATTATGAATTTTCAAAAAGTTAGAATTTCGATTATCGATTTATGAGAATCCAACCATAGGATATCTCTCAGTTCTGCCTCGGAACCTTTAAATTAATGAATTGGTATTTGAGGTAAAATTTGGGTTGAATCAGAGAAGAAATGAAAATGTTGAATTATGAGGATATGACGTGGGAATTGTGTTTAATTTCCGGATAGTTATTCACGAATTATAATTGTGTACAGGGCGACGTACCCAGTTACTGTTCGACGAGGGAAACTGTTTGCATGGTCGCCTAAACAGTACTGTGAGTAGACATTTGTTTTTAAATTAATTACGCATGCAGTATTATTATTATTTTCCATTTGAGATTTAATTTATGATTTAAATTATTGAGTTTTATGGTTTATTAAGCGTTGATTTATTGAGATTTATTTATGAATTACGAGATTAGTGTTGAAATTCCTTCCCGAGGGCTTCTAGTAGATTTTCGAGATAGTTATTTATGAGTTATTGAGTTGGGAAATAATTTTCGGGAAGTGATTGATGATGAAAATATTGTGAGAATTATTAATTTCGAATATCGATTTTTATGATGATATGCGAGTACGAATGATTTAGCAAACATTTGAGCATAATTGAATTATCGAGATTTTTTGAGTTTTGAGCTCCGAATTTATCAGCTTTGAAGCTATATTGAGATATTTCTTTCCGAAGGCATTTATTGATTTATCGAGTATTTGACTTATGCTTTCGAGGATTTATTGAGATATTGAGCTTTGAGTTATCGAGATATTCTTAAGTTATGCTTTCGGTGAATTATTGATGATTCATTGGATTAATATTGGGTTTCTTTCCGAAAGCAATTATTTGAAAGAGATCGATTCTAGTTCATTGAGGAGGTAAATAAGTCAGTGCATGCATGCATTATCTGGTCGGCAGTCCCCTCCGGGTAATAGTCTGGGCGGCAATCCCCTCCAGACAATATTCTGGTCGGCAGTCCCCTCCAGAATATTTCGGTCGGCAGTCCCCTCCGATGCGTCATCTGGTCGACAGTCCCCTCCAGATGACATGAGGTAGTTAGTCGGCAGTCCCCTCTAACCATCACCTCCTCGTCCGGTCGGCAGTCCCCTCCGATGCGTCACTGGTCGGTAGTCGCCTCCAGGTGGCTTGAGATGACTAATCGGCAGTCCCCTTTAGTCATCGTCTATTTTGAGATATGAGTGATTTAACGAGATGTTTGAAATATCATTATGTATTTGAGGGATTTGAGATTTTAAAGAGATTTCGAGATGATCGACATTACATAATTGAGATTTCAATAAAGATGATGATTAAGAGTGTTTCTAAAATTTCTACTGCATGCGAGGTTTTAGAGAATAACTTGGGAAAGCATTAAGTTTCACTTGTTCATTCGAAATTACTTATTTTTCGTCCACTCACTCTAACGATTTTTAAATTTTTTTTTTCTTGGGCCCTTCGGTTTCAAATGCCCAGTTTGCAAGCCAGTTTAGCTTGAGGTCGAGCGTACATGAGGTTGAGGCATAGCTGTCATAGGTTCGGCATTATAAAAAGTATTTATCCTTTATCTTATATTCTATCCTCTTGTACACCCTGTGCATTAGATTGCTCTGATAACCCATGGGATTAATATTCTTAAGTTCAGAATTGTTTTGTGAAATGGGAGATGTTGTGATTTAGGGAGCAGGGTGGCTCCAGAAGAATAAGGGTGGATTATTTTAGAAGTGTAAATGTCTTTCTACAGGTTTTGGGTAGTCCACTTTTAGAGGAAGTTCCGCCAAATTTTTGGTAGAATTTCTTCTAAGGTGGGCCCCGCGTGGCCACTTGGGATTTCAAGGTGAAATCCGTGGCGGGTCTTGTCAGTTACTATCCTATCTGTTGTCTGAACACCAAGAAGAACAACAGCGGCTTATGTACTTACTGTTGTCTGAAGGCTGTGCCAGACAACATGGGCTTATATGCTTGTTGTTGTCTGAAGGCTTGGTCAGACAATATGTACTTGCAAATCCCATTGTCCATCCATTATTGATACTATAGATTTCTACAAAAAACTGTTGTTTGTTGTTTTGCTGGACAATGACTTTCTCGTTCTTTTAGTCCTTATGGTATTATGCTCATATAACAGTTTCTGTTAGGCATTTTGTGATGATCAATTATTGGACAATAGTTTTTAGCTGGATTGAATGGTCTGATAGACATTCAAAATGACATCACATCCAAAACACATTCATTTATGTAAAAATCCAATACATTCATCCATATATCCAACAAAGTCATTACATTAACAAAACTAGTTTTCTAACAAAATTTAGTAAAATGTTGAAACCAACCAAGTCTTGAAGAACACACTTTGTGATGACAATGAAGATGCCAGCAGAAGCTGCATCAACAACAGCCTTTACTTTCGCTGTCACTCCCTTATGCCTTGATGCGTCTCCTTTATGTATGTCTGTGTACCTACATGTGCATTTGCAAGCATAATTAGCTATAATGAGCCACGCTCATTGTACCGCCAGAGGTACAAACTCCCACCAGAGGAGTGACCTACCAAAGCACGGCCAGGCGGGCTACCGCCTGAGCCCCGGATCACCCCCAGGTCTACGTGGACGACATGTTAGTCAAGAGCGTAAAGGCCAGCGGACACGTGACAAACCTCAAAATCATAGTAACAATCCTCTTGGCCTATGGTATGCGCCTCAACCCAGAAAAATGCTTCTTTGGCGTCACTGCCAGCAAATTTCTAGGTTATATTGTCAGTGAACGAGGCATCGAGGCTAACCCCGACAAGGTGCAAGCCATCCTCGACCTGAAGGACCCGGAGTGGAAGGTACACGTCCAGTGCCTCCAGGGCAAGCTAACCGCCCTGTCTCGATTCATCTCCAGACTCACTGACAGGTGCGCCCCATTTTTCAAAGTCCTTAAAACGACTCACAAGAAAGTCATCAACTGGAACCCGGAGTGCCAGGCGGCGTTCCAGGGCTTAAAGGAGTACCTGGCGGCAATTCCACTCCTTTCCATTCCTGTGCAAGGAGAAACATTATACATATACCTAGTGGTATCACAATCAGCGGTGAGCTGCGCCATAGTCCGGCGGGAAGGCCAGGATGAGCTCCCAGTGTTTTACGCCGGCAGGGGCATGAACGGAGCAGAAACTAGGTACCCTCCCTTAGAACAACTTGCTCTCGCACTGATCGTTGCCGCCAGACGCCTCCGCCAATACTTCCAAGCCCACACAATCCATGTGTTAACCAATCAACCGCTGAGACAAGTAATGCAGAACCCTGAACATTCGGGGCGCCTCAGCAAGTGGGCCATTGAGCTCAGCGAATTTGACATTGATTACAAACCAAGAACCGCCATGAAGGGCCAGGCGGTGGCAGACTTCATTGCTGAGCTCACCGAGCGTCAGCCCGAATCCAAAGTCGGAGCACAACCAGGAATGGAGATGGTGATATCTGAAGAACAATCTCCCCGACAGTCAGACTGGAACCTGCATGTGGACGGCTCCTCTTGTCCCAAGGCCAGCGGCGCCGGAATCATCTTAACAGGTCCTGGGGGGCTGAACGCGAAGTATGCGTTGAAATTCAACTTCAAGGCTTCCAACAACATGGCGGAGTATGAAGCACTCATTGCCGGCCTACTCCTTGCCATCGATTCAGGGGCCGACAGTGTCAACATCTTCAGCGACTCTCAATTAGTCGTTAACCAGGTCAACGACAGCTTTCAGGCCAAGGACCAGCAGTTGGCAGCATACTTAGGGTACGTCAAGACACTGCTTAAAAAATTCAAATTTCACACCATCACACAGATCCCCAGGGAAAAGAACGCCAAGGCTGATTCACTAGCAAGACTGGCAACCGCCCAGCCACACCAGAGTCCAGCGGACACAAGGGTAGAGTGTCTCGACAAGCCAAGTATCACAAAAACCCTGGCGGAGATCTTCAACATTGAGGTCAATCCTGGCTGGATGGACGAGATTATTATGTATGAGCGCAACGGGACATTGCCAAAGGACAAGGTCAAGGCACGACAGCTCCAGCGGAGAGCAACCCGCTACAACATCCAGAACGGCAAACTTTACCGCCAGGGATTCACTCACCCCAACCTCCGCTGTCTAACCCCAGAGGAGGGAAAGGTCGTGCTGGCAACGATACACGGCGGAGAATGTGGAAACCACTCTGGCGCCAGATCCTAGGCCAATCGCACAATGCGACAGGGTTACTTTTGGCCCACACTCGGTGACGACGCCCGACAGATATCAAGATCTTGTCACAAATGCTAACAATATGCCGATCTCCCACATGCCCCGGCGGAACCACTGTCGGTCATCATCGGTCCATGGATTCACTCAACGTGGGGCCTGGACTTGATGGGAAAATTCCAAACCGCAAAGGGCCAGTTCAAATACATCATCGTTGCTATCGACTACAACAGCAAATGGATAGAGGCGGAACCCCTGACGGCAATAACTACCGCCAAGGTAATTCACTTCCTCTGGAAGAACATCTACTGTCGCTACGGTGTCCCACATACAATCATCACAGACAACGGCACACAGTTCAATAACAAGGAACTCATCTCTTTTACCGCCAACCTGGGTACCAAGATGAGTTTTGCATCTGTCGCTCACCCCCAAACCAACGGCCAGGTCGAAGCAGCAAACAAGATAATCAAGAAGCTGCTAAAGAAGAAGCTCGACAAGGCCAAGGGTTTGTGGGCGGAGAAACTCCCGGAAGTTCTATGGGCCATCAGAATGACCCCAACTTCCGCCACTAGTGAAACTCCCTTTTGTATGATGTTCGGAACTGAGGCTGTCCTGCTTATCTAGGTAACTCAACCAACCGCTAGGGTCGAAGGCTACTGCCCAGAGACCAACAGCGACGGGGTCAACCTTGACAAGGATCTCCTAGAGGAAAAACGACATAAAGCCCATCTGCACAACCTGCAAAACAAACAGCGGGTATCGCGTTTCTACAACACCAGGGTCAAAACCCGCAACCTCCAACTGGGGGACTGGGTAATGAGGGAAGTCATACCACTGCAACAAAACTCCGCCCAACTTGGGAAGGCCCGTACAAAATTGTAGAAGTCGTTAGCCCAGACACCTTCTACTTAATGGACAAGGATGGCGTCACAACGACCCACCCTTGGAATACCGAACACCTTCGGTATTACTACAAATAGTCATGCCGCTACCCAAGAGCATCTTGACTTAGCTAAATTTTTGTTCAATATTTAGCTAAGGGAAGCTACCCAACGGGTACGACCCCGCTTTTGTAAAACGCTGATCAGTCAACTATCAATGAAACGAGGAATTATTCAAACCATTGTTACCAAGTCTAGCACTAGAGGCAACTGGCAACGCCAGTTAGCTGACCACGTCCGCTACATTGTGCACTTGGACCAATTTTAATTCCTTTAATGTTTCATTCGTTGGCAAAAAAAAAAAAAAAAAAAAAACAAAATTGTCAAAACTCTAGCGGTACAGACATAAAAAAAAAAACAAATTCCGAAATTTCATATATTTAGGGCTGGGACTCCCCACCCAAAAGAGTTCATTACATCAAACAATTACGCCTCAGCGGCTACAAAAAAATATATGACTTCCATTTTTCAAGGGTTGGCTCGGTTGGCTCGGCTTCCTTCGGCATCTCCACCTTCGGCATGCGTCGGCGGATGGAGGCGGCTTGTCTGGTCAGATCCACGGGCAGTAGGACTTGGGGTCTCTATTGTACCATCCGCCCTGGTATGGGCCGCCAAGAACCCAGCACGGGACACCTCCGACTGGGTAGGAGTCCGCTGGGAGTCATCCGCCGGGTATGCGCCACTTTCCCCACTACCCGAGCGGGCACCATCAAACTGAGAGGGGTGCAGTACCCTTTGCCGGCGGAGCATCCTTAGTTGGCGGCACGACCGGCATGGATGCCTTCGCTCAGTCAATGACGCCTTTCTGCTTCAGCATCTCCACATTGGCTAGGGCACCAGCCTTCGCCGCCTCAGTCAGCGTCTTCTTATATTCCGCCGACTGCTTGAATGACTCCACAGCGGCGGCCGCAGCACGGCTCCCCTCAGCCCCCAGGCGAGCGACTTCACCCTCCAACCGTTTCACCTCGGCCAGCCTAGCGGCAGACTCCCGCTGAAGGATCTCAACCTTCTTATCCTTGGCAGCCACCCGATCTTGCAGCAGGGACATATCTTGCTCCAACTTGGAAAATTGTTCGTTCCGCTCCAGGTCCCGCTCAATGGCGACGGCCAACTTGCCACGGGCATCCGCCGCATCACAGTCGGCCTTTGTCAGGCGTCGCTCCACGTCCGCCAACCTGTCCAGGGCCTCACCCAATTCCCTATGCAGGCCGGTCACCTCCTCCCTGAGCTCCCGCTCAACCCGAGGCTGTTTCGACGCCTCCAGAAACATCTCGTGCAGCCCAACAGAGATGTGCCCAAACGCCGTGCTGAAGGGCGATTGGTCAACGGCGGTCGAGCGTACAATCCCCTCCAGGCCGCCGAACCCCAGCCGCTCGCAGAGGTGGTAAAGAAACTCCCGCTCACCGTCATTTAGGAACTCGAAGTATGCGGCAAAGGAGTCTAGGTCACTCCCGGGCACCTCTTTCGCCAAGTCCGCAGGAGCCTTGGACGGAACCTGTCGTGCCTTCTTCTGATGGCGGGCCCCAGTGATCTCCACAACATCCTCCTCTTCCCCGCCAGAGTCATTTTGACGGCGTTTTCGCTGAAGCACCCGTGTGCTTCCAGCGGGAGCAGGCCTCGATCCCCTCGTCGGCGGCTCCAACCCCGCAATGGTGACGACCTCCGCCGGGCGCACTGTTTTCTCTTGTGCACCCCGCGCCGGGTGGCAGGCGCTCTCTCTTTCTACGACACCGCCTCACTAACCGCACCAGTCCCCGCCTGAACGGCGGCAGCCCGTCACCGCCAAGATGAGAGTGGTGCGGCATGGGTAGCACCACGGGAACCTCGGACGGGCTTAGCGCCAGTGTTTCCGGGTTCACAACCGTCTGCTGAGCCGCCAGCCCGGAAGCGTACATGGTCTCCAGGAAGTTGTCGATCTCGGCACGGTCCATGGCTTTGGCAAAGGTGTCACGGCTCGCTTTGTTACCCGGCGGAGTTTCTACAAAAAAAAATAACAGCAAACCAGTCAGCCTGGAACAATCTCGTCAAAGGTGCGGTATGGCGGAGATTGCTTACCAACAGCACGAGTCAGTTGTTGATCGACCAACAACTCCCAGCCAGTAAGGAGACTAAAATCCAGCAAGTTGCGATTCCTCCAGCAACCTCTGATACGTGCCACGCGGCACTCTTCTTCGCGAGTCAGGTTGTAGCGCAACCCCGCTGCACAAAAAAGGTAATTGTCAATACAAAGTACAAGGCTACATAAAGAAAAACCCGCCAGTCATGTTCAGCGGAGACCGACAAACAACCTCGGATAGGCTGAAACTCCGACTTAATCCTAAACGTCGGCTCCCCCTCGTTGGACCCCGCTTGATATTCCCACCCCGTCGTGGCAACACAGAAGGTCCCCCGCCAGTAAGACATGGAATCTCGCAGGTTCTCGATCAGCTTGGGCGCTCCCTGGCGGCGGCTCAAGTTTACCTACCCTCTGCAACCTTGGCGCTTCACGTACACCAGTTCGTAGAAGTGCAGCACCTCTGCCACAGTTGGTCCCTCGCAACCCGACAACCGCCATAGCGAGTTCAGCGCCAGCATCAACTGCCACATGTTGGGGCAGATTTGCCCAAAGGCAACGCCAAACTAGCACACCAAAATTTGAAGGTTTGGTACCAGCGGGAAACTCACTCCCTGGCGGAATATCTCCTCGTGCACGGCGGCAAACCCCGCTGGAAGAATCGAGGCCTTCTCGTCCACCGTCGGCGGACGCAGCTTCACCACGCCTGGCAACCGAAACATCCGCTTCAGCCGGTTGACGGCGACAACAGTCATCCTACCTCCCGCCTCATCAACAGGGGTGCCGTCCTGGAGGACCCACGCTGACTCAGCATCCTCCCCCGTCAGCAGAACCACTGGCAGCACTATTACTCGCTAACCGCTCATCACGCATACTTTGGGCAGCGGCAGCCTCCCCTGCCCTAGAACTTTCTGGACGCGAAGCACGACCCATAGCTACGTCCCAGGGTATGGTTTGTAGCGGCTCAACCTCTAGCGGTTCTGGCAGTGAGGTTCCTGCACGGGCAGATGGACGCAACGAGTCAATAAAAATTCTATCCGCCGCGCTGAACAACACTTCGGACCCGGAATCCTCACTGCTTGAAATCTCTATGACGTCGGCCATCCCAAACCCTAAAACCCAAATCAGTCAGCTCACACAAGATCTAACTTATCCCTATATCAGTTATACCAAAGAACGTCAAGAACAGCAACCCAGAAAATGCCAAAACAAGAACAAACACACTCAACCCAGATTCGACCATCTACCAAATCCCTAAGCCCTAACTCTGTTAAACACCATAACCCAACCCCAAGACTCACTTTACACCCTCAGAACACATTGGGGAAGAACATATCACAAAAAAAAAAACCCGAAACCCAGAAACCGGCAATAGCAAAGATCCAATGAAACAGGGATGAGGTTCAAGGTACCAACCTCAAAGGTGAAGTCTCGGGTGAGATCGTGGACACTTGTCTTCGATGCAGGAAATCGTCGTCTTTCCAGATGTGATTACTCCACGAAATCGACGCAATTTTCTTCTCGAATCTCAGACGAGCAGAGCTTGAAGACGAAGACTGGAGTTTGAAGCTTTAGCAAAGTGTCAAATCTCGCTAACTTCCCCCCCTTTTATGTCAACGTCAAACAATTCCAGACCGTCCACTAAAAAACGACATCACGTACCAACCGTACACGTGTCCCACGACTCCACTTACTCTCCGGATTAACCGAGGCGTAGCCTCTGTTACAAAATCCATCATTTCTCACATTAATGGCGAGGAGACGGCTACGCTGAGGAGACGCCTCCACACGCTAACCCTCTAGAGGTTACCCACGTGTCGACCACCATCAGACGAAGCGTCTACCGGAGGTAACCGCTGGGAGGAGATTGCCAATCATCGGAAGTCCCCGCTAAGCGAAACCCCGCTAGCGGAACTTCTCGTCATCTTCCAAGTGAGGAAGTCCCCGCTAAGCGAAAACCCCGCTAGCGGAACTTCTCACTTGTCACCCTCCAAGTGACTAAGTACCCGCTGAGCGAAAACCCACTAGCGAAACTTCTCACTTGTCACCCTCCAAGTGACGAGGTCCCCGCTGAGTTAAAACCCGCGAGCGAAATTTCCGCTCGTCAACTGGCAGGAAAGGCAACCTCTGCTACACGCAGCACCGCCGGCAGAGCTCCCTTTCCATCTTGCAAACCGCGTACTTTGCTGAGCGCAACACCGCTCAGTAAAATACCGCCAGCCACGTCCACGCGACGATGGTTCCTGCTACAACCATCGGGGGATATCCGCCAGTGGCGAATCCCGAGGCTACGCCTCCCTCTGACAACGACCGCCATGCGGCGTTACGGTCAGATCGTCCCTACGGGACACGGGGACTTGTCAACAGTCTACAACAGCCCTGATTAGGTACGTTGACCCCCGTCACCTGGGTACTAAAGATTGGGCTCGCTACCCAACACCCTCTGCTCCGAGCAGCTCCCCCTCAACAAACAATTTGCCGACCTTCCGGAGGTCCGTCTTGGCTAGGGAGTGGGAGACTCCCTGGCGGGCCTAGCAGGGGCCCACCCTAAAGGGTATAAAGCGTTCGCTCAATAAATCCATGGTTGACAACGCACTGACGCTAATTATGCTTTTGCAAGTCTAGCGGAGGTAACGCTTCACACCGCCGATCAACTCCCCAACCAAGATTGCCCTCCTTGACTGGGGACTTGGGGGACTTGTACCTACATGTGCATTTGCAAGCATAATTAGCTATAATGAGCCACGCTCATTGTACCGCCAGAGGTACCAACTCCCACCAGAGGAGTGACCTACCAAAGCACGGCCAGGCGGGCTACCGCCTGAGCCCCGGATCACCCCCAGGTCACTGCTGACGAGCCGCCACGCGCCGCGCCAAGATAGCATCAGAAGCTCAAGACGCTGTGAATCTAAGCACATCAGTCCCACATCGAAAACAAGAAGAAGATCAGTCTTCTCCTCACCTATAAAAGGTCCTCTCCTCTCTCCTCATTAATTACGCATTTACTACTTATTTATTATTATGCTGCCTGTGTGCATTGACTGACTTAGGCATCGGAGAAGTGAAGACCGCCCAACGCGGTCTCCCTCTGACGCCCTGTCTCGTGTAACAGCTAGTGAAGGCCATCAAGTCCTCAGAGTAGCGGTCCGCCCACCGGACCCTCGTTAAACGAAAGATCGGCTACCGCCGGACTTCGAGCATTAACAGTATGAGTGATGGGAAGTTAGTTAAGCACTTTTTTCACCCTCCATGGAAAGTCTCTACTAGCATACCACTGCAAGAGCTATGTACCTGGTTTGAATCCAATAGAATAGGACAGTGATATGAAGTAACCCTTGTAAGAGCTATTTGCCTGACGGGGAATTCCTCTTCTAATTTAGTTATACAGAATCTTCTTAATTAATAAACCTGGCATTAGCAAAGAAGCATAAAGAAATTTGTCACCAAAACAGAAATATAAAAATAAAGGACCTGATACTAGAGATGAAAGTTCAAGACAAATTGAATGCAAACACTTTTTATCTCCTTGCTTTTCAAATACACCTAAAATCAAGAACCATATTTCAGTAGTAACCTATTAAAACCAGACCAGTCTACAACCTTCTTTGATTCTCTTATGGATTCTATTATGGATTAACATGCAGGACAAGCCTGAATTAACTTTGTTACAGCTATCAAGAAAGGTTTATGACCTTACATACCTTTAAGAGCTCAACATTCAGTCTTGTCCACTTTTAGATTAATCAGGAAACTGCAGCTCCTCAATTCAGTAACAAAATTATGTATAGGATCATAGACCAAGGTAATCAAATAAACTAAGAATGGCACCTAAGAACATTACTTGAGAACCTCGATCACACTGGTAGAGCTCAATTAATATTGCCTGGAATCCCAAAGTTCTACAAAGAAAAAAGCTTAGACCAGAGCCACAGAAAAACTTAAACAAAGAGGGAATAATCTGAGACAGGCCGGCTTCTCACCAATAGAATAAGCAGTTATACTGAGAAACTTCAAGAGGTCGCATACGTGTACAAATTTCCTGCATAATGAGAAAATCATGACACTTAAGGAAAAAAAAAATTTCTATACCATAAACATTAAACAAATTTGATTGGGTATCATCATAATTATAAAACTTATGGTCCTTCCACCAATTTCAATATAAAATTATAGTTTATACACTGTATGAAGAACCTGATATAGTAAGTCATCAATTGTTGGAAGTCCAACACTTTTTCTAGGCAAAGAGTACATAGTAAATCTAAATAATAAAAAAAACCACATGTTACCATGTCCAAGAATCAAAATAGCATTCGCGGCCAAAGACTCAGAGTCAAAACCGTACTCCTTTGGCCAAAGGCTGAACTAAAAGACTCAGATTCAGAGTAAGCTGTCAGATCACATTGGATGCTTTCCTCATGCCTTAGTTTTTGCAACCACTCTCAAGTCAATAACTCCTACATTAGTAACATATAGATGAAGTCATGAAAGATTTACCAACAGTTGCAAACCATGTATGAAAGCCACTGATCGACCACAAACACTGATCGATCACAAAATGGTGTTGTTGGGATTTTGAAGCACTGATAAAGTGGTGACACCTATTGGGTCCAATTGTACAGAAGTTATCTACCGAAGAGAACAAGAAGAGTTTTGCAACCACCATTCTATCCAAACATAATATGAATATCCAATCTGTCCAAACATTAATCTAACTAAGAACTTTCAATAAACATCAATAGAGCACATAACTAATTCTATATTTCATTGCCACTATATAGAGCACAATATTAGTCTTGAAAAAATTATATAATAGATATACAAAGAACCAAATATCACCAGCCAAGGTCTTTCTTTAATTGATAATTGCAAAAAGCATACCTTCAGCATGCTATAAGTTGTGCACGATTCCTCATTGTCTGATCCTAGAGTGGTCCCCAATCTTTTAGGTTCCCTCCTGCTCACAATTTGAGGAAAGCAAATAAATCAGATCAATTCGGGAATAAGAACCTAGTCTGAAAGAAACAAGCATAACTCGATAAAAGGACGCATATAGACTTTTCTACCTACTTGTCCTCAGGTTAGCATTAGAGATTCAAGCACAACGAAGAGCTAACATAAATAATAGACTACTTATAAAGTGTTAGCATTAAAGTCTTCCCTAATAACCTAAACCTTAACAGAAATAATAAACTACTAATGGCATGTGTTCTGACATACGAATAACAGTGAGATGAATGCAGGTTTTCATGAATTGGGTGGGACTCAATGTCTTCATTGCTTGGTACCCAATAAGATCTACAACTTCCCCATCCCAACCGAAAGCCACCTGGTTGACTAAGAGTTCATTTTAAAACATGCTAACAGAAAACTAATACAAATCTCTTAACAAGGCATGAAATGATCCAGCAAGTATATTTAACAGCAAAAAAATTAGCACCATAGACATAAATTGATCCCAAGAGATTGAATTCAACAATAAACTTATATGCGCATTGGGAATGAATTGGTTCAAAGAGAATTATAAGCACAGAAGAATCAGAAAAATGCAAACTTGCCTGTTTAGCATATCCCATCTCCTTTCATCTCACTGAAAACAATCATGTACTGAAATTACAAAGCAATGGGACATCATCAGCTTGATAGTGGCAAATTAATGGATTCTATAACAATAGTCCAAATTTGTGGTTGTATTTGATATTGGGAAGAATTAATGAAACATTTGCTCAATGCTTCAG
This sequence comes from Rosa chinensis, assembly GCF_002994745.2. Lineage (NCBI taxonomy): Eukaryota > Viridiplantae > Streptophyta > Magnoliopsida > Rosales > Rosaceae > Rosa > Rosa chinensis. The sequence goes on from NC_037092.1 coordinate 51,177,816, forward strand.
AGAAAAATGAAAACATTTTGCTTGGACAGGACAGAAAACAAAGAAAGCTTAAACATTTTGCTTAGTGGTGGTGTGGCTCAATTTTTACCGGAGGTTGAAGAATAAGAAGCGCAGAGCTGAGAGCTCCAGTGACGGGGTCTTCCGATGGTATTTCGGCCTCGGTGGTCTAGAAAAATCCTGGGTTTTGAAGCTTGGATCAGTCTGAGCACGTTGGTGGTGGCGATGTGTTGAAAAGATGGTCGGAGATCGAAGAGGGTTAAGGAACAGCGATGGCATAGCTTTAGGGGTCGTGTGCGGTGGTTCGACGATCTCGATCCAGGGCGGGGTGGCTGGGTTTTGTTCTCCATCGCCTAGGCTATCTTTTGGTGGTGGCAGTGTCAAAAGTCGATGGCCGGAAGTCGAACTTTCTGACGTGACAAAGAGAAGGTGAGAGGAAGAAGGGGGGAGCCGGGGAGAGAGATAGAGAGAGGGGTGTGTGCGGCCCGAGAGAGGAAGAAGGAGAAAAAAGAGAAGTCTAGGGTTATTTCCTTTATATAGTACTCCATTGAACAGTGAAATTTGGTCGAATGGAGGGAAGTGAAAATTGAAAATTTGCCTAAGTGTAAGAGCGCCAGCATATTAAACCCTAAAACTCAGAAAACATCAATTCAAGTACATTGTCTGAAAGAGAGTGACACAATAGATAACTAACAAACTGGTGTGTGAATCAAAACAATCAGACAACATCTTTTTCAACCATTGTATTAATAGCAATTGCACAACAGAGAAGTAATAACTGTTGTATGATCAAAAACAATCAGACGACATCTTTTTTCAACCATTGTGTTAATCAACCTTCAACAACATCAATGTAATAACTGTTGTCTGAATTGATTGATTTAGACAACAGCGAAAAAACAACCATTGTCTGATTTACAATTGCACAACAGTAATGTACGTAACAACTGTCGTCTGATTTGAAAATTCAGACGACATAATTTTTTTTGCTGTTGTTTGATTATTTCAGACGACAGTTAAAATGTTTGCTGTCGTCTGATATGTGTTGTCTGATTGAATTTTTGGCCTAGTGGTTGTCCATCTAGTAGTGGTACTTGTACTAGTACAGCAGGCATATCTAACACTAGACGAGGTAGGGGTCAGCGCGGACGTCCAGCAGCTCAGATTATGCTTCACCAGAAGAGTCATTCTTCATTAGAGGTTAGTTAGACTAATTAACTCCTCTGAGACATGTTGGTTTGAGGAGGGACCAATCATTGAAGACATCAAAGTGCTCATGTATGCAGCTGGTGCAGAGACATTAAACTTCCAACCCCGTGAATGCAACTTTGCAGCTCATTGTGTGGTTAAGTTTGCTCTAAGTGAGCAATCTCTCTTTACTTGTATTAAGGATGGGCCGGAATGGCTTATGGAATCGATTAATAACGATTCCAATGTTTGTAATCTTTCTTATCATCAATGAATGGTATATTTTCGATCAAAAAAAAAAAGCCAAGAGAGGATGGTATTGGTGTGGTGGGCCTGGATGAACCCAAATTGGCTAGTGAAAGCAGAGTAGCATCAGACAATCTCTATTCTGAGTCCAAAGATGAAGGAGATGAGTCTTCTAGTGTTTTGGGAAGATTGACCCAGTAAACTAAAACCCAGAATCCCATCCTCCAATTCCTTATCAAATTCCTAGCAAACTAAATAGTTCAGTAGCAATTCATCTCTAGTTCTTTGAAAGCACCAACATGCAACATACATAAAATGCCAATACGTCAAACTATACAAGGTGCTAAGCTCATAAAACAGGAGCGCAACAACCATAAACGTGCTATACTAGGTACAATACTTAATTAAATGTATGGATGAGAAGAACTAGAATGAAGCCACAACAAATATTAAGAAGAGGATCAATTTGAAACCTAGATGAGAAGAACTGCAAAAGCACCAACAAAACGTGTGTACACTAATTTGCAAAGAATGAATTGGATAGAAGAAATGGGTCAAGATTTCAAGCTCAGAACCAAAACCCAGAACCCTATTGACAGGATAGGACCAAATTTCACCTTGAAACCCTAAACATGCCCTGCGGGGTCCATTTTAGAAAAAATTCTACCAAAAATTTTGCGGGACTTCCCCTAAAAGTGGACTACCCAAATAAACAAACCTGGATAAAGAACTTAAATCATCGTCCCACCAACTACTTTACATTCCACATAAAACATACTTAACAGTTTGGTAATAAGCGATTCTAAGAAATTAAGCCGATATATTACATAAGTAGGTTAAGTAATATCCTACAGTCAAAATGGAAGCGATGGATCCTAAGCCTCGAATTTCCGAATGCACGACCTCGGCAATCTGAAATCTGGGCAGTTGAAAAAAAGCAGAAGGGTCCAGGAATAAGTGTTGAAAACCGTTAGAGTGAGTCGACGTAAAATAACTGTTTCAAAGGAAATAAAAGAAGATTTAATCCTTTCCCAATTTATATTATCTTAAAAACCAAGCATGTAGTAAGGTCTCGTGAAATACTCTTAATCCTCCTCTTTACTGAAATCTCAAACTGAAATCAAATCCTCAGTAAATCATCTCAAAATCCTTTCAAAACCTCTCAAAAAGAAATATCTCAAAATCCCTTAAAAATCCCATCTCAAAACTCTTGAAATATAATCTCAATAATTACTCATCTAGGAAAATAGGCGAAGACTAGAAGGAACTGCCGACTAGTCATCTAATGCCACCTGGAGGGGACTGCCGACCATGGACACATAAGAGGGTGCTACTGACCTGAAAAGGAGGTGATGGTTAGAGGGTACTGTCGACTAACCATAGATAGTTTAAGGGTACTGCCGACTAACTCATGCCATCTGACCAGATGACGCATAGCAGGGTATTGGCGACAAAAATATTTTGGAGGGGACTGCCGACTAGGTAATGCATGCATGCGCTATCATATTTACTTCCTCAATTCATAAGCTGAACTCAATCTCTTTAAAAATATTAAACTCAAGAAATCTCGAGAAATCGATCATACTCATAATTTCTCATAAACTCATTTGCTTTCCGAAAAGATATCTCAATAATGTAACCGTACTCATATACTCGAAAAGTCATTAATCCTCATACTATTTTCTTAGTCAACCACTTTCCGAAAACCAAATCTCAATAGATCAATAACTCATAACTTAAATAGCTCAATAATTAATAAAAGCCCTCAGAAAAGAAAATTAATACTAATCTCGTAAATCACAAATAAATCTCGTAAATCAAAGCTCATAAATAAATAAATGCTCGAAAGTACTGCATGTACAATTTATTTTAAAATCAAATGTCCTCTCACAGATTGCGGCTACGATGGCTGTCCAACTATTTCTTCCTCGAACTCGAATTACCCGTCGTCATGAACAAATCAATATAATAAATAATTATTTCTCAAGAATAAAAACTAAATTTACGATAATAAATTCGAAACCGTAAAACCGATAAATCATAGGATGCTCGAAATCATAACGGAACGAGCTGAAACTTCATATGTTATATCGACTCAATAATTATAACCACTTATCGAAAGCAAGGGTCGATCCAACGATCAGATTTTCCCAAATCAAAACCCGAACTTTCCGAAACTTTGAAAATTCCTATCATTATCAAAATGTGCACCAATGGATACAAAGTTCATATCTACACGCTCGTAACGATATGCTCGACCCAACAAACCAATATAGGATGTCGGGGACAGTAGAACGTGCCCCTACTTGCCGCCGGTTCTGACCCCAAATTGGGTCACCAATTTCATCAACATGATCATCTCATCATTTCCAATAACCTTCTCAACTATGACAAAGATCAATTTCAAGTATAATTATCGGAAATTACCTCGAAACCTCTAAATTCTTCTCGCCGTCGATTCATCGTTCTCCAGCAAAATTGGAGTTACCCACTAGTTGGGTTCGAACCATGAAGAAGAGAGCTTCACGGTGTGGATGGTGGCGCGGCCTGAGATGGTCAGAAAACCAAGAATCAGCTAGAAAACCGAAAAACGAGCTCACCGGAATTTGTGCTTGCTGTACCTTTTACTGCTGCTAATGTCGAATGCCACCACCACAGAGAGGAAGAGGAAGACAAGGCGGTCTAGATGAGACCGATCTCACGGCTAGAGGTTGTCGAAATCGTCGCCGAAGAGGCTGGAGAGCTTGTTGCCGATTTCCTCTCTCTACGGGCTCTCCCTCCCTCTCTCTCTCTCTCTCTCTCGCTCACTTCCCCAAGATGAAAACCCCTGTAAATAGTAAGTTTCCCCTTTGGGAAACACCCCAAAATACTATTATGACCTAGCAAAATTACAAAATTACTACTGTATTTAAACCTTTATAACTCTTTCGTTACAACTCTGATTTTAACATGTCGCATGTCGACAAATTCGGTTTATCGTGCTCTATAATTTTCTAGAAAGAAGTTTCTACAAAACCTAACTCAAACAAAAAATCAACTCTTGAAACCCCTAAAAAGTTTGAAACGAAGGTAAAAAGTAAAGATGACTGTCGTTTACCGTTCAAATGACTAGTAAATGGGTAAGTTTGGGTACGGGGTGTAATAATCTCCCCACCTTATAAAATTTCATCCCCAAAATTTCGCACTTGTTAACTGAAAATATGGGGAGACACGAAATGTTGAATATATTAACTAAGAGAAGAAACATATGAATCTTATGAAGTAGGTGACGAAAGAGTAATGACAAGAAGTAGGAGTCTACCAAAGACAAAATGGAAGTAGCAGTTGGCTTAAGCAAAATATTACAGTTTGTTCGAAATTGAATGATATATTTATCCTAACCTCTAATGAAGGATAACTCTTCTGGTGAAGCATAGTCTGAGCTGCTGGACGTCCGCGCTGACCCCTACCTCGTCTAGTGTTAGATATGCCTGTTGTACTAGTACGAGTACCACTACTAGATGGACAACCGGATGCACTACCAGAAATGCCACCCAATGCCTGACTGGAGTTTTGCCCAAATTCCAATGTATTTCTCTAAATCAACTGCAGGCACTCTTAGGGCTTGCTTGAAATGCTGGATATGTAGAAACCAGCCGAACCACCACTGTCGGCGCTGACAAAAATGGTAGCCGAAGGTCTGGTTCGGTTCTACCTAACTGTATATACGTACTCAGCTCGGTAACGGTCCGTCAAATTATATGTATACGGTATTACCAAACCAGCCATATATATATATATATATATACTTTTATTATTTTTTATTTATTTTTAATACTAGGTATGTTTTAAGCCGTTGATTTCTAGTGTCTGTGAATGACAGCCGTTGGATCTTAGTGGAGATTGGGATACCTTTCCACAATCCAGACATCCCCCAACACCTGAGTTTGAAGTTAGAGCATGAATCCATTGAATAGCCTGAGTATAAGTTGATTTTATAATGAAAAAAGCCTTTAGCATTGAAATGCCACACAAGTCTATCAGAAACAGTTCTCGAGCTAAAAGGAATAGCTAATATCAACTCCACATCTACGGATCAAATAAATTATTTCCAATATCAACATTCCAACAAGAGGAAGTAAGCAGATCACTAACCCATGTGACAGAAGTATTCTGCCGGAATAAAGGCTTGAGAGAAGGCCTAGGAATCTAAGGATCTTCCCAAATCTGAATAGAAGAACATCGCCTACTTGACATCTAATTCCCCTTAATAAAACCATCTTAGCCTCCATAATACCTCTCCAACACGTAGAAGAGCTAGTGACTGATGCAGACCAAAAATCACTTGTAGGAAATTATCTATCTTTAAATAGTCTAGCAACCATGGAATGAGGAAACCTTAGAATGCGCCGACCCTGTTTAGCAAGTAAAGCTAAATTATGAGCATAAAGATCACGGAACCCCCTACCTCCTTGCTCCTTCGGTTTGCATAAACGATCCCATGCCAACCAATGAATTTTCCTATTCTCCTAGTTGCTACCCCACCAAAACTTTGCACACATTTGATGAAGAGATGCACAAAATCCTTTTAGAAGTAGAAAGCAGCTCATTAAATAAGAGGGTAAAGCTTGATGACCGCTCTTAAGGTTTTGTAGTGATCAATCTCAAGTTTCTTCAATTTACATAATGGACTCTAACTAATAAGTATTACATGTTGACTTAGAATAATTACGTCGATAGCCACATAATTGTAGTATTTATAGTAATAATATATATATATATATATATATATAGAGAGAGAGAGAGAGAGAGAGGTTTTGTAGTGATCAATCTCAAGTTTCTTCAATTTACATAATGGACTATAACTAATAAGTATTACATGTTGACATAGAATAATTACGTCGATAGCCACATAATTGTAGTATTTATAGTAATAATATATATATATATATATAGAGAGAGAGAGAGAGAGAGAGAGAGAGAGAGAGAGAGAGTCATTGAAGATTAGTGGATGGTGCTGTTGACAGAGGTGGTCATGGCCATTGCAAGAGATAGATGAAAAAGAGAATGTGTAATGAGTAAAAAAGAATATGAGTAAGATTGGAATTTGAATATATGAAAGAAGGTCGAAATAATAAAAAAGAAGATCTTACTATAGAAAATTACACACAAGTGTTATTTTGAAACTTAATTAAATTAGCCATAAGGCCACCAAAGTTTTCTCGTACATAAGGCCACTTGTCTCTCCAAATTATTCCCTCCCTGACAATTTTACCTTTCATGAAAAAAAAAACTAACTCCATTGATCAATCTCTCGCCAAAACGTGAAGAGACTCATTCTCTCTCTCGTCTCTCTCTCGCTGACGAGAAAACTTTTTCTCACCATCGTGCCAGCTCTGGTAACTCCCTTTCTCACCATCTGACTCGGCTCCGAAAATCGCCTGGAGGACCTCTCTCTCTATCGTCGATTCCATCTCCATCACCGTTCTCAGTCGAAGCTGGAGTATATTCTCACCGTCTCTGCGCACGAGGACAATGTCACCGGAAAATGGCTCATCGAGGACCTTAAATCCACTGCCTCTAACACCAATCCAGCTATCTCACGATCCCGCACCACAAGGCGAGAAGGATGAAGATGAAGCTGATTTGATCTGATTGGTATCTTCGATATCGCCGCATCGTTCAATTCCAGCAACCTTACGCTCCTCATGGAGATACGAGGTCGGTGTCCTCTAATTCAGCCTGAGCGGATTCCAGATCGGTGTCCGACTAATCGCCTGCTCTTCTTCTTTTTCTTTGAAATCGGCACCGGCCACCGGGTAAGAGGTCCTCCAGGTGATTTCCGAGTCCTCTGAGAAGATCCTGCATGCGTGAGGACGTACGTGAACAAATTGGCATGGCTGGGGTTAGTCGGAGTCCTGGATTTTTAGTAGGCTCTGACGGCGGCTGCAGCTGATGGAGTAGAGGTCGCCGACGAGCACATTAGGGAGGACGTGGCTGCTATGGTTGTGGAGACTTTGTTCCCGGGTCACTCCGACCTGTACAGTACAATCTCGACCCGGGTAACTTCGGCTGCATTTGGAATTGGTAGGTCTATGTTTTCGTTGTGCTAGGTTTTTGGTTTTCTTATAGATTTGTGGTTTGAAACATGAATTGTTATTGTTTTTGGAGAAGGTAGAAACTCCTGTATTGTTATTTGTCATTCAATTTGATAGCTTTGGTTTGATTTGTGTAATTACTATAGATTTTATAGTTGTTTTGATTTCTGAGTAGTTTTCGTATTGTTTTGAGTTATGGTAATGAAATTGGATCTTAATTTTATGCCTCATTGTTCAATTTTGATGTTATGGTATCTATGTTTCTAATGGTGTTTTATTCTGGTTTGTGTTTTTGTTTTTGTGGTTGAATTCTGGCACTATTTGCCTTGCACTTGCATCATTTCAGAAAGAGAGTGTTAATGTTTAAGACTGAGCGGTGGCCCAAGTCTTTGGTTAACGCTGATCCGATGGGCGGATTGCTACTTATGTTGTGATCGGTACTTTCGCTACCTGTCAAGTAAAATACAAAGGGTGTCAGAGGGAGACCGCGTTGGGCGGTCTTCTTTTCTCCGATGCCTAAGTTAGTCAATGTATTTGTGTTGACAGAATAACAGTAGGTAAGTAGCAAATGCGTAATTAATGAGGAGAGAGGAGAGAACCTTTTATAGGTGGGGAAGAGGCTGATCTCTTCCATGTTTTTGATGTGGGACTGATATGTTTCAGTTCCTAGCTTCTGGAGCTTCTGATGCCATCTTGAGGTGGGGCGGTGAGCCAGGGCTCAGGCGGTAGCCTGCTTGGCTGTGTTTCCGTAGGTCACTTCGCTGGCGGGAGTTGGTACAGCTGGTGGTAGCATGAGCGTGGCTCATTAGAGCTAATTATGCTTAGCAAATGCTCATGTAAGTACAAAGAGCAAGTGAAGCAGTTTTCAATGTTGGTGAGAGTAGCTTTCGGAGTTGGTGAGGGTAGAGTTTTGTTGTTGGTGAGAAGAGTTTTTGATGTTGATGAGAGTATTTTTTGTTGTTGGTGAAAGTAACTTTTGGTGGTGATGATTGTAGCCTTTTGTGGTGGTGATAGTGATTTTTGATGTTGGTGAGAATAGCTTTTGTCGGTGGTGAAAAGAGTTTTTTTGTAACGTCCCGAACCTAAATTCACCTGTTTACTAGTCATTTGGACGGTAAACGACAATTACTTTCACTTTTTATTCTGTTTTGATACTTTTAGTGGCCCTAAAAGTTGACTTTTTGTTCGGGTCAAAATTTGAGAAAATGTTCTTCATGGAAGTTGTAGGGGACGTTAAACCGAGCGCGTGCATATGTGGTACGTAAAAATCGGAGCTCGTATGCGAAAGTTATAAGCGAAAATGTAGAAATTACTGTTCATGGTAAGTTATATATATATATGGAAATTTACTGTTGGTAGATTTCTATTTTCAGAAACCTACCCAACCGGGTAAGTTCTCTCTTTCTCTCTCCCCGACTCTTTCTCCCCTCTCGGCCGATTTCTTCCCCCTCCCGTTTCTTCCTCCTCCGGCCGACCCAGGACACGATCCGGCCACCCCCAAGCTCGGTTTCTTCCCCTTGTCACGTCTGTGGAGGTATTTCACAACGATTTGGCCGGAAAAGCTCGGATCGATACCAAATTCTCCCCGGCTGCAGTTTGAAGTTTTTGCCGATTTCCGGCGATTCCGGTCACCTCCGGCCCCCATCTCGCCGTCGAAGGTTCGGTTTTCATCACTGTTCATTTCCCCTATGGCCTTGTATCACGATTTGTTGTGTAGATGCCGAATCGACGAATTGAAATTCTAGGGTTCTTGAGGATTTCTGGGTTTTTGTTCATTGATCGATTTCGGCCGTTTTTAATTGTTATTTGGGAATGTTGTAGTTGAGAAGTTGAATCAGTGTGTTGAGAAGGTGCTACTGTCAAATTTTGGTGGCCATCGGAGATGGTGGCGGCGGCGCCGCCACTGTGGGCGGCGGTAGCGGCGGCTAGGGTAGTTTATAAATTTCAATTTTTAGCTAGTTAAATTCTATAATTATCATAGAGCTTATATGTGAAGTTTGGTGAATTTTGGAGGAGTTTGGAATTGTTTGTGAATTTTCGAAGTTTGGAGTTTTGTGGTGGAATTATGGGAAATCCGGCCGTCGGATTTCCCTCGTTTTCTTTTTGGAATATGTAAATTGAGGAATTAGAATTGTGGAAGAGATTTGGGTTGAATTTGAGAAGTATTGGAGATAGGGATTTTCGGATTTCATTTAAGTTCGTAATTATTATATCGGATTACCGTTTATGGAAATATAATTGTGTACAGGGCAATGTCGCGAGCTACGGTTAGATGAAGGAACTCGTCTGCGTGGTTGCCCAATAGTACTGTGAGTGGACGTTTGTTTTAAATAAGTGATGCATGCGTTTATTTATTAAAGCTTGTTCTATTTTATTAACGTATTTTCCGAGCATATAAAGATAATTGCGAATTATCTCATGGATTTACTTTTAAATAATGATTCTCATGAAGTATTTATGTTTTGTTACCGGTTGTGAGTTTTGGTTATGAAGATGTTATGCTCGGATTCGAAATTATAAATGATGTTGATTTTCGACGAATTGATTTTCGATGTGATTTTCGAGATTTATATTGTTTATATTATCTTTATAATCGTCGATTTGAGATTTCTGAAAGATTTTCGAAATGGGATTTCGATGGAATAAATTCTTGTTTATTTATTCGATTTTTGGCATTGGGAATGCCTCATTGACAATCTACTTATTTCTTTAGCGTGTGGGACACGCTGTTAATTTATACGACTCTTTGAGTATTTCCGAGTACGGTTGGGAATCGTACCCGTGTTTTCTTTATACGTGGGACATGGGGAAGCTTTATTGAGTTATCGGTTTTTTTAACCACCATACCCAGGGTCGTTATATATACATATTATATTACTGGCTAGCCTATTAGTACTCCTCCCTACTTACTATGTGTTCGTAGGCGAGTAGAGGAGAGCATGGGATGCTCTAGAGTGTGGGACACTCCGACCCGAGCCAATAAGGCTCCCTTCTTTTGTATGGTGAAACTTCTTCCCCATATTTTATCGTTGCTTGACTAGCGGGGCTAGTCCGATCTTCACTGTAGCCAGCGGGGCTGGTCGTATTTTCTTGAGAAATGAGACTTCGGTTTTACGATATAGTTTTCGAATGTGGTGACTAGCGAGGCTAGTCAATTTATCGTTTTGGAATTCTTGGATTTAAAGCTAAATGTATTTTTTTTCTAATTGTTGCATGCATCGATTATTAAAGAGAATAAATGTGGGAAGGTATGAAATCCTTTTTCCTTTAAATTGTTTATTTTTGTCCACTCACGCTAACGTTTTTCATCTACTTTCCCCTGGGACTTTCGGTTTCTAATGCCCAGTTTGCAGGCAAATTAGTGGAGGTCGGGCGTACATGACATTTGAGGCATAGTTGTCACTACTTCCGCAGTGTAGGATCGCTTGATCCTTTACTCTTCTTTTATATCCCTGTGTATAGTAGTATTGCTCTGCATAACCTTGGGATTAGTATTTTTGAGTTTGTGTTTTGTGAAAGTGGAGTTGTTGGTAATTGGGAGCAGGGTGGCTCCAGGAGTATAAGGTTGATTTGCTTGAAGTGTTTAGTGTGTTTTACAGGTTTTGGGTAGTCCATTTTAGAGGTGACTCTGCCAAATTTTTGGTAGAGTTATCCCTAACGTGGGCCCCACAGGGCCACCTCGGATTTCAGGGTGAAATTCGGGGCGGGTCCTGTCAATTTGGTATCAGAGCATTAGGTTGTTAGGTTCTGTAGACTCATTTCTATTATGTTACCTTATATACTTGGTGTTGCCCAGTACCTCTCGAGTGATGGCCCGACTGCAGCGGTTCCCCATCGTGTGCTCTTCGGTGCTGTGGTATTCATCAAGTGTGTAAGGTACAAAGCTAGTTGGTTCTCTTCTGGTGCTATGCCTCTTGTACGCCGACCTCCTAGGACTTTGTTTGCGTATTCGATTGGTTAACTATCATGCGCCTATCCCTGGTGATGGTAGAGTAAAACTACTCTACAGTTTCGAGTTGTGCTACGAAATGTGATTCGAGGAAAATGTTGTGGTTGTCTTTTCTTTGATGCCAACAAGTTTGTTGGGGTAGGGATTAAGGTGCGGAAACCAGAGTTCGAGTTGTGTTTGAGTGTCTGAGACGAGCGACAATAGCTTTGGGCTGTCTCTAGATGATATGATTACTTCGGAAATCAGGATTGTGGGTGGAAATGGACTTGGTAATAATGGTGGTTTTGACTTTGAACCAAGTTTCGGGAAAGGTGTTTTGTGATGTGATTGGTTGTTAAGTAACATTTGAAATATTATTGGAAGTTTTTGGTGGTTCTTTGGGAACCTCAGTGTTGGAACCCATTTACAGAGAAAATTGAATAATTATTCTGGGTTGTTATGGCTAGAGTCTTTGTTTTCAAGTGACTTTGGTCACTGATGATGGCAAGTGAGAAGTGATGATAGTAATTGAGAGATATAAGTAGGACGAGATTTTTAGAAATTGTCGATTTGGGTCGTTGACCTAACCAAGGTGTATGAGCATAGTTTTGCTCGAAATAAAAGAGATTGATTTTTGATACCATGACTTATAGTTTTGTCTACCTGAGTCTTGGATGGTAGCGAGTAGGGAGATTAACAAGAATGGGCTTTTACAGTTGATATGTGCTTGAAGTGCAAGAATCGGAAGAATGCTTAAGGTTTTATAATAGAGTTACGACTTTGGTCGGTAAATAATTGGGAGAGTTGGAATCAACTCTTCGTATGTGGTATTATTCAAATGGATTCCTTTGCTTATCCATTTTTGAGTGAAACGGTTGTGGGGAATAGTGATAGTGACATAGTTCGGTGTTCTTAGAAGTTCAAACGAAATTACTTTGTGATACGGAATCTGATTTGAGTTTTAAATCGCGGAGCCTTGAAGGTTGAATTGTGATAGACTCTTAGTGGAAGTTTGCCGGACGAATGGGTTGTGATATTATATTAGTGGATGGTGGAATAACTTTAAGGAAATAAGTTCTCTGTTGGCTCTGGAAATATTTTAAGTTAAGGCTTGACCAAGACTCTTGTTATCTTGGGTGGAAGGTATTGTAGTCTGTTTTAAGTGACGTACTTCAGTGATGATTATTTGAGGAAATTGGATCATTATTGTGGTGGGACCACGTTCGGATCCGGATATCGATTGGTGTGGCCCAAGCTGTTGGACGGGTGTCCTTTGTCTTATATTAAGGATTGTTCGGGAAAGAGCTTGTGAATTGTGTTAGCTACCTTGAGGAATTAGTTATTGCTTGAATTAAATATATTTAATGGATTCCTTTGGAGGGATTAAGCGAGTTTTGCCATCTTGGTGACCCTTAATTGAAAATGTATAGGAAGTTGGTACGAGTGAAATCCGGTCACCACTTGTCTAAAGGTAAGATGACTTGAAGAGGAAGTAGGAGTTGAGTTGGAATGAATTGATTGGGCTTATGCTCTATCATGGGTTCAATATATATTTAAGTACTAATTGTTGAGCTACTATGATTGAGTTATGTTATTGGAATAATTCTTGGTGAGAAGATTTGGAAAGTTTTTGGTACAATTTTGGTTAGCACAAGAAAGTCATTGAGATCCTTGTTGTAACTAAAATCTTAGAAGTCAAGTGTCGATTGAGGAGTGGATTTGTGGTTATCTTATCCTCTTTTCGGTAAGGATAATTGTTGTTTAACAGTTTTGGCCTTAAGTTAAATAAAAGGAGTTGGCTATATTCTAGTACTTGCAAGTTCACCGTTGTTTGACATAACTGATTTCTATTGATTCTTATAACATCAGACAATGAACTACTTTGATATCTTGTTTTCCTATCTTGGGAAGTGGACTCCGTTTCTATGGTACGCAAAGTGTTATTTGTTTAATTAAGTGACTTTGAGCTTTTCTATTTGGGCTCTTATTCGACTCTCTCCTGGTTGTTTTGAGCAAAAGAGTTTTTGCAAATTGTTGCTTAGGAGTGGATAAGACTTTTTGGTAATGCTTGAGGGCATATCTATACTTTAAAACTGTTGAGTAAATAAAGGATGCTATTTTATTTAAGTTTGATCAGAATTTCAGTCAAGTATCTTATATTACGGATTGTGGTGTTTTCGGTGGTGAGAATTACATTGGCATATGAAGTAGAATTATCAATTGTAGCATTAGAGGACAGTGAGAACGACATGAATTTAACCAGATTTCTGACTTATGATTATTAAAGAAGTGTAGCCATAGTTAAGAACAATTTTAGTGATGCATCTCCTCCTAGATTTGAGTTTTGGGGCTGGAGTAGAGTGAGTAGTAACGGTTTTGCTTTGCACCGAGTTTCGAACAACTGGGTACTCGTTGCGTACCGTAAGTATTATCATGTGAGGAATTTTAGCAGTTCTGATTGGGGACGTTGGTAATTAGTAGATTCCTTGAAACACATTTGAGTCAGAAAAGTTTTCCACCACATTATTTTTATAAGAAATTTTCAAAAGACAATGTTAGTTAACCAGTTTGAGATACTATAAGTATGGCCAGCAGGGCAACTATCAATTGAGTTTTCGTAGTCGACTTGGAACATAATTTCAAGGCTGGACCAATGATTTTTAGTTAGGTATCAGTGTAACGTAGCGGAAGTGTAGTGGCCCCATAACTACATGATTAAGAACTTATAGGTTGTTCGAAGCTACCTTTGTTATATTTGACAATTGTGGGATCTTTATGTGAATGATATTTGATCAATAATCTGTGCACAACAGGCAAAAGAGGAAGTGTTGTTTTGGGGTAGCTAAGTTAATTGTTTTGGACTTGTTGGTTAACAGTGACTATTTTGTGGCATATTAGTAGCGGTTGGGTTACCCCCATGAACGCACGTACGAAGGGAAAGGTATTAAGTATGGAATTGATATACTATCACAATATTATTGGAGAACGGGGTGGATCTTCACTGTGTGACGTATTTGAAGAGGTTACGAATGCTACTATTTCGACCGAATGGCTTGTGACGCCAATACCTCGTGCTATCTGAATTATAATCATGTTTTGATTTGCTTGTGTAGTTGGGATTATAGGAAAAATCTTTGGGGTTGTCAAAGTAGTTGACTTGTGATTGTAAGAGAAAAATTTGACCAAGGATAAGTCGACAAGCTTCAAGGTTTTGGAAACATTGGATGAGATATTGTTTTGGTTAGTCTTTTGGGGACTATGAAAAGAAGTTCATTCTGGTTGTGGGTTATATCGTTATTTCCACATCTTGGTTTTCTTGACGCGCGAGACGATTATTCCTTATGCGGTATTAAAGATTACAGTGACTGGTCATATTTCTGCTTGAAGACTGTTCCTTTTGAAATGTCGATTCCCTTATTGTATTTGGCCACCTCTTGGACTAGATCTAAAGTTAGTTTCTACATGAGTTGAGCAGACTTGCATATCGATCGTGCGATATCATCCCCACTTTGTTATGATCCGAGTACTACCTTCGTTGAGGATGTTGCATTGCAGATTAGTGCATGTGTGCTACCTCTACTTTAACAGTATGAAATTTCGAGGACGAAATTATTATAAGGAGGGGAGATTGTAACGTCCCGAACCTAAATTCACCTGTTTACTAGTCATTTGGACGGTAAACGACAATTACTTTCACTTTTTATTCTGTTTCGATACTTTTAGTGGCCCTAAAAGTTGACTTTTTGTTCGGGTCAAAATTTGAGAAAATGTTCTTCATGGAAGTTGTAGGGGACGTTAAACCGAGCGCGTGCATATGTGGTACGTAAAAATCGGAGCTCGTATGCGAAAGTTATAAGCGAAAATGTAGAAATTACTGTTCATGGTAAGTTATATATATATATGGAAATTTACTGTTGGTAGATTTCTATTTTCAGAAACCTACCCAACCGGGTAAGTTCTCTCTTTCTCTCTCCCCGACTCTTTCTCCCCTCTCGGCCGATTTCTTCCCCCTCCCGTTTCTTCCTCCTCCGGCCGACCCAGGACACGATCCGGCCACCCCCAAGCTCGGTTTCTTCCCCTTGTCACGTCTGTGGAGGTATTTCACAACGATTTGGCCGGAAAAGCTCGGATCGATACCAAATTCTCCCCGGCTGCAGTTTGAAGTTTTTGCCGATTTCCGGCGATTCCGGTCACCTCCGGCCCCCATCTCGCCGTCGAAGGTTCGGTTTTCATCACTGTTCATTTCCCCTATGGCCTTGTATCACGATTTGTTGTGTAGATGCCGAATCGACGAATTGAAATTCTAGGGTTCTTGAGGATTTCTGGGTTTTTGTTCATTGATCGATTTCGGCCGTTTTTAATTGTTATTTGGGAATGTTGTAGTTGAGAAGTTGAATCAGTGTGTTGAGAAGGTGCTACTGTCAAATTTTGGTGGCCATCGGAGATGGTGGCGGCGGCGCCGCCACTGTGGGCGGCGGTAGCGGCGGCTAGGGTAGTTTATAAATTTCAATTTTTAGCTAGTTAAATTCTATAATTATCATAGAGCTTATATGTGAAGTTTGGTGAATTTTGGAGGAGTTTGGAATTGTTTGTGAATTTTCGAAGTTTGGAGTTTTGTGGTGGAATTATGGGAAATCCGGCCGTCGGATTTCCCTCGTTTTCTTTTTGGAATATGTAAATTGAGGAATTAGAATTGTGGAAGAGATTTGGGTTGAATTTGAGAAGTATTGGAGATAGGGATTTTCGGATTTCATTTAAGTTCGTAATTATTATATCGGATTACCGTTTATGGAAATATAATTGTGTACAGGGCAATGTCGCGAGCTACGGTTAGATGAAGGAACTCGTCTGCGTGGTTGCCCAATAGTACTGTGAGTGGACGTTTGTTTTAAATAAGTGATGCATGCGTTTATTTATTAAAGCTTGTTCTATTTTATTAACGTATTTTCCGAGCATATAAAGATAATTGCGAATTATCTCATGGATTTACTTTTAAATAATGATTCTCATGAAGTATTTATGTTTTGTTACCGGTTGTGAGTTTTGGTTATGAAGATGTTATGCTCGGATTCGAAATTATAAATGATGTTGATTTTCGACGAATTGATTTTCGATGTGATTTTCGAGATTTATATTGTTTATATTATCTTTATAATCGTCGATTTGAGATTTCTGAAAGATTTTCGAAATGAGATTTCGATGGAATAAATTCTTGTTTATTTATTCGATTTTTGGCATTGGGAATGCCTCATTGACAATCTACTTATTTCTTTAGCGTGTGGGACACGCTGTTAATTTATACGACTCTTTGAGTATTTCCGAGTACGGTTGGGAATCGTACCCGTGTTTTCTTTATACGTGGGACATGGGGAAGCTTTATTGAGTTATCGGTTTTTTTAACCACCATACCCAGGGTCGTTATATATACATATTATATTACTGGCTAGCCTATTAGTACTCCTCCCTACTTACTATGTGTTCGTAGGCGAGTAGAGGAGAGCATGGGATGCTCTAGAGTGTGGGACACTCCGACCCGAGCCAATAAGGCTCCCTTCTTTTGTATGGTGAAACTTCTTCCCCATATTTTATCGTTGCTTGACTAGCGGGGCTAGTCCGATCTTCACTGTAGCCAGCGGGGCTGGTCGTATTTTCTTGAGAAATGAGACTTCGGTTTTACGATATAGTTTTCGAATGTGGTGACTAGCGAGGCTAGTCAATTTATCGTTTTGGAATTCTTGGATTTAAAGCTAAATGTATTTTTTTTTCTAATTGTTGCATGCATCGATTATTAAAGAGAATAAATGTGGGAAGGTATGAAATCCTTTTTCCTTTAAATTGTTTATTTTTGTCCACTCACGCTAACGTTTTTCGTCTACTTTCCCCTGGGCCTTTCGGTTTCTAATGCCCAGTTTGCAGGCAAATTAGTGGAGGTCGGGCGTACATGACATTTGAGGCATAGTTGTCACTACTTCCGCAGTGTAGGATCGCTTGATCCTTTACTCTTCTTTTATATCCCTGTGTATAGTAGTATTGCTCTGCATAACCTTGGGATTAGTATTTTTGAGTTTGTGTTTTGTGAAAGTGGAGTTGTTGGTAATTGGGAGCAGGGTGGCTCCAGGAGTATAAGGTTGATTTGCTTGAAGTGTTTAGTGTGTTTTACAGGTTTTTGGGTAGTCCATTTTAGAGGTGACTCTGCCAAATTTTTGGTAGAGTTATCCCTAACGTGGGCCCCACAGGGCCACCTCGGATTTCAGGGTGAAATTCGGGGCGGGTCCTGTCATTTTTGCGGTGGTGATAGTAGCTTTTTGCGTTGATGAGAGCAGGTTTTGTTGATAGTAAGAGTAGTTTTTGATACAAGAGTAGCTCTCTAATGTTAGTGAGAGTAGCTCGTTGGTGTTAGTGACAATAATTTTTATTGTTGGTGAGAGTAGCTTTTGGTGTTGGTGAAAGCAGCTATTGCTGTTGGTGAGAGTAGTTTTCTGGTGTTGGTGAAAGTAGTATTTGTTGTTGGTGAGAGTAGTTTTTGGTATTTGTGACAGTAGCTTTTGTTGGTGGGGATAATAGCTTTTTGTTTTGGGAGCATAGGGTTTTGGTAAGGAGTAGCTTTTGTTGTTGGTGATAGTAGCTTTTGTTATCTTGCTGGAGGTTGGAAGGAAATCTTACCAGAGTAGTTTTTGTTGCTAGTGACAGTAGCTTTTGTGACCTCGTCGGAGGTTACTGGAAACCTTATCAGAGTAACTTTTGTTGTTAGCCACAGTAGCTTTTGGTGCTAGTGATAGTACATTTTGTAGTCGCCAGAAACCCGTCGGAGTTCGTCGGAGGACGGCCGGAGACCTCACAAGAGAGGAGAGAGAATGATTGTTGAGTTTTTACTCTAGTGGCATTTATGTAAATATGTTGGTTTTTAATATCCAAAATATAACACCATTTTTAATCTAGTGGCCTTTATGAGGGAAAAAACTAGTTGCTAACCTTATGGCTAAAAAAACATTAAAAAATGCAGTTATATGTAATTTAACCCATCTTACTACAACCATGCTTAAGCCAAGTTATGTCCCTGATTTATTAATATACAAAAAGAAAAAACATTTTTATAGAAAAAGATAACATAAGAAGAATAGTCATTAACAAAAAAGAGTGGAAAAATCCACTTTTTAATTACAAAATCTATTGTTCAATTTTAATGCAATTTATTATTTGCTAATTTACATTTTATCTTAGAAAAAGTAAAATGTCAAATGGCACTTGCGTGTCAAGAGGCAAATAAATAAAAGTTTTCTCGGATAAAAAAAAAAAGGATCAATGAAAAAAAAGAAAAAGAAAAACACAGTAAAAGGCATTTATTTTTATTTTGGTTGGAAATTGTAAAGGTTTTATTTGGAGGAACAAGCAAACGCAAACGAAGACAAAACATTAAAAGAGAGAATTGAATCTGAAATCAGAATTGAATTGGGTGCAAACAAAACATGCAGACGCGATTATCTGGGCAAGCGGGTCGAGGAATGGCTATCGCAGTTTAGGCCGATACAAGTCAATATCCACCGGAGACCCTCACACCATGGAAGGTATTCTTCTTCTATCCGATATCGTTTTTCGGATACCTCATCGATTTTTGTGAATTTCGTGCATCGGATTGTTGGGATTTTGATTTGTTTTGTACGCATCCCCGGATTTCGAATATTGGATTGGGTGGTTGGTTGGTTTCTTAGAGAAAAGTGGAAGGAAGGGGGGTTTGATTTGCAGTGATATCATGTTTTTGCTGAGTATTAGAGTGTAATGTATTCTCATGGTTTCATATATTTTTCTATTGCTTAGGCTTCCTACATTTTCTATTATACACACAAAGGTTTCGGCCTTAGGGTTTACTTTTGAAATTTATATATATATATATATATATTAATTATATCTCACCATGATATAATTAGGCAATGCTTGAATCAAACATGCCTTGACGAAATTTCCAATAAATTCTTTGGTTTTCTTCCCTCCTTCCGTCGTGTTTACCGACTTCTGGTGCTCCGCTACCAAATCTCATGTGTTTCTCTATCTGTTTGCCATGATTCAGATGGCAATTTCCAGTTTGGGGGTTTATTAGATACTATATGATTAAGTGAGGTAAGGGCACGTAAATTTTTCTAGAAAATGGAAATATAGTTACTCATTTGTAGTAAGTTTTGAGGCATTTTGAAATGGATGGGTGCGGCGATATTAACTGTTTTGATGGTAATAAAAAAAAGTCGGAAGGAAAAAGCTTGTGAAACCAGGCTGCTGTAAGGCATGCAACTACGACCAACATACGTTCATAAACCAGCCTTACAACATGGGCACAGTTGACTAATCCTTGAAGGGACTTCTTCAAGACTCTATTTTATAAGTCTGCCCTTCCTTAAGAGTCTGGCGCTGCTATTTTTGTAACTTGTGTATGCTTTGAATATACAAAAGTAGGGCGGTATACTTCTTTGTATGTTTTTTGCAGTTATGAGTTAAATGTGTTTGGTTAAAAAACAAAGTCGAAGTAATTGTCTAATCAACCGTAACCTTTAGGTGTGACCTTCACAAAAGTTGCAGAGTTGGAAGGTGCAGCTTTTCAATAATCATGCTCATTTCTCTTATTACAAGGGATCATTTTCTAACTTTCCAATTTGTGTATTTATAACTGACTTGGTGACTGATTTTGGAAATTTTTCTTTTGGAGAGGTTCAGTTAATCTAGGATATGGAATATTTTATTAAAGAGTCCTGCAACAACCTAGTTGGGAACGAATTGCATACTCTTCCCACCATTTTATATTAATCCTTTAGAAGATCAATACGAACAACTAGCTTATGACCTATTGTTGCAAAAGAAGTCTCTGGATACCCACTGTTATGGTAATACTAATGAAGAAAGTTATCCATGAGAGGATTATTGTTAGAATAACTGTCAGGAGTTCTGGAATGTTTATTTGGATTGCTTTTGAATGGTTGGCACTCCTGAGTATTGGATGGTGCCAACTTTTAATTTCCCTCATGGCACCCTCATTTTTCTCCTTTTACCAAGTCTCTGGTGGTGGACAAAACTAAATTCTTTTCGAGTCTTCCTTTATACTGTTATTTCCTAATCTTCGGTGTTATCCTGGAAGTCTGTTTTTTGGACTGTAAGATCTGGTTTCGTCTTAAAACTAAACAAACGCATAAAAAGGAAAAAGTCAAAAGAGTTATAGGTTCTCCTTCGTAATGGGGTTATAAGCCTTTCATTAGTTTTCTTCCATCCCTTATGTGAGGTTTCTTGGAGTCTGAATTCTAGGAGGTATGTAAGTGATAGTGAAATGATACAATTTGACATCAAGCATTAATGATGTTGCTTGTGTTTCGACAATAGAGTTAGGGCTGTCCAGTGTTCTGTGTTTTTTTTTTTTGCATGTCCTTTCTTTCATTGTTAGAAAATCCAACCATGACCTTTGGTCCTATAGTTTATTTGGAAAGCTGGGTTACCACCAAAGTTTAGTTTCTTGTCTGGCTGTTCCTTACAAGTTTATTTGGGAAATTACCATGCATCATGTGCTCTTTGTGGCTCTATTTGAGCGGTGTCGTGTAGAAGGAACTAGAGAATTTTTTCAGATACTTGCTTTACGTCACATCTACTGACTATCACTTCCAAGGAGAAGCAGTAGGGAGCTCAAAAGAACAATATGACTATCATGTTGACTACTGTAATTCAAACTATGTTGGTGTTATAACATGATTCCATTGTTATACGCTAGTAGATGGACAGATGTCTACTTTTGAACTGCTGGGGAAGTGTTGAGGGTGTCATAAAATTTGCACATAAATGATCCTTTAAATAAAATAGCAGTAGAAATTGTCTCAATAATGATTAATCCAACCATAATTTATAACATTGAGTATCAGTTATTTTTGGAATGATCAATATTTTAAACCTTGGGCTTAACCCAAGCAATAAAACTGTGGTTTTGTCTATTCCTATTTTCGTTCATGTACATATTATTTGCCATCAAATGCCACAAAACTATTAGTTGTTTGACATTTAAATGGGATATTATATCCATACCTGTTAGCTGATTGTGTAGCAAATATGTCTTCATGTGCTTTATGTATATACTATATATTCATTCTATTATTTCATTTTGTGACTAGTATAGCTCTTTGATTTTGTGGTTGATGTGCAGAGTCAAATGAAGTTCATTCAGAGGAGAATAAAACTTCCTTTGATAATAAGAAAAGAGTACTCAAGACACCAGCCCAGCTTACGGCTTTGGAGAAATTTTATAATGGTGAGAACCCTTTCTTTTCATATTCTTATTAACCTTGCTCAGTTTTCAATCTTCAGAATTCTCAAGGAAAAGTATATTGACTTTTTGCAGAGCATAAGTATCCTACGGAGGAAATGAAATCACAACTCGCTGAGGAGTTGGGATTGTCAGAAAAGCAGATATCTGGATGGTTTTGCCACAGAAGGTTAAAAGACAAAAGATTGTCTAGAGATGAAACATATGCTAATGGACGGCAAGATCGTTCAAGTGGTGTTATTCAGGATCGCGCTAGTGGACTTGGGCAAGACTCATGTGGTAGCACTAAACATGGAGACTACCGGTACGTTGATCCTAGGGAGGTTGAAAGTCGGAGGCTTTCTGGGTATGATTTCCCACCCGCAGATCTCACTCGTGAGCATCGGATTCATTATACAGAAAGAGTTAGCATGGATAATACATCTTCAGAAAGTAGCTCATCTTTACAAGATAGGTTTCTTACTCAAACTGAAGATCCATATGATATGGAAACATCTAGATACATAACGGATAATGGGGTCTTTTCACCCTTAAATACGAAAGGCGCAGAAAACATGGGATATAAGCCCTCAGGGTATTTGAAAGTCAAAGGCGAAATAGAAAATGCTGCTATTACAGCTGTTAAGAGGCAACTTGGGAGGCATTTTCGGGAGGATGGTCCTCCATTAGGTGTAGAATTTGATCCACTTCCTCCAGGTGCATTTGAATCCCCGATTATGGATCCAGTGCAAGGTGAGTCATAAATATTTTCTAATTTCCCTGATTACTGTATCAGATCTTGTTGCTCAAGTATTTTACTACAAAATTTGTTAATCTGCTGTGTGCATGGATAATGTAGATATTGCCAATTTGAGTAAAAGCATTGAAACAAGACTTTTAAAGTGCATGACATGTTATTACACTTTAATGACGATTATGCAAGCTATTGTATGTGGAAGGCTGATGTTTATTGTCTTGCCTCTTGGCTTGGCATTCTGCAAAGCTACAGAAATATTAACTTCAAGCATGTCTTGCATTGTGGAATTAGAAGGCAGTGAATAGTTAGTCAGCTTCTAAGTTTCTCTGCTTTGTTTTCTTTTCATTCTCATACAGTACGCTCCTTGTGTGGATTTCTGGTTCACATTTGTAATTTTTCTCAGTTTGTTTCAACAGAGCCTTCAAGTGAATTCGATGTTTTATGTTATAAGCTCCTGCCAGATGAATTCATGTAAAACTTGGGCTTTTGGAACTGTGATTAACATATACTAGCCCTCTAACAAGGGCTTGAGTTCTGAATTATATCTTAGCCCCCAGTTGGGAGGAAATTGGAATAATTGCAGGAAGAGTAAGAGTTTACTTAGAGGAGAGATTCGTGCCTCTAGACCAAATGGTCATGGGCACTGGCATTTAGTGTGTTTGTAAATTCTACATAATAAACAAAATTTTCCTCATAGGATAAGGTGTGTTGTGTTTTTGGAAAGGAAAAGGTGTGTGTTTGTATATGAGGAATAGTTTTTGGAAAGGAAAAAGTGTGTGTTTGTATACGAGGAATAGTTTTTGGAAAGGAAAAAGTGTCGATACAGAGGGAATCATGTTTCTATCATTGTGTGTGGCTCTACTAGATACAGATACCTGCCATTTGCAGATTATATAGTTCCAAAATGAGCAGAGCTGGTTTAATTTGTTTCACTGACTACGTTTGTGCCTTGTCTGGGTTAAGATTTTCTTTGGCCAATGAATGAGTCCCGTAGTCTTGTCTGGGTTAAGATTTTCTTTGGCCAATGAATGAGTCATTCAGAACCGTAGACACATGGTAGCAAGAACATACAACCCAACTACACAACTTCTAAATTTCTTTGCCCAATGAATGAGTCATTAGCAAGTCAAATTACTTTCAGTGGACTCCTGGTTCACTCTTTTTACTTCTCTAAGTCTTTAACAAAGTTTTTTTCTGATGGAGAAAAACAGAACTAATAGAAATGTTCTTTATCGGGCATAAGCTTGGAATAGAGCAATGTGGAGAGCGTATAAGTTCTATGGCTATGGGGTAGGATGGTGGAACTTGTGCCTATGAAGTATATGGGTGTACCTTTTGGCCCATGGTGAAATATAGATCAAGAACTGTGAAATGAGTCAACAGGCGATTAAACCTGTAAGGTGCAGCAGAAGTTGAGTGGTGGGATCTCTTTTGGGTGCACCGCCAGCCAACCATGATCTTCTAAGAAGGGTGTCGGGCTCCCAAAGATGGAAATATGAGGACCTGACATGTGGGATATGGCTGTTGAAAAGGTACAAATAAGATTGCACAATTGGAAGGCTACTCTTTCGAAAGAGGCAAATTGACCACAGTCTACTTATGGAAGCATGCCTACTATTTACGTAATTGTTCAGAATTCCGTATGAAGAGTGGCTGACAAATTGGAAAATCTGGAAAGAAAATTTCGTGGGCTGATGTAGAGGAAGACAGAACAGAGCATTTTTAGTCAGCTGGGATTTCGTGATTCAAATAAAGAGTTGAGTTGTCTGGAGGTAGTGTTGTGTTTTTGGCTCATTGATACAATCTGAAAATTAGGATGCAGAATTCAAATCCAAGTCTAGAAAGGAAAGAGGTTTGCGCGCAGCTTTTCTATAAGTTCTAGGAAAGTTAGTCTTTCAAGTTCTATTAGGATTTGTATTATAGGCTTAGTCTATTAGGATTAGGAATCCTAATCCCATGTTGTATCAGCAGCCTCTATGACCTATAAATAGGAGCTGCAGTCAGTTTTCTGGAATTAAGATAGAAAGTGCAGAAAACTGAGAGTCAAGGTGATAGAGAGATAAGAACTAGTCAGAGGGGTTTGAGGGATCTGCAATAAGTACTTGTAAACACCTAAATTCTTCATAGTGCTAGTGAATCTCTCAAGAGAGGTCACGAAGTGGACGTAGGCTAAAGTTTTGGCTGAACCACTCTAAAATCTGCTATGTTGTTTCTGTTTTCGGTTCATCTATTTTCTGATTTTGCTTAAGTAAAACACAAAGATCCTAAAGGGGGGGCTTACACAATAAGTGATATCAGAGCTTAGGCTCAAGGTGTTTTGCGATGGTGAACGGCAAAGTCATTGTCGAAGCAGGAAATGTGAAACCGTCCATTAAGCTTTAATGGCAAGGACAACTTCACGCTTTGTCAAGGAAGATGAAGAACGTTCTGGTTCAGCAAGAGGTTGATGAGGCAATTGGAGATAAGCCTGCAACAATGACTGAAGCAGATTATACAAAGAAGAATAAGAAAGCAAAGAGCTCAATTGAGTTGCATCTTGCTGATAATGTCTTGCTTCATATTGGTGAGAATATGACTGCAAAGGAAGCATGGGAGAAGCTTGATAGCGTCTACAGGGGTAATACTATCAGCAGCAAGCTACTCTTGAAGGAACAGCTCTTTGGCCTCAAGATGGAGGAAGGAGATGATCTTAATGATCACATATGCAATTTTCAGAATTGCATATCAAACTTGGAGAAGGTTGGAGCAAAGATGGATGACGAAGACACGGCTGTCATGTTACTACATTCGCTTCCACCTTCATTAAAGCACTTCAAAACCACCATGATATTCAAAGATACTATCACACTTTCTAAAGTGTGTGAGAACTTGGAATCATATGTCAAAATGGACAAAGATGAAGAAAGTTCTCAAGCACGGGGACTTCATGTCCGAGGCAAGGAGAGAGGAAGGTCCAGGAATAGAGGTGGTGGATTTGAAGAAAGAGGCAGGTCTAAATCTAAGGGGGGGGGGGGGGGGAGGCAAAGAAAAGGAAGAATGGTTGCTTCGAATGTGGTTCACTCGACCATTGGAAAAGGAATTGCAAACAATGGAAGGAGAAAAAGGCGCAGATGTTAGGAGAAAGCTCCAAGTCAGCCAATGTCGTTGCTGGAAATTATTGTGACGATGGAGAACTTCTCACAGTAACAACCAGCTCCAGCGCGCTTAAATATTGGACCTTGGATACAGCCTGCACATTTCATATGTGTGCACACAGAGATTGGTACGACACATATGAAGAGAGGAACACCGGGGAAGTGTTGATGGGAGATGATTCACCTTGTAGGGATCAAGATGCATGATGGAATTGTCCGAACGCTGGGAAACGTCCGACATGTCCCAAAATTGAGCAGAAATCTGATTTCATTGAGCACTTTGGAGAGGGCTGGATTTTGGTATAAATCTGAAAAAGGACAGCTCAAGGTAGGAAAGGGACAAATGGTCTACATGAGGAGTCTGATGCAACCAGATAACATGTATAAACTTACGGGTTCTACGGTGGTAGGTGGAGCGGCAGTTTGTACGGAAGAAGACAAGACTGAGTTTTGGCATAAACGGCTATGGCACATGAGTCAAAGAGGGTTGCAAGAATTACGCAAAAGGGATCAGCTGGAAGGTGTAATGAGTTGCAAACTTGAATTTTTTAAGTATTGCACACTCGGAAAGCAGACCAAGGTGACGTTCAATGTGGACAGCAGTGAGAACAAATCCAAAGGAGTATTAGACTATATTCACACAGATGTTTGGGGGCCTACACCAACAAAATCAAAGGGTGGAGCCAGATACTTTGTCTCTTTCATAGACGATTTGTCAAGGAAGGTTTGGGTATACTTTATGAAAACTAAAGACCAGGTTTTCACTAAGTTCAAGGAGTGGAAACCTGAAGTTGAAAACCAAACAGGCAAAAAAATCAAGTGTTTGAGAAGTGACAATGGAGGTGAATATAGAGATAATCAATTCTTACAGCTGTGCAAGGATGCGGGCATCACAAGACACTTTACTGTTAAGAAGACTCCTCAACAAAACGGTGTTGCAGAAAGGATGAACAGAACTCTCATGGAGAGAGAAAGAAGCATGACACTTCATGCAGGGTTGCCTGAAACTTTTTGGGCAGAAGCGGTTAATCATGCATGTTATTTGATTAATCGATCACCTTCTAGGGCTATTAACTTCAAGTGTGCAGAGGAGGTATGGTCTGGAAAGCCAATTGATTATTCCAACTTGAGAGTGTTTGGTTGCAGTGCTTATGTACATATTCCCAGCGATGAAAGAACCAAACTGAAACCTAAGTCCCATGAGTGCTTGTTCATCGGCTTTGAGAAAGGGGTGAAAGGTTATAAGTTGTGGGATATAGTCAACGACAAAAGGGTGATCAGCAGGGATGTAATCTTTGATGAGAAGACTATGCCATTGAATGAGGAGGTTAATAGCAAGAAGGAGAAGATGGCTGTTGTTGAGGAAGAAGCAATCAAGATTTCATTAGCTAAACCATCGGATGAAGATTCCCAAGTTCAGGTGGAGCAAATTGAGCAAGTAGGGAATGATCAAGGAGCTATTGAAGAAACAGAGCAGCAGCAACAGTCACCAGTTAGGGCTCAGGTGGAGCAATCCCCACAGAGGGGTCGAAATTCCCCTATCCCACAAGCACCTGAGTCATTTAAAAGAAGCATAGCACTTGACAAACCTAAGAGGAATCCAAGAAAGATACAAAGGTTTGGGTTCGAACCGGAAGAAGATGTGAGTCATTCTCTGAGTATAAGTCAAGGAGATCCAACTACTTATCAAGATGCCATAGAAAGCGAAGAACGGGCAGGTTGGATTGGTGCTATGATAGAAGAGATGAAATCTTTGCATAAGAATTCCGTGTGGGAGTTGGTTCCTAAACCCAAAGAAAGAAAACTTGTTGGCTGCAAGTGGGTGTTTAGGAAGAAAGAAGGAATACATGATGCTGATGCCATAAAGTAAAAAGCACGTTTGGTGACAAAAGGGTATTCGCAGAAAGAGGGAGTGGATTATGATGAGATTTTCTCTCCGGTCGTCAAACACACTTCAATTCGGTTATTGTTGTCTATAGCAGCTCAGTATGATATGGAGATTGAGCAGATGGATGTGAAAACTGCGTTTCTTCATGGGGACCTCGAAGAAGACATTTATATGTCGCAGCCGGAGGGTTTTGTTGAAACAGGAAAAGAGGATCTGGTTTGTCAGTTGAGGAAGTCCCTATATGGACTTAAGCAATCACCGAGGCAGTGGTATAAGCGTTTGGACACATACATGCTGAAAATAGACTACACAAGGTGTCTATATGACTGCTGCGTTTACTACCATGTATTCGAAGATGGCGAGATTATTCTACTACTTTTGTATGTAGATGACATGCTAATTGCATGCAAGGATATGTCGAAAATTCAAGAGCTTAAGAAGAAATTGGGAGCTGAATTCGACATGAAGGATCTAGGAGCTGCACAAAAGATCCTTGGAATTGAAATAAGGCGGGATAGAAAAGCTGGTAAAATTTGGCTGTCACAAGAAAAGTACATTCTGAGGGTACTTGAACGCTTCAACATGGATGGAGCTAAGGTTGTTTCTATCCCATTAGCTGCACATCATCAGTTAAGTGCAAAGCAAAGGCCATCAAGTCAAAAAGAGATTGATGCGATGAAGGATGTTCCATATGCAAGTGCAGTAGGGTGTCTCATGTATGCGATGATTTGCACAAGACCAGATTTAGCTCAAGCATTGAGTGTTGTCTCTAAGTACATGTCAAATCCGGGTAAGCCCCATTGGGAAGCAGTGAAGTGGATTTTGAGGTATTTAAAAGGGACTAGGCAGCTTGGAATCTTGTTTGAGAGGAAACAAGAAGTAGCATGTGTGGTTGGTTTTGTGGATGCTGATTATGCAGGAGACTTAGATAGAAGGAGGTCCACAACATGTTATGTTTTTACTTGTGGAGGAGGACCTGTGAGCTGGAAATCAACTCTTCAAGCAGTCACAGCTCTATCTACTACTGAGGCAGAATATATGGCATTAACAGAAGCTTCAAAGGAAGCTATTTGGTTGAATGGGCTAGCAAGTGAATTTGGAATTCACCAAGAAGGCATGGTAGTGAAGTGTGACAGTCAAAGTGCCATTCATTTGGCAAAGAATCAAGTGTTTCATGCAAGGACGAAACACATTGATGTTCGCTATCACAGGATCAGAGATTGGGTAGAATCTGGAAATATCTTTGTGGAGAAGGTTCACACAAATGACAATGCTGCAGATTGTCTTACCAAGCCCGTTGCTGTAGAGAAGTTCAAGCATTGCTTGAACTTGCTCAGTATCACAACATGCTGAGTTGTGGTGGAGCACCTCCTCACTTGAGGTGCGTTGAGGCAAAAAGAGTCTTGCCAAGGTGAAGGTTCTTGAAGGTTTGGTCGGGATTACTTCAAGAAGTTCAAGACATCCTGAAGGTTTCAGCAATCGTTTTGGTATCAACTCACCAAGGTGGAGATTGTTGTGTTTTTGGCTCATTGATACAATCTGAAAATTAGGATGCAGAATTCAAATCCAAGTCTAGAAAGGAAAGAGGTTTGCGCGCAGCTAATCTATAAGTTCTAGGAAAGTTAGTCTTTCAAGTTCTATTAGGATTTGTATTATAGGCTTAGTCTATTAGGATTAGGAATCCTAATCCCATGTTGTATCAGCAGCCTCTATGACCTATAAATAGGAGCTGCAGTCAGTTTTCTGGAATTAAGATAGAAAGTGCAGAAAACTGAGAGTCAAGGTGATAGAGAGATAAGAACTAGTCAGAGGGGTTTGAGGGATCTGCAATAAGTACTTGTAAACACCTAAATTCTTCATAGTGCTAGTGAATCTCTCAAGAGAGATCACGAAGTGGACGTAGGCTAAAGTTTTGGCTGAACCACTCTAAAATCTGCTGTGTTGTTTCTGTTTTCGGTTCATCTATTTTCTGATTTTGCTCAAGTAAAACACAAAGATCCTAAAGGGGGGCTTACACAATAGGTAGATAGTCTATTGTAAGAAGCAAGAGATTTTGAAGCTTTTCTTGTTTAGTGGCTTTGGAGATGCCATTTGTAAAGAGCCCTTGGGGACCTGCTGTAATTGGAATAGATGTGGATCAATGGAAATGGTCGGGAAGCAAAAATAGTTGAAGGCTTCAAGCGGAAGTCTGGAGAGATGTATCCCTGTTCTGGGGGTAGGCAATCCAATTGTAAACAGCAAAGCTTTTTAACCTTTCTGTATTTGGCTTTGGAACTTCCTTTCGGAATGAGAACCTTGTGGCATGCTGTAATTTGGAATAAATATGAACCAATGAAAATGGGTGGCAGAATTTTGAGTGTTCAAATTGAAGTCCATAGAGAGACATATCCCGAGGCTTTGAATCTTCTGTGTGATGTCAGTTGATCGTAGAATTGATGGCTGGAGACTTAGGGACAGTTCTGGTGGAGTATAAATCTTGACGAATTTGTTCCATGGACTTTGTAATTTGTCGATGTATCACAATTCTACCAATGCTAGCTTTGTTGACCCTTCTCTTTTCCCATAAGTTGGGATTTTGGTTTTGGCAGGAATATAAATGATGCTTGTAATGGGGGAACTATCTTCGATGTCATGTTTTCTGGAAATCCTTGCTTCCATCCTGCTACAGGAGAATGCAAGGAGATGGAGGCTAGAATCTTTCAGGTGTTTTTTGTGTAATTCTGAGTTCTGTCTGGGTGTTTTTCTGAGTGAGGATTCTGATTCGCTACATTTGTACCCTCTGGTGTGATCTTGGAAGCAGTCCTGCCTAATGTTAGGGCCCTTCCTTGGATCATCGTGCATGAAACTGTAAGATCATGTGATACAATCTAAACAGGTAATAATGCTGTCTTTTGCCTCATGGGTGCATAATGCCGTAGGTGGGGGCAGGAGCGGCGGCCAATATTGGTCATGTGTTTCTACATTGATCAATTGCTTTATGTCCAGTGGAAGTTGCTTAGTGCAAGGCTAATGTGATTTGGGTGGTTCCATTGTGCTGTGCTTTTCTTTCTATTTGTAATGGGTTCTGGTATGTTAGTAAGGCTATGTTTTTCAGGGGATCCATGATGCTAGTTGTGTTTTGGTTAATTTGAATGGAGAGGAACGAAAGGTTTTCTGAAGATCAATATTAGCTTGGGGCAGACGATCTTTGGGGAAGAGTAGATTCAGACGTCCTTCTGGGCTTTGATCTCTTTAGAATTTTAGATCTTTCTGTTTCTTCTGTTCTTCTACATTGGTCTGTATGTTGATCAGGTTTGATTATTTGTCTTTATAGAATGAAACTAGTTGGGATTGGTTATATAGATGGCTTTTATCAACAGTTGGATCTTTCTTATGTTCTATTACATTAGGAGTTAGGATGGTTAGTGGAATCATGAACTTTGTATTCCTTTTAGACTTGCAAATACAAATAGGTTTTACTGAAGATAATTAAAACTCTCTCTCTCTCTCTCGTTGTATTTTTAATTTTTTAATTTTTTCTAATTATTAATACATTTTGAAATTCACGTTGCCTTCACGTCTCCTGGCATTGCACATTTACCCATTTTCTAGGTAATATGCTTTTGTAGAACACTAGTTTTACAAGTGAGTTGCCGCTCCTCTGTTATAAACCTATGGTCACTGATGTCTAGGTCTTCTTTTACGGCTTAGCAATGGCTACTGTCGACGAGTTGAGGTGGCTTGATGCAAAGTAGAATTAAATAAGGATATTACTTTAATACTATGGTAAGTTAGGGGGATTGGTGTTTATTTAACCTAGGGTTATCAGAAATTATATTGTTCTAGCTGTTAGAACTATCTTTGCTCCACTTTAAGAATTCGCTTCTGTTTGTAATGCTGTCTCCGTTTGATTTTAACCGAATGAGTGTTGTTTATGGTATAAAATCCAGTTAGCCCCGGTAAAGCCCCCAGACGGCGGATATTTTATTTTTATTTTTAAACGAGGTCCTCTGTAACGCGACATAAATACTTTTTTTTTATTTTTATTTTTTTAAAATGAAATTTCATAAACCAAAATTAAAACTAAACTAAAATATGTCAAGTTAGGGAAGTTCAATCTTTGTCACGGAAATATGATGTCACAGGCAATTTTTTCTATACAAAGAATGGAATGGGGAAAGGAGCTTGGATTTGGGTGAAGGGATGGAGGAGCATTAAGAAAAAAAAAAAACAATTATAAAGAAAAAAAAAGAAAAAGAAAACCAATTTGCTCTCATTTTATTATCGCATCAGTCTCTTTTGCTATAATTCTCTTTTTTGCACCAAACCCTACTCAGGATTTCTCGTCTTATACATGGTGGCTATAGAGCTGCTCATTAGTTCCCTTAGAACTGTTCTTAAGTAAGTCTCAAGCTGAGTGTGGTTTACTTTTATTCACATTCTTCAGTATATCTTCATATGAAGTTTGAGTGAACTAGGTGAAGGTGACTAGCACAATATCTTGAGTACCCAATCAGAGTAACCCAAATCTAAACCACTTGAACTCGGAAAAGAAAAGGATCATCATTTGAATATGTGTGCATGTATATCGTACATATAATATACACATGTTTAGATGTATTATGTGTTGTACAGTAGACTTATACTCTGTTTTGTTCAATGCTATTGCAGAACCATCAATTGGTGGGGATGCTGCTGGTCTTGATTCCCCTGACACATCTGGAGTAAAAAGGCAACCAAGTCCAAGCACTGTAAGTGGACAGACATATTTGTGTAATATTTTGGCGTATTTGGGGGAACACTATGATTTAAAATATTATGGTTGTTTCTGAGATGTAATAAGTACATGGGAGAGCTAATTTACTTGTTGATTTTTTTTTTTTTTTTTACCTGGAATCTTTAAATGAAATGCATATTAACACTCTTGACATTGTTGAGGTCTCCCTACCCTCTTGTGATATGCTTTCCTCCTTTGATGGCCTTGCAGAGATATGAAGTATATAATTCCAAGTTGAGTTCCCAGGGTTTGTATATGCACCAGGAAAATCGTGGTATAATGCATGGGGTTGATATGGTGGAGAGGAAATCTCGCAAGCAATTGAGGCAAAAGTCCACTTATCTTAAAGATATCAATTCTTCTGCTGGCAAAAACTCTTCCTTGGATATGTATGATGCATTTCCTGGAGGAATGTCTGCTTATAATGGCAATAGGAAGAACAGAATGAGCTCTAAGCATGGCCACCGTGGTAGGAAAATCACTAGTGAGACAACAGAGCCATGGTCAAATGAGTCCGATAAAGTTTGTAGTCCCAACATTGGCCAAAGAAGCGATTACTTTAAGTCAAAGGCTTTAAATTCTGTAGTTAAGCATTCCGAAACTCATGACACAGAGAGAGGACTATTTACAATGATCCCACGGGTACTCCTCTTTGCCGTATATCTATGATATATAAAGCCCTTGGCTTGTGACTATTTTCTAATATCTACTTCTGCCAGGAGGAGAAAGTTGATGGAGAATGTAAGGCAGTCAAAGATTATCACAATCCACTTAGAGTAACGATGACAGATGAAGTGGCGGTGAGTTTGAATTTTGGTGGGGCAATGTTTATATCTCAATGCGTATGCATGGCATACTTACCTACTAATAGATTTCCGTATACCATTACTTGTGTATGTACGGAGGTTTTTGCTTTTTACTGACAGCCTTTTTCCTTTTGATGAAGGTTGGAAAACAAGGCAGAGTTAATTTCCCTCACCAAGACTATGCAACAAGTGTGCCGTTTTCTCAAATTCCAGAGCGTAAAAATCAGATTAAAGGGTAATCTGTCATCCTATGAATTGCATTTCTGCAAATAGTATACTTGTGTACCTGTTTTTCTGTAAAGTTATGTCCTTTTCTTTTTTCTTTGTATTTGCTTTTCTTTCTTCTTAAAAAGTGGCTTTATATTTTTCTATTGACTTGTTCAGTTTAAGTATGCAAAAGGGCCATATTTCCCCATAACATATATAAGCGATGTCACCTGTTATAAGTCTAGCTACTGATTTTGAAGTATCAATGTTATAGAAAGATGTCATAGATGGACACGCTAATATTAGGAATAAATTAGAGGTATTTTGTACCTTTTTAACATCAAACAACCTCTTTACAAGGCTTTTGACTTTGATGAGTTGATTTTATGCCCCTTGGTTTTCGTATAAAGGGTTTGTCACTTATTAGAATATTCATCAACCACTTTTTAAAAGCTTTTACCCAAATTTAGATTTTTGTTTCTTTGGACAATTACACGAAGTTAGATGCATGAGAGAGGAATGGTGTTCCACGACCTCAGTACTGTATCAGCTTAATATAATTCTTATTGTCTTTTAATTGTAATTCCTTTTGAGCATTAAATTGAGCAGAGCATCACTTATTATGGTGTGAGCATCCTTTGTTTTTTATATTTTTTTGGTGCAAATGTTCTGCATCCTGCATCAATATACATTGATTCAATTCTGACTGCGTTGTGCATATATTAGAACTGCCATGGAGATGCCATCTAGCTTCAGTGAGGATGAGACTGCAGAAACAAACTCTTCGGTTGATTGAGGATCCCGCGTTTAAAGGATGACCTGCTTGGAGCGCTTCACAAGTCTACTATAGAGATGTACAGTTGAATAGATGTATTAATTTCAAGTACATCGGAAATGCTTTATGTGGCAATATTCAATAATTACCGGTTTGTTTTGCCCATCTGGTTGATCATCTGTTAATATGTGTAGCAATATATTTTTTGCTTCAATTTTTATTTGATTCAAGAGAAGATAAAAGAGACGACAGTTCAATTGTAAATCTGATCTGTCTGGATCTGCGAAGGGTAGGGTATTAAAATCAAAGCTGATCCAAGTTTCAACAATGTTATTGTTTTTTGGTTGTTAAATGTACTGCAACTAAATTTTTCTTTGCTTTGATTTTGTAATTGGAGGCGATTTATCACCAACCCTTTTATTTGTCTTTTTCATTTTCGTTTACAGAAGAAAACAAGAGGCTACAGACAACTAGACCTAAAGAGTCAAACTACATGGCAGATAAGCTCTTAAAGGCAAAGAACGATGCCAAAGGGATATGTCGATTATGGCCAAGGCCTGTCAAGGAGTTTGCGAAATTTGATTCCCTCAAAATGTGCAAAAGAACAACTAACTTGAGGCTGTTTGTAAGGATTCGAGTCTCCTTCAACTTGAATATGTTGAAATCCCTTGTCAGTAGCAAGTAGCATAGTTACTTATATACCTCTTAAATTTAGCTGTAATTTCAATTTACACTTCAAATTTACAATTGTGGAAATCTCATGAACGTGGCAAAAATTGTTAATTTACCCCCATCTTCATCAAACTCAACTCTTTCTATCCAAATGTGAGGCACATGCCCTGCACATAAGGGGTAATATGGTTCATTTCGTTATATTTACTTTAATTAATGACAAATATACATAAGAAAAAAAATTGGGCCTTCTCTTAGGGCCAAGGCAAATTAGATAGGGATTTAACACAAGTTAGAATCATAGTTAGTAAAAAACGGGACGTGTATAGTACGCGAAAAATCCGTACGTGTATTATTCGGATATTTTATCCAATAGTTCGTTAAAAAGTTCGGCAAAATATTTTTAATTAATTAAATAATTAAAAATATTAGTTTATATTCATTTTTGTTCAATAATATGTGTAAAATACGGAAAAAAAACGTAAAAATCGTGTATAGTACGTGTATAATATTTTTGGTTTTAAAAGTACGAGAAATTTAACTAATCCCTTTCAAAAATATGAAGTATGGAAGTATTTTTTAAAAAAAGTAAATACGTGTTTTATTCGAGTATAATACGAAAAATTACTAACTAGAGTTAGAATATACCTCTATTGTCTCAAAAGAGAAAATCAGATGCTGCCTCTTTTTATGCTCAACCACTGAACCATCAAAGTTAAGTTAACAAAGTCACTTGTTAAAATTAAAATTCAACTTCACTTATTGTTATTACATTTTAATATTTTATTTATTATTGAAATTAAATTTGGGTGAATTTATTTTGTGTTTAAATTCTGAATTTATTTATGTGTTTAAATTATGAATTTATTTTGAATTTTATTTTGTAACTCATGGTGATTTATTTTGGGTTTTTAATTTTTGTAACCTATGGCATTTGGTTACTACCCTATTAATTGTAGGGAGTGTCCTAAGAGCCTATAAATAACACCATTTGTTGCATGCTTAGATATATCAAACTCTTACTCTGTTATTCACCCATCAACTTTCTCTCAAAAAACTCCAAAGTGTTTTTTTGTTCTTTTGGCCAAAGAAAGGTGTTCTTTTGGTGGAGCTTTGGGTTCCTCCAATTTGTGCAGATTAGTGTGAGCCACACAACTTGTTGCTGGGCTGTTGTATCCTGGAGGGGACAAGTCAAGAGATTTTTGGTGCACCGGCATTGTTCCGCAGATGGCTTGAATCTCCTTAAAGAGAGCGAGATACCCGCGCCTCAGCCTATTGTCAACGAGTTTCTCATATAGAAATTATAATTTTATTGTAATTTCACCAACACTTATCAAAGTTTATCGATGAGAAGAGCTTAGTTGTCACTTATTATTCTCGTGTGTGTGTATATATATATATATTCTAAGATTCAATGGGGTCTTTGGAGGTAATGGCTTCTAGCTGCATATGCAAAGTGATTGCAAAGGAACGTCTAATCTGTTATATATAGTAAAAAGTAAGCAATAAATTGTAAAACACCATCAATATTCGTCTCCAGGGATTTCATCACACAAAAAAAAAAAAATAATAATAATAATAATAATAATAATTCATAGGTGATGAACCAATAAGGCAGGGTTTCACTTATGATACAGTAATGTTGGAATTGCAATTTTGTTGGATGGCTTAATACTTTTAGATTACATCCTTCTCAGAAGGGCTTAACAATCTTTGTTGCATCATTATGTTTTTTTTTTTTTAATTTCTGGCATGCAAAAGATAATCTTACTTTCAAACAAAGGCAGGCTCAGACCAAAAAAAAAAAAAAAAAAAAAAAAAAAAAAAACAAAGGCAGGCTACTATTCAAATTCTTCACGTTGCTGCTGATCGCAAGACAATGCAATATTGGCATTCAAATTCCAAGTCTACACCCTCTTTTATGGCTTTAGACCTCGGAGGTCTTCTTCATGCAATTTCTCAAGGCCATCAGCATATCTTCTTAGTTGATGGTGGTCGAAGCTTCTATCGACATTATCGATGGTAAAGCTGCCACTCTTTGGAGGATTAAATTTTTAGTCGAAGGCATTGCTACCTACTGCACTTCGGTTTCTTTTTTCTATGTGCATAAAGAAGTTAACTTTGTTGCAGATGTCATCACATCACATCTATAAGAAAATATAATATTCTTCATGGGATCATTTATTACCTCTTAATGTTGTTATGTCTGCTTTTCATTTCAATCAGATATCGGATGGGAACCGATTGTTTTAAAACTTTTAAGTTGTAATTTGAATTTTTATAATAACAAGTGAAAAATTATTATGTGAATCTAGTCATTTATAGATAGAAGGCAATATTCCATGGTCGCATTATATGTAGTAGGAAACTTTGCGTATGACCAAGGCTAAAACATATTCAAGGAACGTGGGATGTCTTCCTTCGTTAAATTTTTTTCTTTTTTCTTTTATTTTTCTCTTTTCTTGACCAGAAGTCGATGCTTCCCTTAATTGCCAATCAGTTCAAGAAAAAGAAAAAAGAGAAAGAGAAAAAAAAAAAAAACATGATCGTGTCGAGGACCACCAAATTTAGATTTGGCGAGTCCAAATCTTGAAAAAGCATAACGACTTGCGTGCTGCTAACACTGATAGAACGAACTCCTAAACAGGGGATGGATGCAGGAATGAGACATGACCTCTATAAGGAATGTTGCATCATGGATTGATAACCACAACATCCCACTAACGCAATGCATGAGACTATCTCAATCGAAAGGTGAAGTTAGGACCACTTGAGAAAGGAACCGGTTGTTAAGAGACTTTTATAAAAGGTGCACTTACCAAACCCCATGGTCATGTTGGTATCAATCAACAAGCAAGCGTGGAATTGACAAGGGCATCATCATGCATGAACCTCTGTCAAGGACCTTTTTTTCTTCTTCTTCTTAGGGTTACAAACATTAGAAACCACTTACACTAATAATACATGAAATCTAATTTGGAAAGCGGATCAACTAAAACACTATTGTGGCTTATTACAATCATATTCCCTTCTTCTTGCTGGCCATCGCCTGAAGTTATTGATTTGTTTGAGTCCTTAAAGTGTTGAGAGCATCATTTCTAGCAATACTATATACTTTTAATTCAAATGTTAGCCAAAATGACTAAATTATTATTATTATTGGCTGGGGACTTTTAAAATAGGGTTTTTGTCCATTTACCCCATTTTTAGAGTTTTTTTTTCCACTTACCCCATTAAATTTTTTTAATTCCCTCTTACCCAAAACACTCTAAGGAGGTCTTCCCTAATACCCTATTAAGATTTTTTTTTTGTTTTTTTAATTTTTTTTAATACCATTTTACCCTCACTCCTTTGTTACTTAGAGAGAGAGAGAGAGAGAGAGAGAGAGAGAGAGAAAATGGAAGAGAGAGAAACCATATGAGACTTTGCCGGAGCCCCGTCACCGGCCGCCGGAATCCGGTCACCTGCTGCCGCCCACCGGAATTTGCTGAAAATCTCACCAGAAAGGTTTTTTTGCCCCCAATAGACATCTATTGCCCCTTAATAGAGAGGCAATAGACGTCTATTGCCCCCTAATAGACGTCTATTGCCCCCTAATAGACAACTATCAGCCATGTATTGCCCCCCAATAGAAGTCTATTGCCCTCCAATAGAACTTTCGGTAGCCAGAATGGAAACTAATTTTCCTAAAATTAGACAAAAAAAACTTTGATTAAAAAAAAAACGAAGAGATTATATCAATTTAAAAAAGTCTATTGCCTTCCAATAGACGTCTATTGGCCTCTAATATACATTTAAAACTTTTTTTTCCTTTCCTTCTATCCCGTTACTTAAAAAAAAAATACATCTGATTTGGGCACCCAAAAAATGATCTGGGCACCCATGTCCTCTTCTCCCATCTTTCTGGCTGTAGACCCGGGACCGGAAGTAGTCTTCCGGCAAGGCAGGGGTCGTGGATGATGTCGCTGACGTCCTCCGGGAGCTCGAGCCCAAAGCCTCCTCGAAACCTGATCTGATTGCGCGACCTTGACCTCCTCCTCGACGACACCATCTTCGCCGGTTGGAAGCTCTGGCGACTGGATCATGCTGGGGACAGCTTCGTGTGCTTCGTGCGCTACTCGGAAACACCAGAACAGCCATGGCCGGACGTTTGGATCGGAGATGGCTTCGTGTGCTACTCGGAAACACCGGAACAACCATAGCCGGACGTTCTTGCAAGTCGCAGCCATGGACGGACTCCGCTTCCTGCTACCGCTGGTCTACAGAGAAAGAGAGATCGCCGAATCGGAGAGAGATGAGATCGCCGAATCGGAGAAAGAGAGAGCTGTCATCGGTCTGCACAGAGAGAGAGAGATAAGGATGATGAGTGGCAGATGGTAGTTTTTAATTGGGTTGAGGGTAATATCGTCATTTTATTTTAAAACGGGTTGGTGGGAATAAAAATCTCTTGCTGGGTTAAGTGGGATGATTTTTACCAATTTTGGTGCTTTGGGTCAAGGACCCTTTAAAATACGTCCCATTAGTTCTCTCTATTTAGTTACTTTCAAATTTTTATCATTTTCCATTAAAGAAAAAATAATTTAAATATAATTATAAATTACACAAAACACTTAAAAAATGAATGTTTATGAGCCTTTAGTAATAACAACACTGAAAAACCAATGAGAAAATATGGATGAGGGAACTCTATTAATCTACCAAGGATCTGTCTATCTGGTGGCTCATGGCAAGGATAAGAGTTTTTCTATAATTTTCAGGTCACCAATTTTATTTTTCCTTTAAAATTTTAGGCAAGAATGAACAAAAAGGCTAGGAAGCCTATTATATATATATATATATATATATATATATATATACAGATTTTATCCAGAGTGGAGTTCCGCTTTGAAATTAAAGTGCGAACTTCGAGTTTTGGGTTGCTTTTCGGTTGCATATCCACATCTTGACCGTTCAGTTTTTAGATACTAGTGTATAGATCATCTCTGCAAATTTTCAGCCAAATTGATGATCGTTAAGGTATCTAACTCGCTTAAACCAATCGACGGACTGAATCTGTCAACCTGAACCATACTAGCTTTAAGGCAGAAATCAATGCCTTAACGCTCATCAATTTGGCTGAAAATTTGCAGGGACGATCTATACACTAGTACCTAAAAACTGAACGGTCGAGATGTGGATATGCAACCTAAAAGCGACCAAAAACTCGAAGTTCACTCCGTAATTTCAAAGCGGAACTCCGCTCTGGATAGGATATGTATATATATATATATAAACACATGCCTTCTATGCTAATGAGGTCCTTAATTTAGTAGCTTAAGGAACAAATTTCCATATTTTGACCACTTTTCGATCGCATATTCACATCTTAACCGTTAAGTTTTTAGGTATATATGAGTAGACTACTTCTTCAAATTTTCAATCAAATTGATGATCGTTAAGGCATCCAAAACTACAATTTACACAAACAGTTCAGGTTAGACAGATTCGGTTCATTTGTGTAAATTGCAATGCCTTAACGATCATCAATTTGACTGAAAATTTGGACCACAACTAAAGTGATCAATTGTCGATTTGCGTTGACAATAATTTTCTTTAGGTGTCCATATTTTTAATAGCAATAGTGGACTTCTATTCAGCACATGTACACTCTAATTCACTACTTCAGGTTAAAACATGAAATGTTACTAGTTTTAAACATGCTTCAACACAATGTTTAGAATTGTGTGATTCTTTCTTTCAAACACCCAATTTTGTTGTGGTGAATAGCTAGTTGTCAGTTGTCTATGAATTTCATATGATTCACAAAAGTTTAGGAATGAACTTGAATTGAATTTGCCAGCCGTTCAGTTTAAAGAATTTTAATTTCTTTCCTAGATTTCTTCTTAATTGAAGTCTTAAGGCTATTATAAACAGGAGCTTCAAACTTTTACTGACAGGACCCGCCCTGAAATTTCACCCTAAACTTCGAGGTGGCCTTGCGGGGCCCACTTTTTGAGAAACTTCGGCCAAACTTCCCGTAAAAGTGGACAACCCAAAACCTGTTAAAACAAATTTACACTTCTAAACAATCACCCTTAAACTCCTGGAGCCACCCTACTCCCAAAACCGAATATATCAAGTTTACAACCAACTCATAATTTACAATATTAATATAAGAGTCCCATGGTTATCAGAGCAGTCTAAAGACAAAAGAAAAACAATATACAAAATAGGTTAACAAGTAACCTACAAAGGATAGATGGCAGCGGTGGTGCTAAGCCTTAACTCCTAAAGTCGAACAACTATATTGTGAACTGGGCATTTGAAACCAAATGGCCTAGGGAAAAGTATATAAAAACGTTAGCGTGAGTGGACAAAAATAAGTAGTTGTAAAGAAAAGGGATTTATGCTTTCCCACATTTATTCCTTTAAAACCTCGATGCATGCAACACTTAGACAAACATTAACCAATTGAAGCTCAAATCAAGAAAACCGACTAGCCCCGCTAGTCACAAATCCAGTATTGGGAAAGAAAAGAAAAACCGATACTCGAGAAAATAAGACCAGCCCCGTTGGTTAACATCGGACTAGTCCCACTAGTCAAGTAACAGAAGGATATGGGGAAGAAAATATCACCATACATTTAAAAAGAATGGTTGCATGCATAGTATTTAAAACAAGGTCCACTCACAGTATACGGCTAACGTGGCACCCAAGCGTAAGGATCCTCGTTGAGCGATCGGTTAGTACCTCGTCCTGTACAAAATTATATTTCGTAAACAACAATTCAACACTTAATAATACAATTCTAAACCAAAATCCGAAAACCGTTCGTAAACCAACATCTCAATATCTTTTTGGAGTAAACCCAAACTTCACCACTAATATCAGTCCATCGATTAAAGTATTTCATAGCAGAAACAAGGGAAATCTGAAGGTCAGATTCTCATAAATCGACATCTGAAACTCCAAACTTCAGAAATTCACAATCGATAACAAACTTCTCCAATTTCCACCAAAATCACATTGATAGACTCTATAACTCACAAATAATTTATCTAGCTAAAAACAGAAGCCAAAATCCTGCCCAACACCCCTCCACGGGCTACCCATAATGGCAACGCGTGGGCCCCACTCGTCGCTGGCCAACTTCACCTCCAGTCACCAAATTTCAGCGACACCATCTTCTCAACAATCCCAACATTTTTCTCAACTACCACCAAGGCAGAAAATTCCTAGAATTACTGAAACTCAATGCAAACAGTAAATACCCGATTTTGAACAGTGAAAATTTCAAACCTTCAATTCTTCCTCCACGCTTCAAATTGCTTCAAGTGACTTGAAGGGATTCTCAACAAGGAATGGGCTTTCCAGAATGACCGGAATCGTCGAAGATGGTGGTCAGAATCGGGAGTAATCTCAGAATTTATCAAACTGCTACAATGAAATTTAGAGGCTCGATTTGCAAAATTACGGCCAAATCACTGTGAGCGTATGCGGGAGAAGGAGGCGATCCTAACCGAGCTTGTGGCGCATCGATTGGCGGAGATATGCCGGAAAAACTAAAAATGCCGGAGAGAGAGAGAGAGAGAGAGAGAGAGAGAGAGAGAGAGAGAGAGAGAGAGAGAGAGAGAGAGAGAGAGTTACTACGGTGGTTTTCAAAAATGAAAACCTACCACAGTAACTTTCCATTTATATAGAAACTTACCATAGACAGTAATTTTAGTATTTTGATAATAACTTTCGTATACGAACTCCGATTTTTACGTACCATATATGCACGGACTCGGTTTAACGTCCTCTATGACTTTCATGAAGAAAATTTTCTCAAATACTGATCTGAACAAAAAGTTAACTTTTAGGGCCACTAAAAGTATCGAAACAAAATAAAAAGTGATAGTAATTGTTGTTTACCGTCCAAATGACTAGTAAACGGGTAAATTGAGATATGGGACGTTACAATCTCCCTTCCTTATAAAAATTTCATCCTCGAAATTCACACTAATGAGTAATAACTTAACTATACTAACTCTACTGGATACGCGTCCCCCAGGTGAAACATAACAAGAATTAATTCAAGGGAAAGAGTATCGTACCGTCGGGAGCATCTGGAGGAAAGTGATCCTCACGCTGAATCATGGCATGAAGTCTTATCTGCGTCGCTGGACATCCACGACGACTACTACCCCACTAAGTGCCGCCCCGGGCAGAACTAGTGTAGATGCCGCTGGATGTACCTCCTGATGCGTTACTAAAACCCTGACTGACGTCTGGAGTAACACCCTGAGCCAACGTAGGACAATCCCTCCTATAATGACCTTGCTGTCCATACTGATAGCAAATCACATTCCTCGTCTGACGCTGGAGACGATATCTCCAAGTATGAAATCTCTCTGAGGTACCGCAACGCTAACTAGTGCCGTCACTGAACTGCCACTCCTCTGACTGATTACCTCCCATGTGAAGTCCTCCAAAGTTCAATAGGGTGGTCAAATCAGAACTGACACGTCTACTACCAACTAACAGGACCCACCCCGAAATCTCACCCTAAACTTCGAGGTGGCTATGCGGGGCTCACTTTTCTAGAAACTTCGGCGGAACTTCCCTAAACACTTCTAAACAATCACCCTTAAACTCCTGGAGCCACCCTGCTCCCAAATCTGAACGACTCGCCAATCTCGAGTAACAAAATTATCCAAATATCTCAAGTTTACAACCAACTTATAATTTACAATATTAA
Source organism: Rosa chinensis (assembly GCF_002994745.2). Lineage (NCBI taxonomy): Eukaryota > Viridiplantae > Streptophyta > Magnoliopsida > Rosales > Rosaceae > Rosa > Rosa chinensis. The sequence continues at coordinate 51,221,233 of NC_037092.1, forward strand.
TATAAGAGTCTCATGGTTATCAGAGCAGTCTAAAGACAAAAGAAAAACAATATACAAAGTAGGTAAACAAGTAGCCTACGAAGGATAGATGGCAGTGGTGGTGTTAAGCCTCAACTCCTAAAGCCGAACAACTACATTGCGAACTGGGCATTTGAAATCAAATGGCTCAGGGACAAGCATATAAAAACGTTAGCGTGAGTGGACAAAAATAAGTAGTTGTAAAGGAAATGGATTTATGCTTTCCCACATTTATTCCTTTAAAAACTCGATGCATGCAACATTTAGACAAACATAAACCAATTAAAGCTCAAATCAAGAAAACCGACTAGCCCCGCTAGTCACAAATCAAGTATTGAGAAAGAAAAGAAAAACCGATACTTGAGAAAATAAGATCAGCCCTTAATAAGATCGAACTAGTCCCACTAGTCAAGTAACATAAGGATATGGGAAAGAAAATATCACCATACAACATGGAGTCTCCCAGACTTGGTCGGCGTCTCCCAGGCTCTACCCTCGACTTCAACCCACAAACACAAAATAAGTGAGGAGGAGCCTCGACTGCAACTCACGTGAGGAGGAAAACTAAAAATAAAGCAACCCAAGTATGGTGAATAAAAACATTCGAAAACTAGTAAATCTATACAAATTCCCCAAAATCTCGCAAATAACATCACGAGTACGATTCCCAACCATAGTCGAAAAATCTCAAGATAAAACAATGAAATTTAACGACGTGTCCCGCACACCAGAAGTATTCTCAAATCGATGAACAAAATAAATCTGAAATAAGGTAAAGTCTTAATCAATTAAAATAAGGCGACGTCATTCTCAAAAGTCAAGGTCCACTCATAGTATACGGCTAACGTGGCACCCAAGCGTAAGGATCCTCATCGAGCAATGGCTCGGTACCTCGTCTTGTACAAAATTATATTCCGTAAACAACAATTCAACACTTAAATACTCTAAACCGAAACCCGAAAACCCTTTGTAAACCAACATCTCCATTTCTTCTCAGATTCTACCCAAACTGAACCACTAATATCAATCCGTTGATTAAAGTATTCCATAGCGGAAACAAAGGAAATCTGAAGGTCGGATTCCCATAAATCGACATCCGAAACTCCAAACTTTGGAAATTCACAATTGATAATAAACTTCTCCAATTTCCACCAAAATCACATTTACAGATTCTACAGATCACAAGTAATTTATCTAGCGAAAAACAGAAGCCAAAATCCTGCCCTACATGCCTCCACGCGCCACCCATAGTGGCGGCGTGTAGGCCCCACTCGCCACCAGCCAACTTCACCTCCGGTCACCAAATTTCAACAACACCATTTTCTCAACAAGCCCAACATTTTTCTCAACTACTACCAAGTCAGAAAATTCCTAGAATTGCCGGAACTCAATGCAAATAGTAAATACCCGATTTTGAACAGTGAAAATTTCAAACCTTCAATTCTTCCTCCACCATTCAAATTGCTTCAAGAGACTTGGAGGCGTTCTTCAACAAGGAATGGGCTTTCCAGAATGACCGGAATCGGGAGAAATCTCAGAATTTATCAAACTGCTGCAGTGAACTTTAAAGGCTCGATATACAAAATTCCAGCCAAATCGCCGTGAGCCACCACCATCAGCGTGTGCGGGAGGAGGATGCGGTCCTAACTAAGCTTGTGGTGCGTCGATTGGTGGCCGGACGGCGGAAATATGCCAGAAAAATTGAAAATGCCGGAGCGAGAGAGAGAGAGAGCTCGGGGGAGTGATAGGAGCATTTTAATGTGATGTTTTAATAGTTTTTTTCTTCATATTTTACTTAGTTATTTCCTTAAAAAAAATCAATTTTAATAAAATTTCTATTTTTAGGTACCTTGGAGCAAATGGAGAAGAAATGAGCTAATAAGCAAATGAGAAGCAATGGAACATTGGAAATGATAGAGGAAAGGCACGAGGGTTGCATAAATGAGCTAAAATGAAGAAATGAAGTTTTCCTGGTCCAGCCAAGAAATCCTGATCTAACTAGAAAACCCAGTTAAAGTAGGAATCTTTGGTCAACTAGGAAACATGTTCAGAGAAATGGCGAAAAATGCAGAGTTCTAGTTGGACTAGGAGTCCTGATGACACTAGGATACCTGGGTGGACTAGGAGAGCCCAAGAACAAGCTCAAAACATCCTCTACAAAGGTGATATGGATTGTGAGTCATTTTTGACAAGAAAAGATGGTTAAAAATCAAATTTGGAGTCCGTATTAGGCATTTATTGATTTTGGCCGAATTTCAAGAATATATCTAGATAATGACATGTCAATTAAATCCTAAATGCATCTAGACATGATCATGGCCAAAGGGAGACAGATAATGAAGGAGAATTTCAAGGGATTACAACATGCAGAAAGGTTGAAAACAGGTCCAGATACATTCCTTGATGTCCACATTCATTCTTGGCTAAAATTGAGGAGATAAATAAGAAAATAATCATGTAATTAATGCAAAAATAATATCACTTAAATCAAGGTGTTATTTTGGAGGCTTCTCATTGTTTGGATGACATAGCAAAGCTGACGTGGAATTAATTGATTGGTTGGAGCTATGTGGCGCAAGCAGATAATTCCTAGAAATTAAAAGAAGGATCCAGAAGCCTCAGACATCTCCTATATATAGATGCACTTCACAACACGACTTCACACACCAATTCTTTCATTCTTTTCAACATTAGAAAAATTCTCTCCATTCTCTAGTTTTCAGAAGCTCTGCGTCTCAACCAAGGAGGAGAAGAAGTCATGCAATACATCAAGATCCTAGCTGCCATCCACCCTTGTGTCGTCCCTAGAAGATTGCTTGCTTTCAAGGATCTTCAAGTTCTTCGTTTCAAGGCTTTGTCATTCATCTTTCACGGTGTATTTATACTTTCTTTTCTTTTCATTTGTTTGATTCGTAGAGTAATGAATTCTAGTGAACATGACATTAAGGGCAAAGTTTAAAGCCCGTTTATATGTTTTGAAATAAAGTTGTGATTTCTTTATGTTGATTTCTATGTTGCATATGTGAGATTGCTTGATTGATTTTGGATTACAGAAAACTTTTGCATGTTTATGTTCTTTGGCGGCCAACTTAGGATATATGCATGTAATTGGAGCTAGATTTAGGTCAACAATTCACCTAATATTTTTGTGAACCTAAATCATAAGTAGTAAAGGCTTTGGACAAAAGTCGAAATCAATAAAGGAGGATTGCAAATAGATGAGCTTTCTCATACTAGGTTGTGCACTTTGGTACGTTGACATCTTTTCTTTGTTCTTCATGCATTGAATGTGTTCTTGAGTAGCTAGCTTTCTAGACTATGATTGCATGTTCAATAGGTTTAATTTAGGTGCTTTCACTTGGATTAAATATTCAAGGAAAGTAAAATATGGGAAATCGTTTGCTTATTAACGTTTCACATGGTCAACTTCTTTCTCATGACATAGAAAATCAACTACAAGAATTGTGATTTGATTTCTTGCATATGGATGTGGTTTTGATCTTTGTTCCTTGCGTTCCACCCTTGTATATGTGTTTATACGTTTTTCTTTATTTTATTTATCTTAACTTATTATTTTAATTCTAAATCCCCCATTTTCGATTACTTGTTTCTTTTGTATATAATTTGTAAATAATCCTTTATACTTGTAATAATTCTTTATTTGTTTTTACAATTACAGGTGTACCCTCAATCCCCGGCTAGAACGATCCCTACTTATTCTATACTGACAACTACATTTTGCAGGGTTAAATTGTGCGCTTAGTTTTAGCGTATCAGGGAGGAGAGAGAGTTACGGCGGTGGTTTCTAAAAATGGAAACCTACCACAGTAACTTTCCATTTATGTAGAAACTTACCATGAACATTAACTTTAGTATTTCAATCATAACTTTTGCATACGAACTCAGATTTTTACGTACCATATATGCACGGACTCAGTTTAACGTCCTCTACAACTTTCATGAAGAAAATTTTCTTAAATACTAATCCAAACAAAAAGTTAACTTTTAGGGCCACTAAAAGTATCGAAACAAAATAAAAAGTGATAGTAATTGTTGTTTACCATCCAAATGACTAGTAAACGGGTAAATTGAGATACGGGACGTTACATGTACTCCGAGAAATATACACAAGTCTTCGTGCTGTAATCATCAGTAAATGTAATGAAGCACTTATTGTTGTCATTTGATTGATCGAGTTACAAATGTTTGAGTGAACAAGTTGCAATGCCTTTTAGCCCTTTATGCATTTACTTTTAGAAAGGGATCACAATGTTGCTTACCAACCACACATTCCTCACAATTTTTTGAAGGACTAGTATAAAGAAGAACTGTAACTAATTTCTTTTGTTGCAGGGTCTTCAATCCTTTAAAATTAAGATGAACATAACTCATATGCCACAACCAAGATGAATATGACATTGTCATAATGAAACAAGTGTATATATCATGTTGAAAGTGTAAAGGAAGCTTATGATTTGCTGTCATTATGACTTGAGCAATCAGCCCATTCTCTAGATGTATAACTTGACAACAACCTCTACGAATTATGATTGTACACTCTTTCTTGCAACTTACCTATACTTATGAGATTACTTTATAAGTCTAGGATGTGGGAAACATCACAAATTTTTGACAATATTATCTCCAATTTGCAACCTAAGATTGTCTTTCCCCATTACAAATAGCTTGGAATCGTTTCCAAGCTTCACAATATCCTTAAAAAACTCATCAAAATTTGAAAATAAGTACTTGTTACCAGTAATTGCTGCAACCAGAATCCAAGTACCACACATTTGAAATTGCTTCTTTGTGGTAAGCCATTAACAAAATATATTCTTCCTTTTCTTCATTAATAGCAAAATTAGACTATTTTTCTCTATCATAGCGCAAATATGTTGTGCATTCATATGTTGCGCAAATATGTTCTGCAAAGATACTCAGTAACAGACTCTCCTTCCTTCATGTGGAGAATTAATCCCATGGCTTGTAGTTGTTGCCTTTTCACCCTTGTTGTCCCTTGATGCTTCTACTTCATCAAATTCCATATTCGTTTCAATGTGTATTTTTGAAGAATAGTCTCCAAAATAGCATGATCAATAGCTTGTGATACAAATAGTTTTTGGCCTTGAGATCCTTCAATTTATGTTCTTCCAGTTTTTTCTGTTGAGCCTTCATTTACACCATACCGTTGGCTGGTTCACTGACACCAGTTTCAACAATAACCCAATACTTCTTAGATCACAAGAAACTCTCCATCAGCATGCTCCAATGGTTATAATGACCATTAACTCTCGGTATTGAAGGTTGCTCAAAATTGGAACCTGTTGTCATGAAAACTTGCTGCTGTAGCCATGACACTTGACCATGTTTCATCATACATGTCGACAACCATATATTATTGGCCAAATTAGAGAGAGACAACTCCAATGAATATTAGAAGTGTGATAGAAATATTTAGACCTTACAATCCCTAATTGCAAAACGGTGTTCTTTCCAATGATTTGGAATCACTATGACATACTCTCTCTTTATGGAGGCATGAGATTATCATTTTTCTCTAAGCGACAACTTTTCTATAAGTATGGTATAGCTGTAATATTGACAAGACATTTATGGCAGGTTATCATATCATGTTACAAAATTCTTAAAAGTATATTGCTAAAAACATAGAAGATTAATTATCCATTATAAGCTATTGCTTATTTGGAATCCTTGAAGGATTCGTACTATCAAAGGCGAGTCCATAAATGATTGAAAGAGCTTGAATTTCACTCATGGAATCAAAGTCTCTAACGCTAGATCATTGATAGGAGCATAATATGCAACATTTATATTACTTATCATTGCATATTTTAGAATCTGTTGCCATGAAAATTTTTTAGGAGGACGTGTTTGAATCAGAGGAGAGCAACAATATTTCTTAAATTTATATTGTAATGCTTCTTGATTTACTCGATTAGCTTATAGTTTAAACATTCTTCTAGATTCACCTAGCCTGTTATATAGAGTTTAAATGTTTCGATGTATATTATCTTTGAAGGAAAACATAAGGAAGAAGCACAATCATTTTAAACAATAAGAGACAACTAAATTCACACTAACAGAATTCAAGAGTTGATCAACATCAAAAATAAAAATTGATAAATATGTTCATGTGTCTGAGATCCACTTGTTCCTTACAATCCCTTATGTCATTTAGATGAGCATGATTGACTTTCATTAATGATAAAGCAAGTCATACAAAGTCATTATAAGAAACAACAAAGTTTGACAATTATTCTTCACAAACTTTTAAATCTCAATTGGGCACTAAGATGCTTATGGAGATAGACGAACTGAATATGATCCACCATGGTCTACTGGTTGGAAAGCAATATGCACCCCATCATTTCCCAAAGTACAATCACAGATGTAGCAGCTTCAGGTTCATTTTGTCAGTTTTGTTGAGCTCTACAAAATCATATTCAACGAACTCATACTCCACTATCATATTGTGAAGAATTATGCAAGCTATCATGATGGTTTAGAGAGTTCATAAATTAAACAAATGAGTGCGTTAACGAATTATGGCAAATGAGATTAGAAGATACCGAAACACCTCTCTATATCTTTACGATGTGCTTATTATTTTATTTTATTATTTTTTAGAAAAGATAATTTGCGCATTCTTTCTTGGGCTTGGAATTCTTTTGACCAATACTAACCACCTCTGGTTAATTACTTCCGTTTGACATTAAAAATAGTTTTTGTTGCAAATTATCTTGCGATTGACGTGGAATGTCTCTCACAAGGCACTTCCGATCCAAAGATGAAGAGTTGAAACAATTGAGACTTTTCAAAGTCGTTGATGTCATTTTGAGATCTTGGGGTTCAAAAGAACGTGGCACCTACATGATCATATGAGGTTACTGCCTAAAGAATAATGGTTAGGTGACTGTTCTTGCCTAAGTAAGCTTAGACCCAAGTGGTTGGATATTTCTTCCATTTGCAATGCATACAATTAGGGGTCGTCAATGGGCCAAGCTGGGCCAATCCTGCCCAAAATTGATGGGCTCGAGCCGGGCCTTAACATGTTTATGCAATTTAATGTGCCGAGCAGGGCTTTTTCTGAAAAATCAAAGCATGGGCCCAGCCCTAGGCCTAAGGCCTCGCGGCCTTTTCCGGGCCAGGCTATGCCTAATTTTTCAATCATGTATTACTAAAATTTTTACATTCTTTTTGTTTATCAAATTTTTTTTCACATTCTAATATATATATGCGCGCGCGCGCGCGCACACACACACACACACACACATATATATATATATATATATATATATATCCGGGCTTAACACTTCACCCAAAAATTGATACAATTTATCAAACAAATACCATCAAATGATTCAAATCTATTGACAGGACCCGCCCCAGATTTCACCCCGAAATCTGAGGTGGCCCTGCGGGGCCCACCTTAGAAGAAATTCTGCCAAAAATTTGGCGGAACTTCCCCTAAAATGGACAACCCAAAACCTGTAGAAAGCATATTTACACTTCTAAATCACCCATCCTTATTCTCCTGGAGCCACCCTGCTCCCCAAATCAACAACAGTCTCCAATTCACAAAACACACATCTCAACTCGGATAGCATAAATCCCTTAGGTAATCAGAGCAATTCTACCAGAAAGGTATAAGAGGAAAACCTAATTCAAAGACAGATGCGGAAGCCATGCTGTTAACTATGCCTCAACTCCGTGTACGCCCGACCTCAACCAATTCGCCTGCAAACTGGGCATTTGAAACCGAAGGGCCCAGGGGAAAGTACATAAAAACGTTAGCGTGAGTGGACAAAAATAAACAATTTCAAACAAAATGGATTTTATACTTTCCCACATTTATTTCTTTAAAAATTCCCGATGCATGCAATGATTAACGAAAATAAAACAAGAGGAGTTCCACTCATGAAAACCGACTAGCCCCGCTAGTCACACACGATTTAAAAGAAAAAAGTTGGAACTCTGATACTCAAGGAAAATAAGACCAGCCCCGCTGGTTAAACGAAAATCGAGCTAGCCCCTCTAGCTTAAGTAGTAAAGTGAGTAGGGGAAAGCGATAGCCATACGAGTGAGCCTCCCAGGCTCGGGTGATAGCCTCCCAGGCTAAAATACTCCCATTACTCCCGTAATATACCCTTACGCCACTAAGTGTAGCGATAGGATACCGGGCTACAGAATTACTGTCACAGAGACAGTAACCTGCGCCACAAAGGCGGAGGGCTACGGTGATCCCATCACCACGCCACAAAGGCGGAAAATCAATGCTAGCAATGATAAGTCACCCAAAGTATGGCAAAAGAAAATCCGAAAACCTCATAAATCCATAAAACTTCCCCAACTCTCGTAAATGAATTTCCCATGACGTGTCCCACACGCCAAGATCATCTCAAATTCAAAGTACATAGGAAGAAATAATATTACTCGTAAACCGGAACAAAATCAATTTCCAAAATCATCAACAAGGCATTCCCAATGCCAAAACCGAAGTCGATAAATAAATAAGCATTAACTTCATCGAAATCCCATTTCGAAAATCTTTCTAAAAATCTCATTAATAAAAATAAATAGGAGGGAAATAAGCATTCCAATGACGTGACCCCGCACGCCATAAAATCTTCAAATAATCATAAATCCAAATCCATTTTCGAAAATAACCATATGCTCGAAAAAGTAAATTGATAAATAAATAGAGCATAATCAAGAAATAAATGCATGCATCATTTACTTAAAAACAAAAGTCCACTCACAGTATTTTTCCGACGGTCACGCATTCGAGTTCCGTCATCGAGCAATAGCTCGGTACGTCGTCCTATACACAATTATATTCCGTGAATAATTCTTTAACAATTTAATATGATTCCTAAACTCAATTCCTCATAAATTACATCTCCCATTCTCCTCGGATTCAGCCCAAATTTTATCTCTAATACCAGTTCATTATCTTAAAGGTTCCAAGTCAGAACCGGGAGATATCCGACGGTCGGATTCTCGTAATTCGATAACCGAAACCCTAAACTTCAAAAATTCATAATTAATTCCAAGTTTCTCCAAAAATTACCAAACTTCACATACAAGCTCTACACAATTTATAGGATTCAATGGGCTAAAAACCGGAATCAAAGCACTGCCCTACACGCCTCCACGCGCCACCCACAGTGGCGGCGCGTGGGGCTCACGCGCCGGTGCCCACCACCTCCAATGGTCACCAAATTTTGACAACAACACCTACTCAACACACTGATCATTTTTCTCAACTACAACACATCCCAATTTTTACCTTTAAATAGTCGAATCCGGCCGGTGAAGAAAAACCCAGAAAACTCAAGAACCCTAGGATCGGGTTTTGATCAATTCTCCCTCTACACTGCAAATCGTGACTCAAGGCTAGAGGGGAAATGATCCTTGGCAAAAACCGCACCTTCGACTCCGGTTTGGTGGCCGGAGACGGCCGGAATAGCCGGAAATCGACAAAACTCCCAAACTGCTACAGTGAACTTCACGGCTCAATTCCGAGCTCCACCGGCCGAGCCACCGCAAAACACCACCACAGGCGTGACAAGGATGAGGAGGCGAGCTTGCCGGTGCCCGGATTCCATCGTGGGTTGGCCGGAGGAGGAAGAAATCGGAGGAAGAAGCAATCGGGTCGAAGAGGGGAAAGGATCGGGGTAGAGGAGAGAGAAAAGCCCGGTAGGTTTCCAAAAATGAAAACTTACCACAGTAACTTGGCTATTTATAGAAACTTACCACATGAACAGTAACTTTAGTATTTCGCTTATAACTTTCGTATACGGACTCCGATTTTTACGTACCACATATCCACGCGCTCGGTTTAACGTCCTCTACAACTTCCATGAAGAACATTTTCTCAAATTTTGACCCGAACAAAAAGTCAACTTTTAGGGCCACTAAAAGTACTTAAACGACAGTAAAAGTGAAAGTAACGGTCGTTTACCGTCCAAATAACTAGTAAACTGGTAATTTAAGATACGGGACGTTACATCTATACTAATGTGAGAATAATGAGAGTGTCAATTCATCAAATCAAGATGAATCTACAATCTATTATCTATATCAGAGGCCACTTGAGGAGCCATATGAATTGTTTAGCACCATCATTTTGTACCCACTTGACACCTGCAAAACCATGTATCAAGCTAACGTCAGAGCCATCTTTATTTTATAATGGGCAAAAAACCTGCAATCCTTCATTTCTCAGTTTCTTTATTTTTATGGGTATAACTACTTCAAAGAAGAAGAAAAAACAAAGAAATGGAACATCCATTCATTCCCAAAACAAATACACATGCCCATTATCATTTTGCAACATAAACAAGAATATCAGATAGTAGAACTAGGAATTAGACAACAAAAAATGATAAGGCTTTGTGAAATAAAATATGAAATATGTATAGATTAGTAACCATATTAGTCTTTATCACACATGATTACTCTTAAAAACAAAAGAAAAGGTGAGAGACTGCATCACTATAGAATGTGTACATCCCAACTGGGTTGGCACCTTCTGGATCACTTTCACTATCAACCATCCAATTTGGTCTTGAAGCCCTTATATTCATTAATTCTTTAGCATATTTTGTTCTTGTGCTGCATCTTGCTTTCTTGAATGTGATGCCCCAGAAATTCGTATTTATTTTCTGAGGATCTTCCGGAATCTAAATTATGGTTATTCGACGGTTTCGTGGCTCGTGGATGGAGAGCGGAAGTGTTTCGGACGAATTTTCATTCGGAAAATGTGACTTTAGGGGTGGCGTAAAGGTTGACTTTTTATTCGTTGGGATTCTCCGAAAACTTCCTTCACGAAAGTTGTAGAGCGCGTCGATACGAGTTCGTGGACATATGGAACGCGAGAATCGGAGTTCGTATGAGAAAGTTATGGCCATTGGAAGGAATTTCCATTTTGGTATAAATAGAAGTTTCCCGAAGGAGAAACTTACTATTTTCATTTGTTTCCTTTTCCGAAAACCATTTCACTTCCTCTCTCTTCTCTCTCGGCTGCTACCTTCAGTATCGAAATAATCCGACTGACCCGACCCGGACCCGGACCCGGACGATCCGACCCGACTTTTCCGGCGAACTGCGGCGGTCTCCAGCGACGAAACTTTCCAGATAGGATTGTCTCCTCCGTCTGGTAGTCCCTCTGGTGTCCTCTAGCGCCGATTCTCCTCCACGGTGGCGCTGCAAGGCGGTGCAGTTTGAGGATTTCGGACCCGGTCGGAAATCCTTGTTCCGACGTCGGCAAGGCTTCAAGTCTTCTTGGTTGAGCTCAGAGCAGCCTCGTTGATCGATCCTTGGTGGTTGTTTGGATCGATTCACGTGAAACTTTGATCAACTCTGATTGGATTACTGTTCACGGCTTGTGAGGTAGTTTTCGACCCTTTATGCTTGTTTTCTGACTTCGAGCTAGTTATGAGAATTCACAAGCATGCTTAGATGAAGAACTTTGATGTTGGGAGTTTTGTGAAATAATGAGTTTTTGGCCGGTGGCGGTGCACCACCGTCTGTGGTGGCGTTCCGGCTGTGTTCCGGCTACTTAAGGAACTGTTTTTGGTATTATATATGTTCTACTCGTTGATACGAGCGTTTCGATATATAATATGCAAATTTTGGAGTTCGTACGGAATTGTTATGATTTTTGCAGTTTCATACCGATCGATTTATTCGATCCTTGAGGATTTGAGCATCCGATCGACTTGTGATTTTGACATATCGATCGTATAAGTGTTCCGAAGACATTGGATGGTCTCGGATGTGGTTTCGCCTCATTTGGCGTCACCTTGGGAATTTTGGTTCGATTTAGGGTTTCGAACGTTATTCCTTGTGTTTCATTGACTGAATCAGAGCTGTAATTCCTTAGGTACGTGACGTAGTACTCCTCGGACGGCTATTTTGTGGATTGGCTGCCTTGTTCTGTATTGAAGACGCAGCGGGAGATTCAAGGTGAGTAATCTCACAAGGTTCATTAGTGAACGAATTACCTTTATCGTTTGTTGAGGAAATCTCACGATATTTGTTATGAGTATGATCAATATTTGTTATGAACAAGATTGATATTTGTTATGAGCAGGATCAATATTTGTTATGAATATGGTCGATATTTGTTATGAGCATGACTACCCTATTGTCATGGAGTTATTAGGTTAACTACGACTATAGTTGGTATTAGTGGCATTTCTGAGTGGATGACTATGTGTGTCTATATATATATTATGGGATATATATATATATATATATATACATATATATATTCATGTATTAGTGACTTCGTGGTGAATCTTTGTGATGATTGTCATGTAAAGCTTGTGTAGGAATATGAGTAGGTTGGTTGATATCTATGTGATGACCAGCCATGAATCTATGTGATGACCAGCGAAATCTATGTGATGATCGCTATCTATGTGATGACCAGCTAAATCTATGTGATGACCAGCGAAATCTATGTGATGATCGCTGACCAGCGAAATCTATGTGATGATCGCTATCTATGTGATGACCAGCGAAATCTATGTGATGATCGCTATCTGTGCGATGATTGGCGATATCTGCGTGAATCTATGTGATGATCCTTGAAATCTAGGTGATGATCAGTGGGATGATGAATATCTGGGTGATGACCGGTGGAAATCTGTGCGATGATCAGTGTGATGACTGCTCGGTAGCGGAGCTGAATTGTTATTAAGTTAACAAAGATCGAGAGGACTGCTGTGATGGTTGGGGCTACCTACAGACGTCAGAGTGTGGGACTTCGATGACTACTTTGTCTTGAATTGCTTGACTTAATGTGACCTCCTGAACTAATTTATATGCAGGGGTTACTATGAATTGTTTGCTTATTTTGATATGTGATTGCCTTGATTTCTCCTTGATTGTATTGATTGATGGTTTGATTTACATTAGGAGCCATAGTGGTGATGAATTGTACTTTGTGGTGAGGATAGGAAGGTGATTCATTGTTTTTCACCTTTGATGTTATGTTGATGACAAAACCTCCTGGGGGGGGGGGGGGGGGGAATGGGAAATGAGTGTGATTTTGGAATTCGCCGTAGTGCGTTAGGATGGCGTCAAACATTGCTTGAGGAAGTCTTGTTTGACCGAAATTTTTGTAATTGGATGCTTTTGTGAAATTTGTGTAATTGGTTTTGAGTTACTCATACGAGCTTCATAAGCTTACCGGGTTTGTTGTGTGGCAACCCGGTGCACTATTCAATGGAATGGTGTAAGGGTTAATCCTGCAGGTCAGGGAAATCGTGGCTGAAGCTGAGGTGGCGCTTTTGGCAGCTTTACGGTAGGAAGCTATCCTTGTGACTTTACTGTTGATAAGGACTTCCGTTGTATAGTTACTCTGAGCTGCATTTACGTTTATTTTGTTGTTGACAATTTAATTCGTAAGCATTGTAATATATAACTCTATGGAGCGAGTGTATATTAACTTTGAGGGTTCAGGGCATCAGTATGTACTTGGTTTAAAAGGAAAAAGATTCCAGGTATTTTGTATTGATGACTGAACGTTCACGCATGTATAATTATGGGATTATATATATCGATTTTCTTGTGTGTAAAATCAGGGGCGTGACATTGAATCGGCCAACCTCCAATCTTTTAAGCAAATTAAAGCTTCTATGGATTTTGGACTTAAATTTGCCCTTTTCTCAGAAACAACTCGACCACCAGCACTAAAAGCAGCTTCTGATGCAACTGTTGAAGTTGGTATGCTTAGTAAATCATGTGCCATGAGGGAAAGAATATGATATAGAGTTTGATTGGCCTTCCATCATCTACCTCTGTTGTGGCTAAATCAAGATATTGTAAATCATACCTGTTAGTGCAAGAAGAGCTAGATGATACCCTAGCCCTTTATAAGCTTTGCATAGAAAATTTTTGAACAATTGGAACTATTGTCGATGCAAATGAGGTACTCAAAGGGGTGGAAGAACTAGTAGTAGGCATACTCAATGGGATACTAGGAACAACATTTCTCTTATAGATTTCATAATATTGATGCAGCAAAGTCTTTGTGGATGATAGTGTTGCATCTATATCTAATTTCTCAACACCCATACACCTTAACCACTGTCCAATGGCAAACAACTTGAACCTAGGGTCCATAATAGTAGCAAAGCAGATTCCAATTGGAAACTTAGACCAATATTTATCAAATTTTGTTCTCATTGCAGCTAAAGCATCTTTGAATGTAGAGATATGAGAATATGCAGCAAATGTCTGATGAATATCAAATAAACAATTATTAACTCTACTAGATGTAGGATAATAAACACCATAGTAGATTTTCGTTGAAGAGGTAAAGATTGCTTGAAAACAACAAACTAAATCAGCTATCAACCAATCTTGTTCATTTGTAAATGCCAAATTACAAGAACACGATTCATTTACCTTCTGAACATACCTATGCAATGGAGCTTTATATTTCAAAGCTACTTTTAAAAGCTCACAGCAACGAACATGAAACAATTGCTTAAGCACAGATTCAATCATAAGAAAATCTGGAAATAATTGTACAAGTACATCATTATTCATAGCATTGTCTAATGATATAGAAAATACCTTGTTGTGAATACGCCAACATATTAATTCTTCATATATATGACCAGCAAGAGACTTTCCGGTATAAGGATACTCAATCATTTTAAAACATATAATTCTCTTGTTTAAAGACCAATTATTATCTATGAAATGTGATGTGAGTGACATATAGCCCATTTTTTGACGTGATGATCAAACATCGGAAGTTAGACAAATTTATCCTTCACGATTCTTTAAAACATCAAGTAATACATCTTTTTCTTTACCAAAAAGTTTCATCACATCCCTTTTACATGTAGACGCTGAGATACCAGTATATTGAGGAGCAAATGCTCTTTGAATCATGCCTTTAAAATCATGTTTTTCAACAAATGTAAAAGGCCAAATGTAAAAGGCAATTAAGCTCTTATAACATAATCTACCACTTCTTTTCGAGCAACCATTTTATCGTAACTAAATTTTGATAAATTTCCAGCAGCATCTCTATTTATCAATGTTTGCCCTCTATTATCTTGGCTCTGAGAAGATGCACTAGCATGAATTTTCATATGTCGTAACAAATGATTAGTACCACTAGTAGGACCACGAGAAAGCAATTTCTACAGATAACACATTTAGATTTCGATACTCTTTTACATTCAATAACTACTTCAACCTTTTCAAAAATATTCCAAACATCACTTGTTTGTCTAGATATAGATTGAATAGCATCAACTACTACATGGGGAATTGAGGAACTATCCTCAGTTCCATCAACAATTGTATCGATTTGATGGTACAATGACCGTCAGAAGAAAAAAAACTCAACCAAACAATTGAAAAATATAACAGAAAAGGTTCAAAGTTACTTGAATGAGAGCATCGACACCAAAACGCATACACGATCACATTGACATCGACATCCCAAATCAAGAGGAAATCTCCATAAAATATGTCTGTGATAAATTATGAAATTATTATTATTAGCACGTAGGAAACAGACTTCAGGGCTTAAACATCAATTCCTTATGTCTACTAACAAATTGATGGAACTTCTTGAGAATTTTATATTAATCACTACAATTGCAATATATGACCTATTAATCCAAAAGAAATAGAATTTAAACATTAAGATACCTGGAATTTTGAGAACCCTAGTTTCATCCCCAATTGCATGCATGAACTAATCTTCAAATCATCCAAAATGCCAAACCAATGAATTGGGTCCCAATCCACAAAGTGGGTGATGGTCAATTCTCACAACGAAGCCGACACTCAAACATGGCAGAACAACAAATCGGGATCGAAATAATTTTTCCCCAAAATCTAAAGTATTATTATGAGATGATGAGAGTGCGAGACGAGCAACAAAAACTCGAAGCAATATCAACCAAACAACAAAGAACAACAATCAAAAACTCTGAACTTTGGTTTGGGGAAGAGAAAGTGTGAAGTCGTGGAAGACTGGAAGCTTTGAGTTATGAGATAATAAGACTTTGTATTTATATTATTTTAGTACAACATTAATAATTCTTTATCTATTGGACAAAAGAGGGGCTTGTCTTTGTATTTGTAAACAGTAATTAATATTTACATAATGGATAATAGAATAGAGTGACTGATAAACTAGTTTTTTTCTTCAATATAGAGATGCTCAGAGTCAAAGAGATAGAGAGTCAGTATTAACTATTAATATACCTAGGCTTTTCGTGCCAGGCTTTTAAGGCTCGGGCTAGGTGGGCCTTATTCGGGCTTAAATGAGCCAGGCTTTGGGCAGAGCCTAGGCTTTGAACCCTCCACCCTAGACCTACCTTATGCCTATGCGGGCCAGGCTGAAACAAGCTTTTCTTTGAGCCGGGTCGGACTTTTCTTTAATGGGCTGAGCGGGCTTTTGCGGGCGCTCAGGCCTGGGGATCAAATGATAATACCTACATACAATCAAAGCTTTCCATAAGACTTGGAAAACCCGTTGATCTCCCCTATCAAGAAGCCAACAGAGGTACCACTTCGAGAATAGAGTTTCAATTTTGGTAAGGATTCTCTTCAGACATTCAAGCATGGTATATTCCCGTATCCTAGTTATTTTGGTTCACTAATCATAGTTGCATTGTACACAAGCATTCGTAGGGCACCAATAATTTTCTGTTCATCCCAATATATTTGTCGTAGTTACAAAGATACTTCATGATGGGGTTTGCATATAGATTTTTTGTTCTGAAAATCACTTCATCAAATACTGGATGGTTAATGAAGTAGTCCTCCACAAGACAATGCATGTGATTCCCCATGTCCTTCCACATTTGTAGAATAATTTGACCGTGAATCACGTCCTCTATGTGAATCAAAAGAACAATATACTTTACCATTGTTGCGACAACTTACGCGATTGTTGCTTGGATTTGCTAAAGGTTTTACATAGTTTTTCATTTACTTTATGACAAGTATTTGCTAACTTCTTCCTTTAGAAGAGGAGGAATATGGTGAAATGCTTGGATAGAGAAATGTTTTGGAAAAAATTAAGGTGTCAGATGAGAATTTAGTGAGTAGATGATGAAATATGAACTCTATTTACTATCAATCATTGTAACTTTGAAATTAAGATAATTACAAGTGGGAGATGGATATTGGCTAATTTGTTTGGAATCCAAGATAGTTTGTTATTAAGATAATGACTCATGAAACTCACATGTATCATAATGAAAATAAGTTGAGAATCTTCTCAGAAATTCGAGATTCATTTTAATAATAAACATTTGAGGAACTAGTACATAATGTTGATAAGCAAAAAAAATTAGACAAAATCCAATACATGTTTACAGAAATATGCGTGGCATCTCAAGATATATAATTCGAAATTTTATCAAAATATATTGTATAATCTAAAATAATATAATGGTTATTTTGTAAAAGTAAAATAGAAATTGGTCTACTCATTTCCTTAGATAGTCCCCCTTTATATAGGGAGAGAATTACAATGGAAATATCAATTACAATAATGAGAGTAAATGATGATTGAGCTGTTATCACTAATTCCTTAATTCCCTCTTCGTCAGTTACTTTGACGAATGCACATAATGTGTTTTTCCTTTAACACTCCCCCTTGTGCCAAGTCAAAGACGAAATGGTGCATGAATTGTTGCCTCACTAAAAACTTTGCCAAGTAAAAACAAAAACTCTGTGGGAAAGAAAAAAAAACACATTGGTTGAAGGAAAAGAGCACAACGCACCTATTACATTTGATGATGACGTGTGTGTTAGACTCCTCCTAATGTCTACACCTCCCCATGATCCTTACATTAGTCAAGGGAGGTTTGAAAGTTTTCGCATTCCTATTTTTTCACATGTCTCTCAAATATGGGCTTAGGCAATGATTTGGTAAACAAATCTGCCACATTCTCCTCAGACCTTACTTGATTTACTTGAATATTGAGGAGAGCATGTTGCTAATTGTAGAAAAACTTTGGCGATATGTGTTTTGTATTATCACCCTTGATATTACCTAGCTTCATATGTTTAATGCAAGCTACATTATTTTCATAAATGCAAGTAGGCTCTTCAGTGGTAGAACTCAAACCACTAGTCCCTCGAATATGTGTAATGATAGCTCTTAACCATATACACTCACAAACTGCCTCATGTAGAGCAATGATTTCAGAGTGGTTCGAGGAAGTAGCCACAAGGGTTTGCTTGGTTGATCTCCAAGATATCGCCGTGTTTCCAATGGTAAATACATAACTAGTTTGGGAACGAAATTTGTGTGGGTCAAAGAGGTACCCAGCATCAGCAAAACCAACCAAAACATTATTTGGGGTTTCGGTGTAGTGAGTGGCGCTTTTGCTATCAACATTTCCTTTGGGGATTGCAGTTCCATCTGCGGCCCCTCTTGTCTCTCTGTAGGGAAAGAACAGTCCCAAGTCAATGGTTCCTTTTAGATATCGGAAAATGTTCTTGATACCATTCTAGTGATGTTGAGTTGGCGTTGAGCTAAATCTAGCTAACAAGTTCACTGAGAATGCAATGTCTGGTCGAGTGCATTGGGCTAAATACAATAATGCGCCTATTGCACTTAGATAGAGAATTTCAGCTCCCAACACCTCTTCGTCATCTTCCTTTGGACGAAATGGATCTTTCCTTGCATCCAAACTTCGACCGATCATGGGCGTGCTAGCAGGATGCGCTTTGTCCATGTTAAATCGCCTGAGCATCTTTTGGAAATACAGAGACTGGTGGATTAGTATTCCACAAACTCGGTGTTCTAGTTCAAGGCCTAGACAGAATCGAGTTTTCCCAAAATCCTTCATCTCAAATTTGGATTTCAAGTAGCTCGCGGTTTCTCTTATTTAATCAAGAGTACCTATTATATTCATATTATCAACATATACAGCGCCAATTACAAATCCTGAACTTGTTTTCTTTATGAATACGCAAGGGCATAATTCATCGTTCTTATATTTCTTCCCAAGTAGTCACTTAGACGGGTATACCACATCCGCCGGGATTGTTTCAATCCGTAAAATGAGCGTCTCAACCTAATTGCAAACGCACTCCATGTTTTAGAGTCACTTGATTTGGGTAATGTAAGGCCATCAAGCACTTATATATATATATATATATATATATATATATATATCTCTCTCTCTCTCTCTCTGAATCAAGATCCTCGTTGAGATATGCAGTAACCACATCCATGAGCTGCATTTCCAGTCCTTCGAAAACTACCAAGCTAACTAAATAGTGGAACGTTATAACGTCCATTATGGGAGAGTATGTCTCCTCGTAGTCAATTCCAGGGCGGTGTGAGAAACCTTACGCCACAAGGCGAGCCTTGTACCTCAGGACTTCATTCTTCTCATTACGCTTTCTGACAAAGACCCATTTATGTCCTACAGGCTTTACACTTGGTCAGGTTAGCACTACGGGACCAAATACCTGTCTCTTTGCCAAAGAATCTAGTTCTGCCTGGATTGCTTCTTTTTATTTAGGCCAATATGCTCTTTGTTGACATTTTGCAACAGAGCACGGTTCGATATCATCATGCTCTATGATTTCTTGAGCAACAGTGTATGCAAATATATCATCAATGTGTATGGAAGATCTTTCCATCAACTCATGCACACTTTCATAATCCATTGAGATTTCTTTGTTCTCTAGAATCATTTCAAACATCAGAGCGTCCTCCAGTATTGATTCATGGACATAACTATAATCAGAGACAATCTCATGAAAGGGATTCTCTACATTGATGATTAATGGATCGGTTTGTGCCTTACTCACCCTCTTCTTCCTTGGGTGAGTGTCAGTCGAACCAAGTGGCCACCCCCTCTTCCTTTGGGGAGCCACGGCCTCAACCACACCTCCACTAAGTGTGGTTACAGTGCCTCTATCTGTGGCGCCGTGCCCCTTGTTGGGGACTTCTAACCTTGCAGGCACATTTGCAGCTAGTATATGTGATCTCGTCACTTTTGCGATATCAGTAAACGCATCAGGCATCGAATCTACTACGTTCTGAAGATCGATTATTTTTTTCACTTCACTTTTACATTGTGAAGTGCGGGGATCAAAATGAGATAAAGAGGGGACAAACCAAGACAATTCCTGTCGTTCCCTTGGAAAATCCTTTTTCTTATCTCCCCCTAACGACGGGAAGACTGTCTCATCAAAGTGACAATCTGAAAATCTAGCGGTAAAGAGATCGCTTGTCAAGGGTTCCAAATAGTGGATAATGGTTGGGGATTCGTATCCAACATAAATACCTCATCGTCTCTGAGGACCCATTTTTGTGCGCTGTGGGGGCGCAATAGGCACATATACTGCACAACCAAATATGTGTAAGTGTGAAATGTCAGGCTCATATCCAGTTACCAACTGGTACGTAGAAAATGGTTGGCTAGCAGTGGGTCTGAAACGAATAAGTAAAGTTGTGTGCAATATTGCATAACCCCAAGTAGATATAGGCAGGTTGGTGTGCATAACCAGTGTCCTAGCCACAATCTGTAGCCTTTTAATGGTGGCTTCTGCGAGACCATTTTGTGTATGCACATGGGGTACAGGATGCTCTACATCGATCTTAATAGACATGCAATAATTTTCAAATGCTTTTGATGTAAACTCTCCAGCATTATCAAGCCTTATAGACTTGATAGGGTGATAAGGGTGGTGAGGCGTTAAACGTATAATCTGTGCTAGGCGTTTTGCAAATGTAGCATTTCTTGTGGACAATAAAGAGACATGTGACCAGCGTGTCGAAGCATCCACCAGAACCATAAACTACTTGAATGATCCGCATTCTGGATGGATAGGTCCACATATATCTCCTTGTATTCTTTGTAAAAATAGAATGTTTTGTTTTGTATATTTAGCATAGGAAGGTCTCGATCCTATTTTTTCTAAAGAGCAGGATCTGCAAAACGAGTGATGTGCCTTTGAAATAGTTAATGAGGCATAACGGGAGGGAGGTAGTGTTTCTAGTACTTCAGAAGGCAATGGCTACATTTGAGCAGTACTAGGACCAACACCTTGTAGTGTGGCAGATTTTTGTCCCATTTTATTTTTCACTCGAAAGAAGGGATGTCCATGTGAGTTATTTAAAATACGGATCATCATGTCACGACTTGGATGCCCTAGGCGGTCATGTCAAAGCCTGTATGAGTCAGTGTCCCACATTTCATTGTTGGTGATGGCATAAGATCCAATGATCCGAATAGTAGTGAGGTACAGTCCACTAGATTGACTCATTAGTTTCTCTAAAATGCGTTTCCTTCCACATTCATTAGAGGTAATATAAAGGTATTCGGTTCCATTCTAATAGTGGGTTTCTATATGATAACCGTTGGCACAAATATCTTTGAAACTTAGCAAGGTTCGATTAGCTCTTGGTGCATACAGAGCATCTGTGACTTTAAACATTGTACCGTTAGGCAACAAAAATTTGGCAGTTCCTCGCCCTTTTATTACTTGTGATGATCCAATCATCGTAGTCACAGAGGAATTATAGGCTATTAATTCAATGAATAATTGCCTATTCCTTAATATGGTGTGGGTAGTCCCACTATCAACTAAGCACTCAAGTTCTCCTCGATTCATTCCTCGAAGTAAATGGGAGGTATTATTAAATAATTCGAAAATATATCTCATATTCTTTAGAGTATTTCTATTTAGGTAGAATGATAATCTTTTCATTCTTAATTTTTTTTTCTTCTCTAGATGTATTGTTTTACATCTTTATAGTGCTATTTCGAACCATGTATATATCTGTAGTAAATAAAATCGAATAAATTCAATGCTTCAGAATAAAATCTGAAATTTATTAGTAAGCCAACGATAATCAAGTCAAGGTCTTGTTCAGAAATCTAATTCATCAAACCATTATTTAAACTTTAAGACCAAGCAATAGTCTAATTAAAAAAAATGAGGCATTATGCCTTCACAACTGTCTTTGGAAAATAAAATAAAGTAGATTAGTCAAAATCTAGAGCATCCATTGACTGAGAAAGTTCCTTGTTGCCATTGAAGTATGCAATTGTAAGGTTGACGTCTGAGTCATGGCCTTCTTCTTCCATATAGTGAGCCTCTTGTTCTTTAGACTCCCTATACATCTTGTAAGTGGCTGCTACTCTGTTGCTTGCTTGGCAGTTCTTGTACCAATGCCCAATAACTCCACACCTATAGCATAGTTCATTGCCAACTCTTTCCTTTTTGACTGAAGGGTTCTTAGGTGCTATTTGCACCTTGTTTCCATGACCACTAGGGCTAGCACCACCATCTCTATGCCATACATTGGGAGGGCCTCAACGGCCCATACCACAACCCCCATGTCCCTTTCCACATGGTGCATTGTTACCACGTACGTAGGGATCAACATGTCCAACCCCCTTTGCATTGGGGTTCTTTCCACCTTTCACTTTGCCATAATTAGCCTCGGGAATTTTATTTGTCCCAACGGGCCTGGCATTATTGTTAAAAAGAACCTCATTATGCCTCTTAGCCACTTGCAGTAGGTTGATCAGCTTATTGAAGGTTGTGATTCTTTTGTTGTCATACTCCAACCTATACTGGTTTGCTAGTATAAGTGCTGAAGTACAAAAAGTGGAAAGTGTTTTTTGGATCATATCATCTTTTGTGAGTTCCCTTCCACAGAAATTGAGACGTGCCTTTAGGCGCAACATGTCCTTATTGAAGTCATTAACCCTTTTGTAGTCAAGCAAACAGATTTCATTCCACTGAATGGTCCGTTCTGGGAGCAAAGTGTCATGAATGTTTCCAAAACGTCCATTAAGGGCATCTCACAGTTCTTTGGGTGTCTTCAACGGAAGGTACTTCCAGCGTAGGCTAGGATCAATATGTTGCCTTAGAAACATTAAGGCACTTGTTTTCACCTTGTTAGACGGTACATCATCTTTGGGATCGGTGATGGTGGCAGTGTAGTCTTTTGCCACAAAGGCGGTTTTCACATCAGAAACCCAATGATGGTACTCAAGTCCTTCTGAGTCCAAAATGTCAAATTCAGGTCAAGTTGGATTAGCCATCTACATAAACAAGAGAGAAGATATATAAATTATGCAGTCATAAAGACATCCACGTGAATTATTTTCCAAGAATAATTTCAAGACCAAAATTCGTAATGGTCATATTTTTTTTTAATGCTATGTGAAAATGCTTTATCACGGTAATTATGAATTTATAATGCCCATGAATTTTCATTATCAGGGCCAAATTTAATTTATATATAGCATACTAAATAAGAATAACCATAGCATGTTTAATAATGAATAAAACATAGCATATAAATATCACAATTATATAGGGCAGTAAGCAATAGTAAAACTTGCTTTAGAATTCCATATTAAAAACAATTATAGAAGATAGTAATATCAATTATAGGACATGCTCAAATTTCACAAATATAGAACAAAATATTTGCTACACGTAATAATCAGTAATAATATAGCATGCATGCTCAAATTTCTACGAATAATAAAACATATATAAAGTAATAAGGCATGCTAAAATGATCAATATTATCTAACCAAACATGCTCAAAAAGTTGTAATTATAAAAATTTAAATTTACTGGAGTATGAAATTAAATAAATAAAAGAGAACATACTTGGTTTCGAGAAAACAAAATGATCCTAGCGCACGCGCGTGTTGATGCAGGCGTGCGTAACAATGTTTTTTTTTTTCTTCAGCAGTGGGCCGGGGCCTTCTTCCCCTTTTCTTTTTTGGTCTGTTTAGGGGAGAACCCAGATGGGTGCTGCGACATTGGAGAGCGCCGGCGGCGAGGATGAGCAAAAGGAGGAAGAAGATTGAGGCACATGTGGGTTGGCAGAAGAAGAAAAAGTATTTTTCTTTTTTCTTTTAGGGTTTTGGTTTTTTTTTTCCTTGGCTATTCGCTCTGAGCGTGCTGATAAAGTATAAAAGTAAAATAGGAATTGGTCTACTCATTTGATTAGATAGTCCCTTTATATAGGGAGAGAATTACAATTGAAATATCAATTACAATAATGGCAGTAAATGATGATTGAGCTGTAATCGCTAATTCATTAATTCCTTCTTCGTTAGTTATTTTAACGAAGGCACATAATGTGTTTTTCTTTAACATATTTTTATTTGTCGTGCATTATTATTAAAAAGGATCCGGATCCTCTCCTTGGCTCCCATTCCTCCTTTGCTGTCCTTGACTTCTAAATTCATCCATTGATCTAAAATCCAAAGGCCATAAACATGACACCTTAGTAATAATCCACTGAAACTTATTAAATAAGCAATTAAATGAAAACGACGTTTAGAAGAAGACGTTGAGTCTTGAGTTCTCTTTCTTCTCCGTCGTCTTTTTTGGTTCATCCCTCACATACTTCTTTGTTAAGCTCCAGTGCACCACCGTAATTTGAACAACGGTCAAATCTGCCATCCTTTCTCCTTCAACTTTTCTCAAAATTAAATCTAAGTAATATCAAACCATGAACCCATCAAATACTAGTGATTTATCCTCTGGATTTGGGAATTCTAATGGCTTAAGTTTCAATTCATTGTCCTTGTCACGCGAAGGGTCGGGTCTTTCGAGGTCGAGGCTTTTGAAGGTTAGAAGAGGCCTAAATTCTCAGATATTGAAACCCATGGCCTGACCGGAAACTTGGGCTCCTCCAGGATTCAATCCCTATAGGGCTTCAGTTTCTGGGGAATTAATGGCTAGTTTGGGATTGCTATTACTTTTAAATAAAACTGCTGCTGCTGTGTTATGAGAATAATCAGCTGTGAATTAAAACAGTTTCATGTTTGGTAAAAAATATTTTTAAAAGTGTTTTCAGTATATAAAACAACTATAGAACTGTAAAAGTAAAATGCAATTGGAATTAGTCTACTCATTTCATTCATAACCCCTTTATATAGGGATAGGATTACAATGGAAATATCAATTACATTGATGATACTAAATGTTGATTGAGCTGTGATTTGTAATTGCTTGATTCCCTCTTCGTCTGTTTCTTTGACGAAGGCACATAATGTGCTTTTCCTTTAACACTCCCCCTTGTGCCAAGTCAAAGACGAAATGGTGCATGAGTTGTTGCTTCACTAAAAACCTTGCCAAGTAACAATAAAAACCCTGTGGGACAAAAATAAAACTTGGTCGAAGGAAAAGAGCACAACGCACCTTCTACATTTGAGAATGACATGTGTGTGTTAGACTCCCCCTGACGTCTACACCTCCCCCTGATCATTACATTAATCAAGTGAGCTTGGAAAGTCTTCGCATTTCTATGCTTTTCACATGTTTCTCAAATGTGGCCTTAGGCAGTGATTTGGTGAACAAATCTGCCACATTCTCCTCAGACTTTACTTGATTCACTTGAATCTTGAGAAGAGTCTGTCGTTGCTGATTGTAGAACAACTTTGGCGATATGTGTTTTGTGTTATCACCCTTAATACAACCTAGCTTCATCTGTTCGATGCAAGCTGCATTGTGTTCATAAATGCAAGTAGGCTCTTCAGTGGTAGAACTCAAACCACTGATCCCTCGAATATGTGCAATGATAGTTCTTAACCATACACACTCACGAACCGCCTCATGTACAACAATGATCTCTGAGTGGTTCGAGGAGGTAGCCATAAGGGTTTGCTTGGTTGATCTCTAAGATATCGCCGTGTTCCCAAAGGTAAATACATAACCAGTTTGGGAACGACCTTTATGTGGGTTAGAGAGATACCCAGTATCAGCAAAAACAACCAAAATATCATTTGGCGTTTTGGTGTAGTGAGTTGCACTTTCGCCATCAATATTTTCTTCAGGGATTGCAGTTCCATCTGCGGTCCCTCTTGTCTCTCTGTAGGGAAAGAACAGTCTCAAGTCAATGGTTCCTTTTAGGTATCGAAGATGTTCTTGATACCATTCCAGTGACGCTGCGTTGGCGCTGAGCTAAATCTAGCTAACAAGTTCACTGAGAATGCAATGTCTGGTCGAGTAAATTGGGCTAAGTACAATAATGCGCCTATTGCACTTGGATAGGGAATTTCAGCTCCCAACACTTGTTCGTCATCTTCCTTTGGACGAAATGGATCTTTCCTTGCATCCAAACTTCGACCGATCATGGGAGTGCTAGCAGGATGTGCTTTGTCCATGTTATATCGCCTGACTTTTGGACATATGCAGACTCGTGGATTAATATTCCACAAACTCGGTGTTCTAGTTCAAGGCCTAGATAGAATCGAGTTTTCCCAAGATCCTTCATCTCAAATTCGGATTTCAAGTAGCTCGCGGTTTCTCTTATTTCATCAAGAGTACCAGTTATGTTCATATCATTGACATATACTACTACAATTGCAAATCCGGAACTTGTTTTCTTTATCAATACGCAGGGGCATAATTCATCGTTCTTATATCCCTTCCCAATCAAGTAGTCACTTAGACGGGTATACCATATCCGTCTGGATTGTTTCAATCCGTAAAGTGAGCATTTCAACTTAATTGCAAACGCACTCCGTGGTTTAGAGTCACTTGACTTGGGTAATGCAAGGCCATCAGGCACTTTTCATATATATCTCTGAATCTAGATCCCCATGGAGATATGCAGTAACCACATCTATGAGCTGCTTCTCCAGTCCTTTGGAAACTACTAAGCTAACTAAGTAGCGGAACGTTATAACGTCCATTACGGGAGAGTATGTCTCCTCGTAGTCAATTCCAGGGCGTTGTGAGAAACCTTGCGCCACAAGGCGAGCCTTGTACCTCTGGACTTCATTCTTCTCATTACGCTTTCTGACAAAGGTCCATTTATGTCCTACAGGCTTTACACTTGGTGGGGTTAGCACTACCTGACCAAATACCTGTCTCTTTGTCAGAGAATCTAATTCTGCCTGGATTGATTCATTCCATTTAGGCCAATCTGCTCTTTGTTGACATTTTTCAACAGAGCGTGGTTCGATATCATCGTGCTCTATGATTCCTTGAGCAACAGTATATATCATCAATGTGTATGGAAGATCTTTCTATCAACTCATACGTACTCTCGTAATCCTTTGAGATTTCTTTGTTCTCTGGAATCATTTCAAACATCGGAGCGTCCTCCAGTATTGATTCATGGACATAACTATAATCAGAGATAATCTCATGAGAGGGATTCTATACATTGATGATTGGTTTGTGCCTTACTCACCCTCTTCTTCCTTGGGTGAGTGTCAATCGAACCAAGTGACCTCCCCTTCTTCCTTGGGGAGCCACGGCCTCAACCACACCTCCACTAAGTGCGGTTGCAGTGCCTCTATCTGCGGCACCGTGCCCCTTGTTGGGGACTTCTAACCTTGCAGGCACATTTGCAGCTGGTATATGTGATCTCGTCACTTTTGCTATATCAGTAAACGCATCAGGCATCGAATCTGCTACGTTCTGAAGATCGATTATTCTTCACTTCACTTTCACTTTATGAAGTGCGGGGATCAAGATGAGACAGAGTGGGGACAAACCACGACAATTCCTGTCGTTCCCTTGAAAAATTCTTTTTCCTATCTCCCCCTAACGACGGGAAGACTGTCTCATCAAAGTGACAATCCGCAAATTTAGCGGTAAATAGATCGCCTGTCAAGGTTTCCAAAAAACAGATAATTGTTGGGGATTCGTGTCCAACATAAATACTTAATCGTCTCTGAGGACCCATTTTGGTGCGCTGTGGGGGCGCAATAGGCACATATACTGCTCAACCAAATATGCGTAAGTGTGAAGTGTCAGGCTCATATCCAGTTACCAATTGGTACGCAGAAAATGGTTGGCTAGCTGTGGGTAAACGAATAAGTAAAGCTGCGTGCAATATTGCATAACCCCATGCAGATATAGGCAGGTTGGTGCGCATAACCAATGCCCTAGCCACCATCTGTAGCCTTTTTGATGGTGGCTTCTGCGAGACCATTTTGTGTATGCACATGGGGTACATGATGCTCTACATCAATCCAAATAGATATGCAATAATCATCAAATGCTTTTGATGTAAACTCTCCAGCATTATCAAGCCTTATAGACTTGATAGGGTGATCAGGGTGGTGAGCCCTTAAACGTATAGTCTGTGCTAGGAGTATTGCAGCATTTCTTGTGGACAATAAAACGACATGTGACCAGATTGTCGAAGTATCCACCAGAACCATAAAGTACTTGAATGGTCCGCATTCTGGATGGATAGGTCCACAGACATCTCTTTGTATCCTTTGTAAGAATAGAATGTTTTGTTTTGTATCTTTAGCATAGGAAGGTCTCGATCCTGTTTTTGCTAAAGAGCAGGCTTTGCAAAACGAGTGATGTGCCTTTGAAATAGTCAATGAGGCATAATAGGAGGGAGGTAGTGCTTCTGGTACTTCATAAAGCAATGACTGCATTTGAGCAATCCTAGAATCGACACCTTGCAGTGTGGCGGATTTTTCTCCCATTTTTCACTCGAAAGAAGGGATGTCCGTGTGAGTTCTTGAAAAATACGGATCATCATGTCAGGACCTCGGTGCCATAGGTGGTCATGCAAAAGCCTGTATGAGTCAGTGTCCCACATTTCATTGTTGGTGACAGTATAGGATTCAATGATCCGAATCGTAGTGAGGTACAGTCCACTAAATTGACTCATAAGTTTCTCTAAGATGTGTTTCCTTCCACAGTCATTAGATGTAATATCAAGGTAGTCAGTTCCATTCTCACGGTGTGTTTTTACTGGATAATCATTGGCACAAATAGCTTTGAAACATTAACAAGGTTCGATTAGCTCTTGGTGCATATAGAGCGTCTATGACTTGAAATGTTGCGCCATTAGGCAGCAAAACTTTGGCAGTTCCTCGCCATTTTATTAGTTTTGATAATCCAATCATCGTAGTCACAGAGGAATTATAGGCTATTAGTTCAATGAATAATTGCCTATTTCTTAATATTGTGTGGGTAGTCCCACTATCATTTAAGCACTCAAGTTCTCCTCCATTCATTCCTACAAATAAATGGGAGGTATTTAGAAAATATAACTCATATTCTTTAGAGTATTTCTATTTGCGTAGAATGGTATTCTTTTCATTCTAATAATTTTTCTCTAGATGTATTGCTTTACATCTTTATAGTGCTATGTCGAACCATGTAAATATGTGTAGTAAATAAATTTGAATAAATTCAGTGCTTCAGAATAAAATTCAAAATTTATTAATAAGCCAACGATAATCAAATCAAGGTCTTGTTCAGAAATCTTATTCATCAATCCATGATTGAAAATAAACTTTAAGACCAAACAATAGTCTAATTAAAAATGAGGCATTATGCCTTCACAACTGTCTTTGGAAAATAAAATGAATAAAGCAGATCAGTCAAGATTGAGAGCATCCATTGACTTAGCAAGTTCCTCTTTGCCATTGGAGTCTGCAACTGTAAGGTTGACGTTTAGGTCATGACCTTCTTCTTCCATATAGTGAGCCACTTGTTCTTTAGACTCTCTATACCTCTTGTAATTGGCTGCTACTCTGTTGTTTGCTTGGCAGTTCTTGTACCAATGCCCAATGACTTCACACCTATAGCATGGTTCATTGTCAACTCTTTCCTTTGACATCTTGTTTCCATGATCCCCATGTCCCTTTCCACGTGGTGCATTGTGGCCACGTGGGTAGGGATCAGCACGTCTAAACCCCTTGCATTGGAGTTATTTCCACCTTTCATTTTTCCATAATTAGCCTCGGGAATTTTCTTTGTCCCAGTGGGCCTGGCATTGTTATTCAAGAGAATCTTATTTTGTCTCTCAGCCACTTGCAGTAGGCTTATCAACTTATTGAAGGTTGTGATTCTTTTGTTGTCATAATCCAACTGATACTGGTTCGCTAGTATAAAAGCTGAATTAGGAAAGGTGGTAAGAGTCTTGTAGATCATATCATCTTCTGTGATTTCCCTTCCACAGAAATTGAGACGTGCCTTTAAGCGCAACATGTCCTTGTTGAAGTCATTGACCTTTTTATAGTCAAGCAAGCGGATTCCATTCCACTGAACAGCCAGTCCTGGGAGCAAAGTATCGTGAATGTTTCCAAAACGTCCTTTAAGGGCATCCCACAGTGCTTTGGGTGTCTTCAACTGAAGGTACTCCCAGCGTAGGCTAGGATCAATATGTCGCCTCAGAAAAATTAAGGCATCTGCTTTCACCTTATTAGATAGGTCATCATCTTTGGGATCAGTAATGGTGGCAGTGTAGTCTTTTGCCACAAAGGCAGTTTCCATATCGGAAACCCAACGATGGTACTCAAGTCCTTCTGAGTCCAAGATGTCAAACTCAGGTCGAGTTGGATCTGCCATCTACATAAAACAAGAGAGAAGATATAAATTACGCAGTCATAAAGACATCCACGTAAATTATTTTCCAAACATATGAATTAGATTTCAAGACCAAGATTCGTAATTGTCACTTTTTTTTCGATGCTATGTGAAAATACTTTATCACAGTAAGTGAGTGTATAATGCGCATGAATTTTCATTATCATGGTCAAACGGTATTGATATGTTGCATTAAAAATAATCATAGTACATTTAAATATATCATATAAAAATAAACTACATGGCATGCTCAAATTTCACAAATATACAACAAATTATATACTACACATAATAATAGCAATAATATATCATGCGTAAAATAAAATATAAGTAATAGCATAATATAAAGGCATGCTTAGGAATAATTATATAAGAGTAAATAAAATTCACAAAACATGCTCACAATTGCATAATAAAAACATAAGCAATAAAATATAAAGCATGCTTAAACATAATTATAAATCATGCTTAAATATAATGATATAAAACATAAATAATAAGGCATGCTTAAAACAATCAAAATTATCTAACTAAACATGCTCAAAAGTTCTAATTATAAATAATGAAAATATGCCATAGTATGAAAATAAATAAAAGAGAACATACTTGGTCGCGATAAAATAAAACAATTCTAGCGCACGCGCGTGTTGATGCAGGCGTGCGTAGCGATGTTTTTGGGGGTGAGAAAAACTTGGCTGCTTCCTTTTTTTTCAGCAGTGGGCCTTGTTTTTTTTTTTTCTTTCTTTTGCTTTTTTTTTTTCTGGGCTGCAAGCCTTTTTCTTTTTTTTTTCTTGTCTGGGCCGCAGGGCCACTCTTTTTTTTCTTTTTCTGGCTGGGCTGTAGAGCCCCCTTTTTTTTTTTTTCAATTACCACTTTTTTTTCTTGGGTCGGGTCCTGTTCTTTGGGCCGGGTTTTTTTTTCGCTTCTTCTTCTTTGTTTTTTTTTTTTTCTCTCTGTCCTTTTTTTTTTTTCTTGCAGGGCTACTGTTGTTGGGCGAGCAGGCCGAGGCTGGATCGGACGATGTGCGGCCGGAAGATCGATCTGGACGTCTGGAGGCGGTGGTAGGATCTACGCTGCAGGCGCAGTTCAAGGGCTGCGTCGGAGATGGGCTGCAGGGGAGCGACTGGAGATGATGGCCTGGAGAAGACGGCGCCGGTCTGTGGGGCTGGACGAGGCCGGCTGTGGGGTGCAGGCGCGAGGGCGATGCGTGCGGGGCAGTGGGCTGGAGTCGGCTCGGCGGTGCCGGGATCGGGTGAGGCTACAACGACGCAGTCGGACCGAGCGGATGACACAGATGGGTTCTGGGTTCTGGAACCGGAACTGAGATGGAGGATAAGGGGAAGAAGGCACCCAGCAGGTACGTGTGGGCTGGCCGGTCTGGACGAGCTGGTGGCTGAACTGGACGTTGCTGGGCTTACTGCTCTTGGGGATTGTTGGGGAATGCCGCTGGGATTGGTGTGGAGGGAAGCAGACGGCGTGCAAAGCTAGCCTATCTAGGCCGAGTCGTGCCGGCCGAAATTTTTTTTCTGAATTGGGTGGCGGCAGAGAAAGAGGAAAATATGGTTTTCTTCTAGGGTTTTTTTTTTTTTTTTGTTTCGATAGAAAGAAAACTAGAAAATTAGGATTTTTTTATCTGTAGCTATTTGCTCTGAGCGTGCTGATAACGTGTAAAAGTAAAATGCAATTGGAATTGGTCTACTCATTTCATTCATAACCCCTTTATATAGGGATAGGATTACAATGGAAATATCAATTACATTGATGATACTAAATGTTGATTGAGCTGTGATTTGTAATTGCTTGATTCCCTCTTCGTCTGTTTCTTTGACGAAGGCACATAATGTGCTTTTCCTTTAACAAGAACGTGTTTTTATCCACAACAGCTTCTAAAAGCAATATTTGGGTTGCTTCTAAAATCTGCTGCTAATGACCTGTAACTTTCAATTAAAGCTGCTTTTTATTTATTTACCAAACACATTAAAATCTAAAATTTTAAATAAAAACTGATTTTTTTAAAAGTGAAACAATTCCAAACTGAGCTTAAGGAGTACTGACCAAATGAGCAATTTTACTCAAAACCATGGAGGTGAAGATGAATATTTACTGTCATTGACGAGCATTTGATAATATATACGAGTTTAATTGAGATCTGGGTGCTCTATCATCATCAAGAAGATTTGGATGATGGGCAGCAACAAGAATTTAACTAAATCTAATTTTTGGTTTGCAAAATTGAATCTTTATGATCTAGATAGGTTTCTAGGAATACTCAGACCAAACAAGAAGATTTCCCAGAAATTGCAGAAGAAGACAAATTGACGGCTTTTGATCGTCGTTCCATTTTCTCAGACCCTCCTCTTCTCTCCCATCTCTTCAGTCTGCTTGGTTTCTCTAGACTTTCTTTTCCATGTAAAATTCACCATTGCACCATGCATAGTTTATTAGTTTTTCAATCTGAACATATTTCTTTTTGCTTTCTTCATTGTCCTTTTGCATTTATATGCTTGGGTGATTATCACTGCGTCATTCTTGATAGGTAATAAAGCAACTTGTTTATTTTGATTCGATCAGCAAGGAGGTAGGGTTGGACGTCATTTTGATTGAGAGAGTCGTGTATATTGTAATTGGATTTGGTATAATCGGCCAAGGAGGTGAGTTTGATATCTGGAACCCATTATTCATGGTAGAAGAGAGATTTTTAGAGAAACAAACTTTCAAAAGAAGACGATGAAAGAGATTGATGTGGAAGGACGTCATAGAAACAAGACGTCATTAGTCTTGAAAACCCAAATTTTGAGTAATTAATAGTCTTTGTGCTGAAGCAGGTAATTATAGGCCTTTGGATTTCAAATCGATGGATAATATTCAAAGTCAAGGACAGCAAAGGATAAGTGGTTTTCAATTTTAGCTCATAGGGAGCTGCACATATGCATAGGAAATATTGATGAATAGTTTCTTGAATTTTGATTCCATATGTCATAATTGTTGGTGAGAGATAAGACTGATAAGTTAGTAGTCTAGTATTTCATTGTAGCTCCGTAAATAGTGTTTTCTAACATTTAGTGTTTTACTAGAAACCATAATTGGTGTTATGTTCGTACTGTTGTGTCATCTCTATGGCGTTATTATCGAGGATTATTCGTTTTATTGTTGGTGCTTTCTGGTTGTCAACGTGATGGTGAATCGCCCTTACACGTGGTCTGGTTGTTTTGGGACACGGTGTCGAAAAGGGTGAAGTTGTTCATCTTAATGTTGGTGACTGGGTTGTATCGTTACACTCGGGATTGGTTACTATTCATTGTAGCCCGCGCGTATGGGCGTAAAATTTGGTTAGGGGTTTGGCCATTTTGGCTCATGGATGTCATTCATATTGACGGACCCGTAACTATGGATCAGGTTCCTGGTGTTGATATCACAACCGGTCGTTCCAATGCTTTGTAATCTGTTTGGTTATTAGTGGAATTTTCTTCTTCTAAAAAAAAAAAAATAGAAACCATAATTGATTAGATAGGGAAACTGCACAGTTTCCCTATAATTTTTGGTATTATAGGGAAACAAAAGTTAAAGCTTCAAGCAATTTTTCTTCTCCAAGTCCAACAAATTTCCTATTTTACAGTAATCTCTAAAATCTCTATATTTATTCCTTAAAATTTTAGAGATTACTGTAAATTTAAAAAATTTTGTTTTCTCTTTCCTCACTATCCCTAAAATGGGGATAGTTATATGGAATCTGTTTGAGCAAAAGATGCTCATTTTTCATTCAAATAGAGAAAAATCAAAATGTGAAAAAGCTGTTGGAGTTGCTCTAAAGCCTATACAACGAGCTCGGTGAATGAGTTGTTAAGAGATTGAGCACCGATATATCCTTGAATATGATGTGCAGATATAATTTATATTCCAATTCAAGACCAATGGTTGTAACTATAACTCCCTTATAATAATTTGTTACGGTTACATATGGTTTGTCCCATTTGTTAACGCATGCAGAGAAGGGAGCGCAAAACATTATCTATTTATCTTTGGTTTTTCTCCATTATTTTACCCAAAAAAAGAAATTTGTCCCGAAGCACAAAACAGAAAAGGAAAACCGAAAAAGAACGGAAGAGATGTAAAAAAGCGCAAGGAAAATGTTTAATTAACATGTGCAGTTGTGCACTGTGATAATCATCCTCTTTCCCTTCCACCTATTTCGTATAAAAACTCAAGGAATAAAAAAAGAAAAAGAAAAATTTCCACCACTCTCTCTCTCTCTCTCTCTCTCTCTCTCTTTCTCTGAGGAGTTAAAGCTGTTTCTCTCTCTTCTTCTGCAACTCATAAGCAGATCATACCTCACCTGGATTTTCCTCACCTTTTCCGTCACTTGCTCGCCAGATTCTCCGTCACTGACCGGGTGGACTCGGTTAACTCGGAGCTGACCAACTCGGCGCTTCCGCGATTGCCGGAATATAACTAAATTCTCGCCTGCTTTCATTCACACGCTTTAGCGCCGTGAGAAGCTGACCGAGTTCAGCTGAGTGGCCGCAATGATAGATTCAAGTGTTGGTGGAGATTTGAAGCTGTTCGGCGCCGGCGATATGCGGCTGGATTTGGAGGCGGAGTCGAGAATCGGCGACTGGCACTGTTTGGCACTGGTTAGATGCAGTTAGGGTTTTTGCGAGGAGGAAAAGTAATGTCGCGGACGGATAGGATGGCTTCTGATCTTAGCAGGACCACCGGTCCGGTCGAAAGAGACATCGAGCAGGTACTCTAGCTCCGCTTCTTTTTTGCCGGTTTAGTTTTCCGTTACGGATTGTTTAGCTGCAAGTGTTGGATTTATTGCTTTGATTAGCTGCAAAAGTGTTTGATTGACTGGTATTGTTTGTTGTAAGGTGCTTTACTGATGATCATACTTGTGGTATTATTATTTGCATTTTTTTCGTGCTTTGCTGGAATTGTTTCGAGGCTAGTTATTGAATTAGCACAACATTGGCTACTCTTAGTTGCGGTTACCTTGTAAACAAGGGAATGCAAGGAACCGAATGCATAGATCATCAGGTTGAGTTAGTCGTTACTGTCTTTTGCTATGCTTGTTTCTATGCTGATACTGTTTTATCAGTGACAACGGATATTCTCAATATAGTGGTATAATTATGGAAAAAATAAGATAGGAAATAATAATTGGGGGTTGGTGGAATAGGATATCTCAATTTGTTCTCCACAACAATTCCTGGCAAGATTTGGATATAAGAGCTTTTTCCCTCTTCAGCACCTTCCATTGCCAATATGTTTCTCTTGTATCAACGGCTTTGGACTGGCAGTTACAAATACTGTATTCCTAACCTTGTACTGCAACTCGATTGCCCATTGATACAAAAAAAAAATAAAAAAATAAAAAACCTCATCACATGAGATATGTTGCTAAGCTACTTGAGATTCTAGGTTCTCGAAAATAGTAAAAGAAGGTGAAATCCTCTGTAAAATTGTTAAAGGGGTCCTAATACCACAACAGGTTTCAAATGATTGCTTCTATGTACTGATACATTTCCATTCTTTTCTTTAAAATTTATACGTCCTATTCACATATTGTGAATTTTGTTCATTGTTTTCCTTGTCCTGTTCATTCATTTCTTCCCACTTGCAAATGTGCTGAAAGTGCTTAAGTTAGATTCTTGGTTGATCTTAACAACAGGCCATTACTGCTTTAAAGAAAGGAGCATACTTGCTCAAGTACGGAAGAAGGGGAAAGCCCAAGTTCTGCCCCTTCCGCCTTTCTAATGTAAGTTTACTTCTTAATATCTGGATATAGTATTGCAATATTGTCTCTGTGTCTGGCTTTTTTTTTTTTTTTTTTTTTTTTCCTTCCTTACATAGGAAATACACTTTTTGTCTGCCTTCTTCATTTTTTTATTATAAGAAACAAAATTTTTGTACAATACTTGAATAAAATACAGATTGTGAGTATGGACAATAAAGCCTTGAAACGGCTAGGCTACTATACCTGGAAACAGCAAATACATTAGAACCACCTATTTAGATCATTACAACACAGCAGCATTCCAGTCCATCAAAATTAAGGAAACTGAATATTCCGAAGTAGATGACCATAATGATATCAAAAAAGAATCCTTTCCTGTAAGTGCAACCATTAGTTACACCTATGCACATTCCTCTGCAACAGTTTCATCAGATAACTTTATTGCGCGCGTGTGTCTGTGTGTATTGTATTTACAAGGCAGGAATTGTGCTTGTCATTTGTGCGATCTTCGTGGCAGTAGTTTCATGCAATGCTGCTAATCTTCCAACAAATTCTTTTTGCCAATAGATATTAATTGTTATTGAATTTTTCCCCTCAGGATGAGTCCGTTCTAATATGGTTCTCAGGGAAGGAGGAAAAACACCTTAAACTCAGCCATGTTTCTAGAATTATATCCGGGCAACGCACTGTAAGTCTCTTTGAAAATACAACATTATATTATCTGTACTTGCATTGTTATGACTACATTATAAAGTTGTTATGTTGTGAGTGCATGACGAATCAAATGTTGTTTTTTCATTGCTCTTGCTCCTTAAGTTTGTTTAAGGTTCTTACAACAGTTTGTTACTTTTTCAAGTATTCTGATTTTAGTGGTGTTAGTCCCGCTAACACTTTCACCACTACCATATATGTCAGTTGCTGGGCTTTGTATTTGTTTTTGTTTTTTTTTTTTCTTTTCAAAAGCTTCATGTTATTCTAATATGTCCTGATCAACCATTTATATTTCTTCCAGCCAATCTTTCAGAGGTATCCACGGCCTGAAAAGGAGTATCAGTCATTTTCTCTTATTTATAATGATAGATCACTGGATTTGGTAAGGATTGCTCTGTTGTTTTATTTTCTACATCATTCTCCTATAATAAGTTTCTATCCTGTGTCATATTAAATTTGTTTAGTGTGGGTGTCTTCAAGTTTACTCTAATCTAGCACTGGTTCTTATTTACTAGATTTGCAAGGATAAAGATGAAGCTGAGGTATGGTTCAGTGGCTTAAAAGCATTAATATCACGCAGCCACCATCGAAAATGGAGAACAGAGTCAAGGAGCGATGGAGTTCCATCTGAAGCAAATAGTCCGAGAACTTATACACGGAGAAGTTCTCCTCTGAATTCTCCATTTGGGAGTAATGATAGCTTACAGAAGGTACAGTTTCCATCTCGTTTGTATGATTGCATTGCTTATGTTGAAAAACAGAAGTTATACTCTTCTTTGTTAAATTCAGGATGGTGCAGATCACCTTCGCCTTCATAGTCCATTTGAAAGTCCTCCTAAAAATGGTCTGGATAAGGCACTATCAGATGTGATACTATATGCTGTCCCTCCCAAGGGTTTTTTCCCTTCAGATTCAGCTAGTGGTTCAGTACATTCTGTGTCATCAGGAGGCTCGGAAAGTGTACACGGTCAGATGAAGGCAATGGCAATGGATGCATTTAGAGTTAGTCTATCCAGTGCTGTTAGCTCATCAAGCCAAGGTTCTGGTCATGATGATGGTGATGCCTTAGGAGATGTTTTCATTTGGGGGGAAGGCACAGGAGATGGTGTTGTTGGTGGTGGTTCTCATAGAGTTGGAAGTAGTTTTGCTGCCAAAATGGATTCTTTATTGCCTAAACCTTTAGAATCTGCAGTGGTACTCGACGTCCAAAACATTGCCTGTGGTGGACGACATGCAGCTCTAGTAACCAAGCAAGGAGAGATTTTTTCTTGGGGAGAGGAATCTGGGGGCAGGCTTGGGCATGGTGTAGATGTTGATGTTTTGCATCCAAAGCTTATTGATGCCCTCAGTAATGTGAACATTGAGCTTGTTGCTTGTGGTGAGTACCATACAAGTGCTGTTACCTTTTCCGGTGATCTGTACACATGGGGTGATGGCACTTACAATTTTGGTCTACTTGGGCACGGAAATGAAGTGAGTCACTGGGTTCCCAAAAGAGTAAATGGGCCCTTGGAGGGTATACATGTCTCATCTATATCTTGTGGACCCTGGCACACAGCTGTTGTAACCTCTGCCGGGCAATTGTTTACTTTTGGTGATGGCACATTTGGTGTTCTAGGACATGGAGATAGGAAAAGTGTTTCAATTCCCAGGGAAGTGGAATCCCTTAAGGGTCTTCGCACTGTGCAAGCAGCTTGTGGGGTGTGGCATACTGCTGCTGTTGTAGAAGTCATGGTTGGCAATTCAAGTTCGAGCAACTGTTCTTTAGGAAAGTTGTTCACCTGGGGAGATGGCGATAAAGGTCGGCTTGGGCATGGTGACAAGGAAGCAAAACTCGTGCCTACCTGTGTTGCAGCTCTTGTCGATCCCAACTTTTGTCAAGTTGCTTGTGGACATAGTATGACAGTTGCTCTTACTACATCTGGCCATGTATACACAATGGGCAGTCCTGTTTATGGCCAGTTAGGAAACCCTCAAGCTGATGGAAAGCTCCCCAGTCGGGTCGAGGGAAAGCTCTTCAAGAGTTTTGTGGAAGAAATTTCTTGTGGTGCCTATCATGTTGCAGTTTTAACTTCAAGAACTGAGGTTTATACATGGGGAAAAGGAGCAAATGGTCGTTTAGGTCATGGGAACATTGATGATCGTAATTCTCCCACATTAGTTGAAGCTCTGAAAGATAAGCAAGTCAAAAGTATTGCCTGTGGTGCTAATTTTACTGCAGCTATCTGCCTTCATAAATGGGTTTCTGGAGTTGATCAATCAATGTGTTCAGGCTGCCGCCTTCCATTCAATTTTAAAAGAAAACGCCATAATTGTTATAATTGTGGTCTTGTTTTCTGTCATTCTTGCAGCAGTAAGAAGTCACTCAAGGCTTCTATGGCACCAAATCCCAACAAACCGTATCGTGTCTGTGACAATTGTTTTAGTAAACTGAGAAAAGCTATAGAAACTGATCATTCATCCCAGTCTTCTGTGAGCAGAAGAGGAAGTATCAATCAGGGCTCAAGTGACAGCATTGATAAAGACGATAAATTGGATTCCAGATCTCGTGTGCAACTTGCTAGATTTTCTTCTATGGAATCTCTGAAGAATGTGGAAACACGTTCTTCAAAGAAAAATAAGAAACTAGAATTCAATAGTAGTCGAGTCTCGCCTGTTCCAAATGGAGGTTCGCAGTGGGGAGCTCTTAATATTTCTAAATCATTTAATCCAGTATTTGGGTCATCCAAGAAGTTCTTCTCTGCTTCTGTTCCTGGATCCAGAATTGTTTCTAGAGCAACATCCCCCATTTCTAGGCGCCCCAGCCCACCTCGTTCTACAACACCAACTCCAACTCTAGGAGGACTTACATCACCAAAGATTGCTGTAGATGATAGTGCTAAAAGGACCAATGAAAGCCTTAGCCAGGAGGTTATCAAGCTAAGAGCACAGGTACCCACTACTGTTCTTTTTATTTTTCAACAACTAGAGCACAGGTGTAGGGTCTCTTGTAAATTTAGTTGTTTATTTTGTCTGTTTCCCTTCACCAATTTTAATTTTGATGAAATAAAATTTAGTTTGTGCACCTAGTTGTAGAAATTAAATAGCCTTTGCAATTTGATTTTGGAAACTTATTTTTGTTTTGGCATTTGAACTTCAGATTATCAAAAAATTGACCATCTATCGATATCATCAAATTTGATACGTATGTATCCTTTGTCTGTGATGCTTACGGCTTCTCAGTGACTTGCATTTCAACTTTAAAGATTGACTAGTTAGTTTTTACATGGTATAATCAATCCTTTCAGTCCTGCAACAATAGAAACAATTCCAACATAAAGTGGCCATTTTAGTCTTGTGAATTTCTGATCAGTAAATATGTATAATACATATCTTTTAGCATGGGAGAAGGACCATGGCGGTTAAGACTTCCTTTCAGGTCCATCATGGGTTAGTTATGGTGTTCTTTTAGGTTACATGGTGCAATCCATAATTGCCATTGATCCGCAGCAGATTTCATTGTAATAGGTATTTTGTCAGCTGACTCAGCTCTGAGTCTATAGGGATTTTGAACAGTTGGTGTTGGCTTTTGGTTGACTTGGTAACTGTGAAGACCTGTTGTTCTGTTTACAGTTGGGTCGGCCTGGGTTTACTGCATGTCCTTGTAACTTTTTGAAGTTATGGTAGTAATGGACTATTTGATATCAGGCCTGCCACAACAGAAAAAGAAGTATTTTGACACAAAGGAAAATAATATCTATGTTGAAATGACTTGAATAAATTCAAGTGAAACAAGTATTTGCAGATATTGAAGGAAACAACTAGGCACAATGTTTTGATAGCATGTAATAGAAGATAAAGTTCATTGTATTCAAATGAGTGCCAGGCAACTCCATGAGCCTGTCCTTTAGTGATAGGGCAATTAATGAGAAACATCGCTAAGGGAAAAGGGAAGAGACAGTTAAGAAATTAAAACAACCATGTTACTTTCTCAATTGTTAGCCAAATAAGTGTTTCTCTAGATGTTTTATGTTATGAGTTTGGAAGTGTTTTCAGGTTACACCATTTAATTTTCCTTCCAGGATCGACTTTTATATTAGACTTCTTCAGTTTTCTCTTTCTGCATTATGACTGACCAAGTTTGTCTCTTAGGTTGAAAGTCTTGCTCGAAAATCCCAACTACAGGAAGTGGAGCTGGAAAGAGCAACTAAACAGCTGAAAGATGCAATAGCAATTGCAGATGCAGAGACTGCAAAATGCAAAGCCGCAAAGGAAGTAATCCAGTCACTGACTGCACAAGTAAGATGAATATTTATGTGCCTGTTTTTATTGATCATTTGGTTTTCTTATGGGATGTACCCTGTAAACTTGACTAGCCTCTTTTATCAAGAAAATGCTTTTTTTCCTAGTTATGTGCATTCAGAGAAATTCCTCAGAATCTTCTTGAAAAAAGAGAACTTCCTCTGAAACAAACTTTAAAGTAAATAAAACAAATAAAAACACAATTTCGAAATTTCAAAAATTCATTTTATGTTTTAAATTGCAGACATGCTTTCTTAGTTTGTGGTAGCTAATTTCATCACTGTTCTTTTGGCTCCATTAGTACCTAGGTGGAGGAAGTGAGATTAATTTAGTTTTCTGGGATCTCCAAAACTCCCATACCAGTTTAATCCTGATTCTGACTTATTTTTCATCTGGTAAAGATCAACCATTGTGAC
Organism: Rosa chinensis; assembly: GCF_002994745.2. Taxonomy (NCBI): domain Eukaryota; kingdom Viridiplantae; phylum Streptophyta; class Magnoliopsida; order Rosales; family Rosaceae; genus Rosa; species Rosa chinensis. The sequence continues at coordinate 51,262,765 of NC_037092.1, forward strand.
AAACATTAATTTAGATTAATTTTCATTGGGTCCTTTTGCTGTAAGTTCTGCTCTTTTGCTGTAAGTTCTGCTAGGTCTTGAAAAATGTGATTCCATTGTATCTAGATTCTAGAATGGTGAATAAATGTGCGCCTCAATCTGATTTATAGTTTTCATTGACATTGGTTTATTGATAATTCTCTGTGCTAAAGATCAAACTTTTCCTGTCTTATGACAAATGTGTGTCAACATATTTCCCACATAGCATATGCCTCAATTTCATTGCCCAGAAATTCCTCAGTTCATATAAAACTTAGAAGCCTATTTTTTGTGGACCTGTCTATAGTGGTTGTAATTGTACCTTTTTGCAATAAAGTTTAGTTCCTTATTAAAATTAAGTCAAGCTTAGTACTGTCACTTGGGCTCTCATCACTCTCTTGCCAATGATTCGTGTTTTGTATCTGTTGATCAGTTGAAGGACATGGCTGAAAGACTGCCTGTTGGAGCAGCACGGAATATCAAATCACTCTCTCTTGCTTCTTTGGGTTCTGATCCTCCCAATGAAGTTTCTGGTGCTTCTATTGATCAATTGAATGGTCAAGCAACATGCCAAGGACCAGACTCCAATGGATCAAACATCCAGTTGCTTTCTAATGGATCCAGTACCACCAGTAACCGCAGTTCAGGTCACAACAAACAGGGGAATTCGGACTTAGCGACTAGAAATGGGAACAGAACCAAAGAAAGTGAATCTTGTAATGAGACTGAATGGGTTGAGCAAGATGAGGCGGGTGTATATATTACACTTACTTCCCTACCAGGAGGTGTCAAGGATCTCAAGAGAGTTCGCTTCAGGTATGTTATACATGCCTACCTTAGGAAATTGATGTGCATGTACACGTGTGTGTGTTAAAAAAGAAGAAGAGAGGATTAGATCTTGAGACAAGAATCAGTTTATGTTGGTCTTAATAAACCTTGTCCCATTTAGATGGATTACTAATAATATATGTATCATATCAAATTTTAATTTGTTGAGGATAATAAAGAATTCAAAAAGGAGTGGTGACTTGAGGTTTGTAGGTGCAGCAACAGCTGTGAAGAGTGAGAAAATCTTTTGTATTTACTTGCATTCTAGAATTTGAGCTTCTCCTCATTAAACTGATGGAACAATTTTATTGTTGTTGAATGCAGTCGTAAGCGATTTAGTGAGAAACAAGCAGAACAATGGTGGGCAGAGAACCGGGCAAGAGTATATGAACAATACAATGTGCGTATGGTAGACAAGTCTAGTGTAGGTGTTGGGAGTGTAGACTTGGCTCACTGACATGTGGATACATACAATCATTTGTACATGAAATTGTCTATTTCAGATCAAGCTTGGGTTATCGAGGTCGAAGTGGTTAATTAGAATTTTCTTTCATTCCTAAAGAGGAGTGAGGGAGCCAAGGCTTGGTATAGGAGAGAATTTAGATGGGTTTGATTGTTTGCTTTTCCCTTTTTCTTATAATTTTTTTTCTCTTATTCTCCTTGATTTTGTATTCCATTTTTTTCCCTATGGTATTTGTGTGGGGGTTTGAGGGTGAGAAATGTAAATTTGTAGTAGGTCGCTGGCTCTTGTGGAAAGCAGCTTCCATGTAAATTCCGTAAGTGAATGCATTTGCAGAGTTTTTTCGCCTTCTTTTCTGCACCAGATATAAATGTGGTCAGGCAATGATATGAGCAGCAAGAGTTTATGTTCTGAGGTTGCTTATCTTGATTAGTCTTATGGTTTCAACATGAATTTTTATCTATTTATTCTGTGGGTCCTTCACCCATAGCACAGATTCTACGTAAAACATTCTTAGAGCAAGTTCACCCGTTAGGTCACCAGGTCACGGTCACCAGGGCAGGAAACTATTTACTGCCACTGGATCTTTGCTTCCAACCCGTTGGGTCAGGGTCACCGGTCAGTTACTGTTTATCAAATATTTTAATTATTATTTTTGGAAAATGTATGACGTAAATAAATAGTATTGATAAACAATTTGAAAATGCAACCAAAGAAAATTTTATTGGTAGACAAATTATATGTCCACCGACACTTTTTTTTTTTACTCCACCGACAGTGTTATCATATATACACCACCGACAAAGTTTTTGAAAAGTGTGAAAATATTTGTAACTCCACCGACACTTTTATCATGTACACCACCGACAAAGTTTTTGAAAAGTGTGAAATTTTTTTTAACTCCACCGACAAAGTTTTTAAAAAGTGTGAAAATATTTGTAACTCCACCGACACTTTTATCACATGCACACCACCGACAAGTTTTTTGAAAAGTGTGAAAATTTTTAAAAATCCACCGACACTTTTATCACATGCACACCACCGACAATTTTTTTGAAATGAGTGAGTGATAACCCACCGACACTTTTATGTGTGGAAAATTTCAATAAATAGACATGATGTTTTCACTACATACACACACCATCCGAGCTTAACAAACCTTCACCCTTTTCATATCTCTAGCATTACATATTTCCTAAATTTCCCTCGTTGCAATGAACAATTTGTGGGATAAAATTCGACAGTCTCAGGATGAAGATGATGAAGAGATGATGGCCACCAACGCCATTGTCATGGCTGCAGTAGCAGAAGAATCTGGAAACCAACACCGTGGGCGCGGTTCCCATCCGGGTCGTGCACCAAATGAGGAACGACTTAGAGAAGAAAGGGGCAAAGGTATGTTGGCCTACTACTTTGTCGACCGGCCAGTGTTCAAAGATGCGGAGTTCCGAACACGTTACAGGATGAGTCTCAATCTCTTCCAGCGTATATCTACTGACCTTTGCCAGTATGATCGTTACTTTGTTCAAAGGTCAGATGCTACTGGCAAAGTCGGACTGCTTCCGGAGCAGAAGATGACAGCTGCCTTGCGAATGCTTGCGTACGGTGCAGGGGCAGATCAATGTGCTGAGTATTGTAGGATGGCGAAATCCACCTCCGTCGCAGCCCTTCAGCACTTCACACGAGGAATTGTTGATCTTTACTCAACAAAATACCTCCGCGCTCCAACTGCAGCCGACCTCAGACAACTTCTTGCCAAAGTTGAGAGGAGAGGTTTTCCAGGAATGATTGGGAGCATCGACTGTATGCATTGGCAATGGAAGAATTGTCCGACAGGTTGGGCTGGAGAATATAGTGGTAGGAAACAGATCCCCACTATCATCCTGGAAGCAGTCGCATCCTACGACACCTGGATTTGGCACGCATTCTTTGGAATGCCTGGAGCATGCAACGACCTGAACGTCTTGGCAAAGTCTTCGTTGTTTGATGAGCTTACCGCTGGTAGAGCACCTCTAATCCAATTCCAAGTTAACAACAGAGCTCACAGTCTAAGGTACTATCTCGCCGACGGTATTTATCCTCGATGGGTGACTTTCTTGAAAACTGTTCGAAATCCTACACGCCCCAAGGAAATTGAGTTTGCAAAGGCTCAAGAGGGGTATAGGAAGGATGTAGAAAGATGTTTTGGTATATTACAGTCACGGTTTGGTATTGTTAGAGGAGCTGCTCGTGGGTGGCATAAAGAGGACCTTCGATACATTATGTTAAGTGTATTATATTACACAACATGATTGTCGAAAATGAACGACCTGAAGACAGCGATGATGAGTTGGAGTCTGATGATGAGGAGGATAATAATATGAGGCCCAGGATTGCTGAGGTATGGGAAGGACCAACCGGTAGAGACTTTGATCCTGTTGGTAGAGATGCTCATCATATGAACGGATTCATGGACCGCTACTAACAAATTAGATCTGAGCACAGTCACTCCAACCTTCAGCAAGACCTCATTCAACACTTTTGGGAATTTCAAGGCAATAGGAGAATATAGATCTGCTATTTGTGTGTGTTTTCTATTAGTTTTTATGTTTTTAATTATGTTTGTGTGGTTTCTACTTTAGTTTTAATGTTTTTAATTATGTTTGTGTGGTTTCATTTAGCTTTTCATTTGTAAGGGTATTATTCAAATAAATTTTAATTTCATCAATCTAATATTACATAAGTCAAAAACCAAGCATTGGAATCATAACAATACAATTATTTAAATATATAACTCCCTAATTTTCCTAATCCTGATCTTCATTAGGAATCCAATTTGTGTTTGTGGGGTCATCCATATGGTTGGGGTTGGTGGATTCACCCGAAGAGAAAGGTGGGGAAGGGACACCACCGGTGAATGGTGGTTGTGGGAAGCCACCGGGGAAAGGAGATTGTGGATAATACCCACCGGGGAATGGTGGTTGTGGATAGCCACCGGGGAAAGGAGGTTGTGGATAGCCCGGGGAAAGGAGTTTGTGGATAGCCATCAGAGAAAGGAGATTGTGGATAATATCCACCGGGGAATGGTGGTTGTGGGATGTTAGATCCACGGGTTGCATCTTCAGCTTCTTTCTCTGCAATTTTTTTTTGTTTTCTTTGCCAGTAATTCTTTTTGGTTGGCGTCATCTTACTTGTGTCCATCTCCATAATACGCTCTTCCCTCTCTTGAATTTTGAATGCCTCGTTTCGCATATCCATTTGCAAGCGTATATAATCTCGTTGTTGTTGGTCACGGAGATGTCAAGCATATTCCTCATCAAGTTTCTCCTTGGTAGACATCATTGATGTTTGGTTCGTTGCTATAGTCTCCACAACGGCTGTCAGAGGACTGGAATCACTAGATGCTTTCTTTCCTTTCCGAAGAGCTTCTTTGGCAGCCTTCTTTCCTTGAGGCCTCACCGAAGGATTCGGAGTTGCATCGGCGTTTACCTCATCTGCATCTATGTCCAACTGGACATGAGAATCAGGAACGGATTGTTGTGTGTGCATCCGTTTAGTTCCTCCCCTGGAGGTTCCTCCAGCCGAAGAGGAATGGTTTGGAATGTCATCAAATTGTTGAAACCCCTTAACAATCTCGTAACATTCTAAACTAATGAAATCACCTTTTTTTTCTTTTCCTTTCGATTTGGTCATCGCAGCTCTCCACAAATCTTGTGCTTGACGTCGCTATTTAATTTAAACAAAAAAAGTATAAATCTATTAGTACAAATATAAATGAGGTACAATGTATCAACTATTTAAGTATAAATTGATATAATGTATAATTTCAATAAAATGAAGTATAAAGTTTGATTATAAAGTACTAATTTGAAGTATAATTATCAACTAAATTTTAATATATGAACTAATAATTTAAAGTATAATTATCAACAAAATATTTCAACTAATAATTTAAAGTAAGATGTATCAACTAATTAAATTTTAATATACACTAAAAGAATCATAAAAATTAAAATTCGTGTTACACTACAAATTCATACCTCATCAATTATATTCACACCACTCTTGTACCAAATTTTCGCTTGCCTTAATGCACAATGCCAAGCATAAAGTTCGACTTTCAAGGTTTTCCACCTCCCTTGAAAAGCTTGCAATGATCGGACATATCCATCCCAATGTTCGGCATAGTGTTGGCGTACCTCTATCCATAGATCATCTTTTCTTCGTTCCGTACCCTTTGCCGGATCTTTGCTAAAATCCCTCCAAGACTTGCACAATTGAATGTCTTCACTAGTTTGCCAACGTGTCCCGTCAATACTTGGATCTCCTACGGGTTGGACAATCGTATTGCCTCGTACACTCATATTGGAATCAAAAAATTGTAGAGTATGAAAGCTATGAGGAGAAGGAACAAAAAATTTAGAGGAAGAAAGATGATTTTTTTGGTGTGAGAAGTAAAATAGGAGGTGAGGTATTTATAGGAAATTGTGGTTTTTTTTTTTTGTTACCGTTGTAATCTAACGGTTAGTATTTTTTTTTTTAAACCTCTTGTACCAGCCGTTAGATCCCTTTAAGGCTCAAAATCAACTGTCCAGATCTGTGGACCGTTGCATTCAAAATGAAAAGTAGCCCAACGGCTACACACCACGTTGCACCCTACTGCACCCCCATGCCACTAGACGACAAAATCGTGGCGCCCAAGCGCCTGCTGTCCTGTCGCCGCTAGAAGACAAGCGGTTGGGCTTCACATCGTCGGCTACGTGCGTCTCCCCTCTTCTCTTCTTCTTCGGCCAGCCTGGCAGCCTGGGTCACCGGCTCAGTCACCATGGTGCCCTCGGCCTCCCCCTGTAGTCTTGCGCCAGATCCGGTGGAAGGATGAACAGTCAGAAATTCCTCCCCCCCCCAGCCTCCTTTTGACGTGGTGCCCGGGCAAGAACAAGCCCGGTGAACTTGCTCTTACTTACCTCACCAACAAATTAAGATTTCCACTAACCCATTCAATGGTAAAATGTTAATTTTAACCTTCAAAAAATTATAGAATTACAAATCTATATACCATTAGTTCTATTTCCTCTCTCTCTCTCTCTGCCTTTGTCTCTCTCTCTCTCCTCCCCTTGCAGATCTATTTACCGGCGAGGAATTAGATGATTGAACTCTGCCAACCAACGGCGGAGGCGTCGCCGGTGACCGAGGAGATCGTTGGCAACGGAAGGGAGATGAAGGAAGAGATCGTGGCTGTGTGGGAAGAGACATGGGTGCCCAGATCAATTCTCTCTTTCTCACACAGACGGACCGGTGGCGTCGATTTGGAGGTGGTGTGGCTTAGCCTGTTACGAGTCAGCTTTGACTAGCTAAGTGAAACGCACCATTTGATTGAAGATAGCTTATCGTTAGCATGGTTTGCACGTGGCCACTATTAATTAGGCTGTATTAGGTTTATTACAGTACTCAGACAATTATTGTTGCTTAGTTCAATTATTGGAGGTTTCTGCAATCTACTTGGTGGAATGAGACCATTGAGACGTGGCTCTATCCTAGCCCTTTAGCTGGGGATATAAAAGTTGTACTAGGGTTCTTGCCAGCCATCTGGGCAGAAATACATTTTTCATTTTGCGTTTGTTTCTATTTTTCCTCTCTTACATTCGATACCGGGGTAGAACCCTATCAACTGGTATCAGATCTCTCGATTTTGGGGAGCGATGGTTAAACACAAGGGGGTGGGTGGAGCTCCTCCTCAAGCTTCGGGAGAGCTCACTAGTGTGGAGTTTGATCTACAAGTGCACAAGGATGAGACTAAGGCTAGAATTCATGAACTCCAGTCTACTCTGAATGTGAACCAAGAATCCTTTAACTCATTCCGGACTGAGATGATGAATGAACTCAGATCTATGAAGGACACTTTAGCTACAGCTGTAGCTCACCTTGACTCCTCCCTACTGAAATTTGGGTCTTTACCTCCTACGTCTGGCTCACCAGTTTTAGCTGCGAGAATGGACTCGGCGACTTCCATAAGGGCCTACACAACAACCTCTGGAACCCCCACTACTGGTAGCATTTCTCAACCTCACACTTTTTCCTTAAACCCACCAAACAATGAGGTAGCTCTAGTTGTTTCGAGTGAAATTGCTTCTGGAAATGTTAATGCCTCTGTGGAATTGGGACCCAATAATGTTTTGGTTACAAATGCTTTTGAAGCCTTGGTATCTAACCCCATTAACATAGACAGTAGTAACAGGGAGGATGTGAGCTTAAATTGTTCACAAGTGCAGAGTGAGCAACCTCAAACTCGCTATTACCAGCATTCCAATTTTGGATCGCAACCTTTCAATAATTTCATTGGTCCGTCTGGACCTTATGCTATTCCCAACAGCCAACAGTTTGACTCCTCACACAGACCCATGGGAAGCAGCTCCAATCCCTTCACTATGACCTATTCAGGACCGTTCTCTCACACACCCATGAGTTTTGTGGATATGCCTTCACAACCACCGCCAACTATGACAAACCACTGCTACTCACAGTCATTTATGCCACACTCTATAGCAACAACTTTCCCTACTTTTGCCGCCACCACAACTCCTATGCCACATAATTACATACCAAACTCACTGTTAGGATCCAACTTTCATCAGCAACAGTCTTGTGGATATCAACAACAACTATTCCAACCACCCCATCACCATCACTTTGACCTGAGCTTACCATCTATGAAACAAATGAAGTTGGAGTTTAATGTTTTCAGTGGAGGGGACCCTGTGGAGTGGTTGAATAAGGCTGAACAATATTTTGAATTTTATCAAGTGCCAGAAGACATAAAATTAACCCTTGCCACTATGCACTTAATTGAGAAAGCCTCTGATAGATGGTTTATGTTTAAACATGAGTTCCCAAACACTTGGCTGGGGTTGGCTGATTTACTCATGAGAGAATTCAGTGGCCATAATGTCATTGATTACCAAGCCACACTAGCCAAATTGTCACAGGTCGGGAGTGTGGAACAGTATATTGAGCAGTTCACTAAGTTGTCCAGGAGAGCTCCGGGATTATCTCAACAACTTTTGCTTTCTTGTTTCTTGGGGGGCCTTAAAGATAACATCAGAGCAGATGTGAAGGTTCAGAAGCCCAGGACTCTATATGAAGCATGTGAGATGGCCAAAATATTCAGAGAGAGAGAGAGTTGAACCTCAGGCATAGCTCTAAGGGAAATTTTGCTAACAGAAACAGCCATGTTGTTCAACCTAGACCTGCCACTGTAACAAATGCGGGTGGCTATTACAGAGGAGCACCACCCACCAATCCTGCTACGATACAAGCTGCTCAACCAGTGGGGGCTAATAACCAAGGTGGTGGGAACAAGAGGCCAACTCAAGCTGAGTACTTGGAAAGAAGAGCACGAAATCAGTGCTTCTTTTGTGACGAGATTTTTCGGCCTGGCCACAATTGTAGAAGGGGCCAAGCTATGATAATTGAGGTCATGCAGGAAGAAAGAGAGATACCAGGCCCGGATCCAAATGCTGAGGTGGGAGAGGTACAACACCATGGGGAAGAAGTTGAAAATCAGGAATTGGAATTGCAGGTTATGGGGGATGGAAGTCACACATTAACTATGCAACTTAAGGGGGAGGTTTATAACAGAAAGGCACATGTGTTAATCGATTCAGGAGCTTCCCACAACTTCATTCATCCTGCACTTATTAAGCAGTCTAAGGCCAAGGTTCAATCTATCCACCCCATCAGAGTTCGCCTTGCTAGTGGGACAATCATGCACACTAGGGGATAGGTTATACTTGAGCTATGTCTACAACAATTTCATTTTTCTGCTAATTTCTATATATTACCTATTTCAGGGTGTGAAATCGTTCTTGGGGCTACTTGGTTGAGGACTTTAGGAGACATAACATGGAATTTTGAGACCATGAGGATGAGGTTTCACTACAAGAAAAAGGAATATGTATTGCAAGGTGAAAATGAAACTCAAGCTGTCGTGGTAGGTTGCAAGGTAATGTCTAGGTTACTCAAGAAGGAAAGGGAAGCTATACTTGTCCAACTTAACACCGCAATAAATTCCCCGACCAAGGAAACAACTCACCCTGATATTTTGAAGCTGATCCACAAGTATTCTACGTTGTTCGAGACTCCTAGTTCTCTACCACCAGCAAGGCCACAAGATCACAAGATTGAGCTAATACCTAACACAGCAGCCATAAATGTTCGAACCTACAGGTATCCCCACTTTCAAAAGGCAGAAATTGAAAAAATTGTTCAAGAATTGTTGGATGCAGGAATCATCAGACCAAGTGTAAGTCCATTTTCATCACCTGTATTGTTGGTTAAAAAGAAATTTGGAACTTGGAGGATGTGTGTGGATTATAGGTCACTCAATGCAGCTACGGTGAAAGACAAATACCCTATACCGGTGGTGGATGAATTGATCGATGAAGTACATGGGGCCACTGTGTTTACCAAACTGGATTTACGATCCGGCTATCATCAAATTAGAATGGCCAAGAAAGATATTAGCAAAACGGCATTTTGAACTCATTCGGGTCATTATGAATTCCTAGTGATGCCTTTTGGGTTGACAAATGGGCCTTCCACCTTTCAATCAGTAATGAATGAAGTGTTACGGGATTACCTGAGGAGATTTGAGCTAGTCTTCTTTGATGATATCTTAATCTACATCCCTACCCTTGAGACATATCTTCAGCACTTGGAGCTAGTCTTCCAACGACTACTACAACACTCACTTACTGTGAAACAAAGAAAATGTAGCTTTGGCACTTCAAAGGTGGAGTACCTTGGGCATGTCATTAGTGCAGCAGGAGTAGCTGTGGATCCCTCCAAGATTGAGTGTATTAGGAAATGGCCAAAACCCAAGAATCTCAAGCAATTAAGGGGATTCCTAGGGTTAGCCGGATATTACAGAAAGTTTGTGAGGGGGTTTGGAATTATCGCTAAGCCTCTAACCAACATGCTTCAGAAGGAGGGATTTCATTGGACCACGGAAGCTTTGAAGGCATTTGAGACTTTAAAGGAAGCTCTAATATCCATTCCAGTTTTGGCCATTCTAGACTTCTCCAGGGAGTTTGTAATTGAGTGTGACGTGTCTGATTTAGGTTTAGGTGCAGTATTATCTCAGTAAGGGCATCCTATTGCCTACATGAGCAAGGCATTGGCTCAAAGACACCTAGCCCTTTCGGTCTATGACAAAGAAATGTTGGCCGTTGTCTCGGCAGTGCAGCATTGGCGGCCTTATCTACTAGGGCATCACTTCAAGATATACATGGATCACAAGACCATTGAGCATTTCTTGAACCAAAGAATCACCACTCCAACTCAACAGAAATGGCTACTGAAGTTAATGGGATACGACTACTCTATACAATATAAGGCTGGGAAGAGTAATGCTGCTCCTGATGCCTTGTCCCGCACCGTAGATCTTGCAGCGATTAGTGGAGCTTCACAGCCAATTCACAAGTATGTTTTAGAAATACAACAAGCTTGCAAGCAAGACCCCGAGGCCTCTCAAATCATGCAATCCCTGCAACTGGACCCCCATAGTAAGAAGCACTACTCACTCGTCAACTCCCAACTTTTTTACAAAGGAAGAGTTTATGTCCCTACTATTGACAATTGGAGACACAAAGTCATGGTGGAGTTTAATGAAGGCTTACTTGGAGGTCATACATGGAGGACAAGAACCTACAAACGCATACATAGGAACTTTGCATGGTCTGGTATGCAGAAAGATGTCAAAATCTTTGTGGCTAAATGTGACATTTGTCAACGGAATCACTATGAAAATCTTGCCTCCCAGATTGCTACAACCACACACTATTCCTGAGAAAGCTTAGAGTGTAATATCAATGGATTTCATTGAAAGGCTACCAAAGTCTGAAGGGAAATCAGTGATATGGGTTGTGATTGAAAAACTCACCAAGTATGCTCACTTTGTCCCATTGTCTCATCCATATACAGCCGTGTCTGTTGCCAAGGCTTTCATCAGTGAAATATTCAAGCTACATGGGATGCCTGAGGATATTATCTCAGATAGGGACCCTATATTTCTCAGCCTATTTTGGGAATCCTTTTTCAAATTGCAGGGCATTAAACTTAGTCGATCTACAGCTTACCATCCTCAAACAGATGGACAAACTAAAAATTAAATCGAACATTGGAGCTGTACCTACGATGTGTTGTGGGAGATAAACCTCACACTCGGGTGCAAGCCTTGTCGTGGGATGAATGGTGGTATAACAATGCTTACCACTCATCCTTCAGGATGACTCCATTCTAGGCACTATATGGCTATGCACCACCTCCCATAATTCCCTACCTACTGATAGGAGCATTTCAATGCGACGTTTTAACTGCATTTCCCTACATTTTTCTGCGCCATTTCCTTGAAAAATCCCTGTTTGGGAAAGTTTCCATTCTTTGATTGGGAAAGTTCCTTATTGTAGAAAGTTTCCATTTTTGTAGTTTTCATTTCTCATTTCTCATTTCTCATTTCTCATTTCTCATTTCTCATTTCTCATTTTTGGAAAGTTTCTATTTTTCATACTAGTTTCTATTTTCAGGACCTCCGAGCTAAAAAGTGGAAATGAACGCACGAATGGAAAGAGGAGCTTGCGAACGTTAAGGCGAACAAATATGAGAAGAATTGGGCCACACAATTGAGCAGAAATGAAGAAATAAGCTTTCCTAATCCAACTAGGAAACCCTGCGAAATGGAGGAAGGCTTCCCGAGCAAGTTTCCAACGCAACCATGAAAAAGAAATGGAAAAATAATGTGTTTTGGCGTTGGAGATGAGAAGGCTTAAAGAAGAAGCAACGAGGCCCAAGAACTCTATGGATTTTCGGCAAAATGGATCAAAGCCCATCAAAGCCCATGGAATTAGGGTTTGTGACACATGGAGGAAACCCTAGGGATGCTTTGCCGTGAAAACCAAAGGGAGGAGAGAAAAGTGGCGTGAAATATCAAGGGAGAATAAAAGATTACGCAAGAGATTTTCTAGGGTGGAATTTATGGAAAGAAATCAAGAAAAAGCACCAAATGGCGTCTAGATTCATTCCTAGAAACCCTAAGTATATTTTGGCCGAAAATACAAGAAGAAAATCAGAAAATATTCAAGGAATTTCGGCAAGAATATATTAGGGTATCTTCTTGGAGTTTTATGATTGGTTGGATGACACACTAGGGCTTACTTGGCAATTTCTCATTGGTGGAAGGCATGTGGAATTATTAATTTAATTCCTTGGTAAATAAATCAGAAAACTCACGGCTTGGAAGCCAAGACATGCCGTTCCCTATATATACACTCACCCTAGACGTTTCAAAGTACCACCCCATAATTCAGAAATTCTCTCTACGCGAAAGCTCTCTTCATCCTCTAGTGCATTCAACGTTTCAAGCAAGGAAGAAGAAGAAGAAGAAGGAGCCGTGAGCATCATCATCCATCCTCCACCTTGAAGCTTGCTTTCGAGATTCAAGAATCCATAGCGTTTTATCCTTCATCCCCATCTCATCTCACGGTGTAATTCAACCTCTTTCTTTGTAACCTTGTTTGATTTCGTTGGAATTGTTCTAGTTGACATTGATGTTTGAACAAGGTTTATATTCTGAAAATTTATGATTGATTAAGGATTTTCGATTTCTATGTTGTGATTCCATAGTTGCTTATGTGTGATTGTTCGATTGAATTTGCTTTATAGATAACTTTTGTATTTTAATCTTATGTGGTTGCAAACACTTAGGGTTTTGATATGAATGGTGCTAGATTTAAGAACATGAAATCAACTTTTTGTTTTGTGTAACTTGAATCAAAAGTAGTAAAGGTTTTGGACAAAGATCGAATTCAATTGAAGAGGATTGCAAATAGATGAACTTATTCATACTAAGTTGTACACTTGAGTTGATAGCCTTTCCTTGAACTTCTTGCGTTGAACATGTATGATTGACTAGCTTTCTAGGGTTTGATTACATGTTTGATAGGATTAATCTATGTGCTTTCATTTAGATTAATTAGCGTTGAAAAGTAAAATATGGGAAATCGTTTGCTTTCGAATGTTTCACATGATCAACTCCTTTCACATGACTTGGAAGAACAATATGAAGTTAATTCGAATTCAATCATGAACTTGGTTTTAATCTTTGTTTCTTACATATCATTCTTGTATTTGTGTTTTTGTTTATACTTAGTTTTATTCTTTCTTTTAATTTTCGAAAACCAAAACCTAAAACCCCCCCTTAAATCGTAAATTGTGTTTATATTGTGTAAATATTATACTTTGTTTTATTTTAATTGTTTATATTGTCCTACATTGACAGGTGTACCCTCAATCCCCGGAATAGAACGATCCCTACTTGCTTATACTACTAATGATGTTTAAAGGGTTAAATTATATGCTTGCTTTGAGCGTATCAATTTTTGGCGCCGTTGCCGGGGATTGAAAAATCACTTGTTGCATTGTGAATATTGTTGTTTTCGTAAATATTATATATATGTTCATATTGTGATCGAAATTTAGTAAAGTAAATGCTTAGGTTGTTATTTATATTATTGAATACGAGTTTTATTGTGAGTTGTAAATTAAAGAAGGAATAGGTGAAGTCGTGTTTATTAATATTGACCTAAACCCCTTATTGGTACCTAGTTCAGGTCCCTTAAGGTTGAGGGCGGTTTTTATTAATATTCATTGAACTGTCTTCACACCTAGGACCTTTTTCATCTAAGTAAGTATAGCCTATGTGGGATGGTGTCTAGGAAGGGGACAACGTTCATAACGGGTTTTGGATCCAGAAGTGCTTACAAATGGGCCTAAACCACATTGTGGGAGTAGCTCATGCCAAAATGGATTCTACCTCTTGTGTTCGCCCTCCCCTACCTGGCCATTTCAGTAAGGTTGCCCAAAGGATGTAGAAGGAACTTTGTGTCTAGACAACTATACTTGGGCCGCACGTCCACTTGATTTACCACTTGGAATTTAATTCGAAATCAATGATATTTATAAAAAAAAAAAAAAAAAAAAAAAAAAAAAGAAAATGTTGTGTTACACTAAGGTATATTGGATTAAACATAGTCTTGAAAAGGGTAGCTGTTTCAGTCCCATTGCACATCGAGACTCCCTGTTCCCGTACCTAAGTGTTGAAATAATTGTAAATAAAAGAAAAGAAAAAGAAATAATTGTATAAATTTTCGTGAATAGTAAAAATCAGGTTTTTGAGAGTATGAATTTTATTATAAGTTTTTGACCATAATGGAATAGGTGAAGGACTTTGTCTTTAACATTAGTCTTGCACCCTTCTCTTTCATGTGGCGCACCTTAGTAGCATAGGGTGTCTAGGTTGATTGGATACGAGAAGTGCTAGCAAAGGGTCTCGTCCCCTGCTAAACAAGTGAGCTGAGCTCCGCCAAAATCGTTCCTCTACTACCTGGCTCTATGTGAAAAGAGTTACCAAAAGATTGAGAAGGGCGACTAGTATTAAGGATCGAGCCCTTGGGCCGCACGTCTAAACTTTGGTTAAGGGCTTATAATGAGATTCAAACTTTTATTAACTATGCCATACCCTAACTAAAATTTGTATATATGTAACATTATACTTTGTGGAATTTTTGTAATTTATACTTCTCTTTATACTTGTAAATTCGTGAATAGTAAATCGTGAATAGTGACTCGTGAATAGTAACATTTATGTATAAATCATTACTTGTATTTACTTCACTATACACTTTACTAACTTCTCTAAATTGTAATAATGTTCAGGATTTCTATGAATGACCGAGCCTGCTAGACCTTCTACAGTTAAAGAAATTGAAGCAAGGATCGCTCGTTTGAAGAATTCTTCACTCCTTGAGTACAAACAGCCCTCTTCTCCAACATACAAGGAATACACAGTTAACGATCAAGGGAGGAGGCTGTTTCCTTCTGAAGGGTCAGTATCCCCTAGTGTTTCGTCCAACTCACTTACACCTCAGAATTCACCACCTGGTTCACCACCACCTGAAGAAAACATTAGAATGGCCTCTATTAGAGAACTCTCTTCATCTGTGGTTCAAGAAGGACTTCCTACAAGTATTGTGTACCCTGCACCTGCCCCAGGAAAGACTGCGGATTTTGAGCTGAAGAGTGGATTGATTCATAGACTTCCAACGTTTCATGGCCTCAATATGGAGGACGCCAACAAGCATCTTAGGGAATTTCAGTCTGTGTGTATTAACATGCTACCACAAGGAGCGGATGAGAATATCCTTAAGATGAAGGCTTTTCCCTTTTCTCTAGCTGACCGTGCCAAGGATTGGCTCTATGAACTTCCCTCTGGAAGAATTACGTCTTGGAACACTATGATGAAGGCATTCTTAGAGAAGTACTTCCCAGCTTCCAAGATCATCACACTCAGAAAGAAGATAAGTGGGATAAAGCAAGCCCAAGATGAATCTTATGCTGCCTATTATGAGAGATTCTCGTCCTTGATTGCCCAATGTCCTCAACATCAGATGAAGGAAGAAACTTTGCTCACTTGTTTCTATGAAGGTCTCCTACCCTTGGAACGTGACATGTTAGATGCTGCAGCTGGGGGAGCCTTTGTGGATAAGTCACCTACTGAAGGGCGAGCTATGATTGAGAATAGAGCCAAGAATGCCCAACAGTATGAAGGTGTAGGTCTCACAACTCGAAGGGTGAATGAGATAGGTACCAATTCGGTTATTGAGGAGAGATTGAACAAACTCACCCTTCTCATGGACCAAGTTGTAAACGCCAAGGGACCAAAGCAAGCTTGTGGAGTATGCTCTATGCAAGGGCACGTGACTGACCAATGCCCCAACTCAAGGAAGATGGAGGATGGGAAGCTGTGAACGCCATAGGAGGATACCAAGGGAACCAAGGGGGTCCCCAACGTCCAAGATATGACCCTTATTCGAATACCTACAACCCTGGATGGAGGGACCACCCCAACTTCAAATGGACAAACAATGAGAACACTCAGAATCCCCTTGGAGGTAATTTTCAACGTCCTCAAGCACCACCATCTCAAGGGCCACACTTTCAAGGACCACCCTTCCAAAGGCCTTATATGCAGAATCATCATGCCTCAGGGAATTCGAACTATGATCAGATTATTGAGGCACTAACCAATTCCACTCAAGCCTTGGTTCAAGGACAACAGAACCATACCAAGGACATTGCAGACCTCAAGAAGCAAATGGGACAAGTGGTGGACTTCATGACCAAGTTTCATGAGAGTGGTAAGCTTCCGAGCAATACAATTCCAAACCCAAAGGGAGGCTTTGAAGGCTCCACCAACTGAGGACACAAGGAGGTGCAAGTCTAGGCTGAAAGACTATAAACATTAAGCGCTGCTTGGGAGGCAACCCAATTCAGAAGTAGCTGTGAAGGAGTCTACACACGCAGATTTGATTTCTCCTTCCCTATTTCTCCTTCTTTTCATGTTTATTTTTGAAGTTCTTTTCGTAAATGGCTACCCTATGTGCTTAAGTATTACATTGCATGCGTATAATTGATTACATTGAGGACAATGCAATATTTAAGTGTGGGGGAAGGGATTTATATTTTTGTTTTGAATCATATATATATTGAAAAATACAAAAAAATTGAAATGTCAAAAATCATAAAAATTTCGTTGCTTTTATTGAGTCTTTGTTTTGTGTCATTTTGTTTTGAGTCTTAGGATGCCCTTTCAACTGTCTAGGATGATTCTATATCTCTGAAATTATGGCTAAAAGATAATCACAAAATTGAGATGACTTTAAAATGGTATTCTTTGGTTAATTGAGATATATGAAAAATGTGTGCCTTGTAGTGGATATGGATTTCGTGACTTTGGTACAGAATATGAGCATGTTAAGATGAGTTTTGATTCATAAAAACCCATGTGAGATATTGAGCCATGTCCCTTTTTCTTGGAGTGATAAATGAAATATATATTCTTATTTTCTTGGCGATGTTTTGATGATCTCATTATTCTTTCATTTGATTGATTGCTTGCCATAGATTAAGTTTGATGGACTAGAGAATGCTAGAATTCGCTCTTGTACTTGTTGAGACGTTTTATCAATACATGGCCCTGATTCTGGAAAGGATAGAGGCAACCTAGGAATTACCACCATTGCCAAATAAACCTGTGTCCCTAATTGTGCCCGTCGTGGGACTCCCTTAGATAAACCCCTTTGAGCCTACGTTAAGCCTTTTCTTTCATCACCCTTAAAAATCTTTAACCTAAACCTTAATATAGCTATAACCCTACCCTTTGTTCTAAGAACTTAGTGGAGCTAAATTGAGACTTTACTTGAAGATTTTTGGCGTCCATAATGAAGAATAAGAAGAGGTAAAAACTCAAGTGTGGGGGTAGACTTGTCCATGAAAGAAAGAAAAAAAATGTGTGAAAAAGCCGAGAAAAAGAAAGTGAAAAAGAAAAAGTGTACGGCTAGAAAACAAAAAGAAAGAAAAAGATGAAATATCTATGGATTTTAGTCCCCCATACTTGGTGAGTTTGGAGTTTACTTTGATTTGAAGGCCCATTACAGAAAAATTTGGCCTTTGTCCAACTCATTAGTAACCAAAGGAAGTTTAGAGTGAAGTTTAGGCCCAACATGAAGACATTAGGCCCCTTTACAACGCCCCCATGGGATAGTGACGTTTTTGCATACTTGGTGGATTTCTAGAAGTCTCTCTACATTTGCATGAGCTCTGCTAGGTTTTTAGGACACTTTGTTAAATTCCTTACCCTTCGTTTCTTTAAAACCTTGAGCCATGGCCCCATTACAACCTTTGATAAGACCTTCTTGATCCTTAAGATGGGACAGCCATTGATGTGGAGATGAGTTACAAGAGTTGAACCTATGGCTTGGGTCCATCTGTGCAAGTAGTTGATATCTTTCATGAGATCTTTAAAAGAAAAATTTATACATGTGCTTTCGTTTCTTGCATTATGTGATATACTTGCTATCTTTCACATATACTTGAGTGTATAAGCTTTTAAGCATTGCCATGATCTGAGAGATGAAAGAGTGGATATACCTTGTGAGGATTTGAATCATACTTGTTTGAAACGTGCTTAACAGAAACCATCACCATTGTTACAACCAAGTCCTACTTGTGTATATGTAAATTATGTGTTTTAATTAACTCTCGAATGCCTAAACATTGATTCTTGGTGAAGTGCTAATCTTGGTGTTGTGAAAGTAAGAGATTGCTGAGACAAAAAGTTAAAGGGCAATAGAGTCTGTTAGGTGTCGAGTCTTTAATTTTTGTTGAGTCGTAGTCGTGTCTGTGTTGTGATTTTGCTAAGGGACTAGCAAAAGCTAAGTGTGGGGGAATTTGATAGGAGCATTTCAATGCGACGTTTTAACTGCATTTCCCTACATTTTTCTGCGCCATTTCCTTGAAAAATCCCTGTTTGGGAAAGTTTCCATTCTTTGATTGGGAAAGTTCCTTATTGTAGAAAGTTTCCATTTTTGTAGTTTTCATTTCTCATTTCTCATTTCTCATTTCTCATTTCTCATTTCTCATTTCTCATTTCTCATTTTTGGAAAGTTTCTATTTTTCATACTAGTTTCTATTTTCAGGACCTCCGAGCTAAAAAGTGGAAATGAACGCACGAATGGAAAGAGGAGCTTGCGAACGTTAAGGCGAACAAATATGAGAAGAATTGGGCCACACAATTGAGCAGAAATGAAGAAATAAGCTTTCCTAATCCAACTAGGAAACCCTGCGAAATGGAGGAAGGCTTCCCGAGCAAGTTTCCAACGCAACCATGAAAAAGAAATGGAAAAATAATGTGTTTTGGCGTTGGAGATGAGAAGGCTTAAAGAAGAAGCAACGAGGCCCAAGAACTCTATGGATTTTCGGCAAAATGGATCAAGGCCCATCAAAGCCCATGGAATTAGGGTTTGTGACACATGGAGGAAACCCTAGGGATGCTTTGCCGTGAAAACCAAAGGGAGGAGAGAAAAGTGGCGTGAAATATCAAGGGAGAATAAAAGATTACGCAAGAGATTTTCTAGGGTGGAATTTATGGAAAGAAATCAAGAAAAAGCACCAAATGGCGTCTAGATTCATTCCTAGAAACCCTAAGTATATTTTGGCCGAAAATACAAGAAGAAAATCAGAAAATATTCAAGGAATTTCGGCAAGAATATATTAGGGTATCTTCTTGGAGTTTTATGATTGGTTGGATGACACACTAGGGCTTACTTGGCAATTTCTCATTGGTGGAAGGCATGTGGAATTATTAATTTAATTCCTTGGTAAATAAATCAGAAAACTCACGGCTTGGAAGCCAAGACATGCCGTTCCCTATATATACACTCACCCTAGACGTTTCAAAGTACCACCCCATAATTCAGAAATTCTCTCTACGCGAAAGCTCTCTTCATCCTCTAGTGCATTCAACGTTTCAAGCAAGGAAGAAGAAGAAGAAGAAGGAGCCGTGAGCATCATCATCCATCCTCCACCTTGAAGCTTGCTTTCGAGATTCAAGAATCCATAGCGTTTTATCCTTCATCCCCATCTCATCTCACGGTGTAATTCAACCTCTTTCTTTGTAACCTTGTTTGATTTCGTTGGAATTGTTCTAGTTGACATTGATGTTTGAACAAGGTTTATATTCTGAAAATTTATGATTGATTAAGGATTTTCGATTTCTATGTTGTGATTCCATAGTTGCTTATGTGTGATTGTTCGATTGAATTTGCTTTATAGATAACTTTTGTATTTTAATCTTATGTGGTTGCAAACACTTAGGGTTTTGATATGAATGGTGCTAGATTTAAGAACATGAAATCAACTTTTTGTTTTGTGTAACTTGAATCAAAAGTAGTAAAGGTTTTGGACAAAGATCGAATTCAATTGAAGAGGATTGCAAATAGATGAACTTATTCATACTAAGTTGTACACTTGAGTTGATAGCCTTTCCTTGAACTTCTTGCGTTGAACATGTATGATTGACTAGCTTTCTAGGGTTTGATTACATGTTTGATAGGATTAATCTATGTGCTTTCATTTAGATTAATTAGCGTTGAAAAGTAAAATATGGGAAATCGTTTGCTTTCGAATGTTTCACATGATCAACTCCTTTCACATGACTTGGAAGAACAATATGAAGTTAATTCGAATTCAATCATGAACTTGGTTTTAATCTTTGTTTCTTACATATCATTCTTGTATTTGTGTTTTTGTTTATACTTAGTTTTATTCTTTCTTTTAATTTTCGAAAACCAAAACCTAAAACCCCCCCCTTAAATCGTAAATTGTGTTTATATTGTGTAAATATTATACTTTGTTTTATTTTAATTGTTTATATTGTCCTACATTGACAGGTGTACCCTCAATCCCCGGAATAGAACGATCCCTACTTGCTTATACTACTAATGATGTTTAAAGGGTTAAATTATATGCTTGCTTTGAGCGTATCAATTTTTGGCGCCGTTGCCGGGGATTGAAAAATCACTTGTTGCATTGTGAATATTGTTGTTTTCGTAAATATTATATATATGTTCATATTGTGATCGAAATTTAGTAAAGTAAATGCTTAGGTTGTTATTTATATTATTGAATACGAGTTTTATTGTGAGTTGTAAATTAAAGAAGGAATAGGTGAAGTCGTGTTTATTAATATTGACCTAAACCCCTTATTGGTACCTAGTTCAGGTCCCTTAAGGTTGAGGGCGGTTTTTATTAATATTCATTGAACTGTCTTCACACCTAGGACCTTTTTCATCTAAGTAAGTATAGCCTATGTGGGATGGTGTCTAGGAAGGGGACAACGTTCATAACGGGTTTTGGATCCAGAAGTGCTTACAAATGGGCCTAAACCACATTGTGGGAGTAGCTCATGCCAAAATGGATTCTACCTCTTGTGTTCGCCCTCCCCTACCTGGCCATTTCAGTAAGGTTGCCCAAAGGATGTAGAAGGAACTTTGTGTCTAGACAACTATACTTGGGCCGCACGTCCACTTGATTTACCACTTGGAATTTAATTCGAAATCAATGATATTTATAAAAAAAAAAAAAAAGAAAAAAAAAAAAGAAAATGTTGTGTTACACTAAGGTATATTGGATTAAACATAGTCTTGAAAAGGGTAGCTGTTTCAGTCCCATTGCACATCGAGACTCCCTGTTCCCGTACCTAAGTGTTGAAATAATTGTAAATAAAAGAAAAGAAAAAGAAATAATTGTATAAATTTTCGTGAATAGTAAAAATCAGGTTTTTGAGAGTATGAATTTTATTATAAGTTTTTGACCATAATGGAATAGGTGAAGGACTTTGTCTTTAACATTAGTCTTGCACCCTTCTCTTTCATGTGGCGCACCTTAGTAGCATAGGGTGTCTAGGTTGATTGGATACGAGAAGTGCTAGCAAAGGGTCTCGTCCCCTGCTAAACAAGTGAGCTGAGCTCCGCCAAAATCGTTCCTCTACTACCTGGCTCTATGTGAAAAGAGTTACCAAAAGATTGAGAAGGGCGACTAGTATTAAGGATCGAGCCCTTGGGCCGCACGTCTAAACTTTGGTTAAGGGCTTATAATGAGATTCAAACTTTTATTAACTATGCCATACCCTAACTAAAATTTGTATATATGTAACATTATACTTTGTGGAATTTTTGTAATTTATACTTCTCTTTATACTTGTAAATTCGTGAATAGTAAATCGTGAATAGTGACTCGTGAATAGTAACATTTATGTATAAATCATTACTTGTATTTACTTCACTATACACTTTACTAACTTCTCTAAATTGTAATAATGTTCAGGATTTCTATGAATGACCGAGCCTGCTAGACCTTCTACAGTTAAAGAAATTGAAGCAAGGATCGCTCGTTTGAAGAATTCTTCACTCCTTGAGTACAAACAGCCCTCTTCTCCAACATACAAGGAATACACAGTTAACGATCAAGGGAGGAGGCTGTTTCCTTCTGAAGGGTCAGTATCCCCTAGTGTTTCGTCCAACTCACTTACACCTCAGAATTCACCACCTGGTTCACCACCACCTGAAGAAAACATTAGAATGGCCTCTATTAGAGAACTCTCTTCATCTGTGGTTCAAGAAGGACTTCCTACAAGTATTGTGTACCCTGCACCTGCCCCAGGAAAGACTGCGGATTTTGAGCTGAAGAGTGGATTGATTCATAGACTTCCAACGTTTCATGGCCTCAATATGGAGGACGCCAACAAGCATCTTAGGGAATTTCAGTCTGTGTGTATTAACATGCTACCACAAGGAGCGGATGAGAATATCCTTAAGATGAAGGCTTTTCCCTTTTCTCTAGCTGACCGTGCCAAGGATTGGCTCTATGAACTTCCCTCTGGAAGAATTACGTCTTGGAACACTATGATGAAGGCATTCTTAGAGAAGTACTTCCCAGCTTCCAAGATCATCACACTCAGAAAGAAGATAAGTGGGATAAAGCAAGCCCAAGATGAATCTTATGCTGCCTATTATGAGAGATTCTCGTCCTTGATTGCCCAATGTCCTCAACATCAGATGAAGGAAGAAACTTTGCTCACTTGTTTCTATGAAGGTCTCCTACCCTTGGAACGTGACATGTTAGATGCTGCAGCTGGGGGAGCCTTTGTGGATAAGTCACCTACTGAAGGGCGAGCTATGATTGAGAATAGAGCCAAGAATGCCCAACAGTATGAAGGTGTAGGTCTCACAACTCGAAGGGTGAATGAGATAGGTACCAATTCGGTTATTGAGGAGAGATTGAACAAACTCACCCTTCTCATGGACCAAGTTGTAAACGCCAAGGGACCAAAGCAAGCTTGTGGAGTATGCTCTATGCAAGGGCACGTGACTGACCAATGCCCCCAACTCAAGGAAGATGGAGGATGGGAAGCTGTGAACGCCATAGGAGGATACCAAGGGAACCAAGGGGGTCCCCAACGTCCAAGATATGACCCTTATTCGAATACCTACAACCCTGGATGGAGGGACCACCCCAACTTCAAATGGACAAACAATGAGAACACTCAGAATCCCCTTGGAGGTAATTTTCAACGTCCTCAAGCACCACCATCTCAAGGGCCACACTTTCAAGGACCACCCTTCCAAAGGCCTTATATGCAGAATCATCATGCCTCAGGGAATTCGAACTATGATCAGATTATTGAGGCACTAACCAATTCCACTCAAGCCTTGGTTCAAGGACAACAGAACCATACCAAGGACATTGCAGACCTCAAGAAGCAAATGGGACAAGTGGTGGACTTCATGACCAAGTTTCATGAGAGTGGTAAGCTTCCGAGCAATACAATTCCAAACCCAAAGGGAGGCTTTGAAGGCTCCACCAACTGAGGACACAAGGAGGTGCAAGTCTAGGCTGAAAGACTATAAACATTAAGCGCTGCTTGGGAGGCAACCCAATTCAGAAGTAGCTGTGAAGGAGTCTACACACGCAGATTTGATTTCTCCTTCCCTATTTCTCCTTCTTTTCATGTTTATTTTTGAAGTTCTTTTCGTAAATGGCTACCCTATGTGCTTAAGTATTACATTGCATGCGTATAATTGATTACATTGAGGACAATGCAATATTTAAGTGTGGGGGAAGGGATTTATATTTTTGTTTTGAATCATATATATATTGAAAAATACAAAAAAATTGAAAAATGTCAAAAATCATAAAAATTTCGTTGCTTTTATTGAGTCTTTGTTTTGTGTCATTTTGTTTTGAGTCTTAGGATGCCCTTTCAACTGTCTAGGATGATTCTATATCTCTGAAATTATGGCTAAAAGATAATCACAAAATTGAGATGACTTTAAAATGGTATTCTTTGGTTAATTGAGATATATGAAAAATGTGTGCCTTGTAGTGGATATGGATTTCGTGACTTTGGTACAGAATATGAGCATGTTAAGATGAGTTTTGATTCATAAAAACCCATGTGAGATATTGAGCCATGTCCCTTTTTCTTGGAGTGATAAATGAAATATATATTCTTATTTTCTTGGCGATGTTTTGATGATCTCATTATTCTTTCATTTGATTGATTGCTTGCCATAGATTAAGTTTGATGGACTAGAGAATGCTAGAATTCGCTCTTGTACTTGTTGAGACGTTTTATCAATACATGGCCCTGATTCTGGAAAGGATAGAGGCAACCTAGGAATTACCACCATTGCCAAATAAACCTGTGTCCCTAATTGTGCCCGTCGTGGGACTCCCTTAGATAAACCCCTTTGAGCCTACGTTAAGCCTTTTCTTTCATCACCCTTAAAAATCTTTAACCTAAACCTTAATATAGCTATAACCCTACCCTTTGTTCTAAGAACTTAGTGGAGCTAAATTGAGACTTTACTTGAAGATTTTTGGCGTCCATAATGAAGAATAAGAAGAGGTAAAAACTCAAGTGTGGGGGTAGACTTGTCCATGAAAGAAACAAAAAAAAATTTGTGAAAAAGCCGAGAAAAAGAAAGTGAAAAAGAAAAAGTGTACGGCTAGAAAACAAAAAGAAAGAAAAAGATGAAATATCTATGGATTTTAGTCCCCCATACTTGGTGAGTTTGGAGTTTACTTTGATTTGAAGGCCCATTACAGAAAAATTTGGCCTTTGTCCAACTCATTAGTAACCAAAGGAAGTTTAGAGTGAAGTTTAGGCCCAACATGAAGACATTAGGCCCCTTTACAACGCCCCCATGGGATAGTGACGTTTTTGCATACTTGGTGGATTTCTAGAAGTCTCTCTACATTTGCATGAGCTCTGCTAGGTTTTTAGGACACTTTGTTAAATTCCTTACCCTTCGTTTCTTTAAAACCTTGAGCCATGGCCCCATTACAACCTTTGATAAGACCTTCTTGATCCTTAAGATGGGACAGCCATTGATGTGGAGATGAGTTACAAGAGTTGAACCTATGGCTTGGGTCCATCTGTGCAAGTAGTTGATATCTTTCATGAGATCTTTAAAAGAAAAATTTATACATGTGCTTTCGTTTCTTGCATTATGTGATATACTTGCTATCTTTCACATATACTTGAGTGTATAAGCTTTTAAGCATTGCCATGATCTGAGAGATGAAAGAGTGGATATACCTTGTGAGGATTTGAATCATACTTGTTTGAAACGTGCTTAACAGAAACCATCACCATTGTTACAACCAAGTCCTACTTGTGTATATGTAAATTATGTGTTTTAATTAACTCTCGAATGCCTAAACATTGATTCTTGGTGAAGTGCTAATCTTGGTGTTGTGAAAGTAAGAGATTGCTGAGACAAAAAGTTAAAGGGCAATAGAGTCTGTTAGGTGTCGAGTCTTTAATTTTTGTTGAGTCGTAGTCGTGTCTGTGTTGTGATTTTGCTA
The DNA here is from genome assembly GCF_002994745.2 of Rosa chinensis. NCBI lineage: Eukaryota > Viridiplantae > Streptophyta > Magnoliopsida > Rosales > Rosaceae > Rosa > Rosa chinensis. The sequence continues at coordinate 51,288,371 of NC_037092.1, forward strand.
AGGGACTAGCAAAAGCTAAGTGTGGGGGAATTTGATAGGAGCATTTCAATGCGACGTTTTAACTGCATTTCCCTACATTTTTCTGCGCCATTTCCTTGAAAAATCCCTGTTTGGGAAAGTTTCCATTCTTTGATTGGGAAAGTTCCTTATTGTAGAAAGTTTCCATTTTTGTAGTTTTCATTTCTCATTTCTCATTTCTCATTTCTCATTTCTCATTTCTCATTTTTGGAAAGTTTCTATTTTTCATACTAGTTTCTATTTTCAGGACCTCCGAGCTAAAAAGTGGAAATGAACGCACGAATGGAAAGAGGAGCTTGCGAACGTTAAGGCGAACAAATATGAGAAGAATTGGGCCACACAATTGAGCAGAAATGAAGAAATAAGCTTTCCTAATCCAACTAGGAAACCCTGCGAAATGGAGGAAGGCTTCCCGAGCAAGTTTCCAACGCAACCATGAAAAAGAAATGGAAAAATAATGTGTTTTGGCGTTGGAGATGAGAAGGCTTAAAGAAGAAGCAACGAGGCCCAAGAACTCTATGGATTTTCGGCAAAATGGATCAAGGCCCATCAAAGCCCATGGAATTAGGGTTTGTGACACATGGAGGAAACCCTAGGGATGCTTTGCCGTGAAAACCAAAGGGAGGAGAGAAAAGTGGCGTGAAATATCAAGGGAGAATAAAAGATTACGCAAGAGATTTTCTAGGGTGGAATTTATGGAAAGAAATCAAGAAAAAGCACCAAATGGCGTCTAGATTCATTCCTAGAAACCCTAAGTATATTTTGGCCGAAAATACAAGAAGAAAATCAGAAAATATTCAAGGAATTTCGGCAAGAATATATTAGGGTATCTTCTTGGAGTTTTATGATTGGTTGGATGACACACTAGGGCTTACTTGGCAATTTCTCATTGGTGGAAGGCATGTGGAATTATTAATTTAATTCCTTGGTAAATAAATCAGAAAACTCACGGCTTGGAAGCCAAGACATGCCGTTCCCTATATATACACTCACCCTAGACGTTTCAAAGTACCACCCCATAATTCAGAAATTCTCTCTACGCGAAAGCTCTCTTCATCCTCTAGTGCATTCAACGTTTCAAGCAAGGAAGAAGAAGAAGAAGAAGGAGCCGTGAGCATCATCATCCATCCTCCACCTTGAAGCTTGCTTTCGAGATTCAAGAATCCATAGCGTTTTATCCTTCATCCCCATCTCATCTCACGGTGTAATTCAACCTCTTTCTTTGTAACCTTGTTTGATTTCGTTGGAATTGTTCTAGTTGACATTGATGTTTGAACAAGGTTTATATTCTGAAAATTTATGATTGATTAAGGATTTTCGATTTCTATGTTGTGATTCCATAGTTGCTTATGTGTGATTGTTCGATTGAATTTGCTTTATAGATAACTTTTGTATTTTAATCTTATGTGGTTGCAAACACTTAGGGTTTTGATATGAATGGTGCTAGATTTAAGAACATGAAATCAACTTTTTGTTTTGTGTAACTTGAATCAAAAGTAGTAAAGGTTTTGGACAAAGATCGAATTCAATTGAAGAGGATTGCAAATAGATGAACTTATTCATACTAAGTTGTACACTTGAGTTGATAGCCTTTCCTTGAACTTCTTGCGTTGAACATGTATGATTGACTAGCTTTCTAGGGTTTGATTACATGTTTGATAGGATTAATCTATGTGCTTTCAATTAGATTAATTAGCGTTGAAAAGTAAAATATGGGAAATCGTTTGCTTTCGAATGTTTCACATGATCAACTCCTTTCACATGACTTGGAAGAACAATATGAAGTTAATTCGAATTCAATCATGAACTTGGTTTTAATCGTTGTTTCTTACATATCATTCTTGTATTTGTGTTTTTGTTTATACTTAGTTTTATTCTTTCTTTTAATTTTCGAAAACCAAAACCTAAAACCCCCCCTTAAATCGTAAATTGTGTTTATATTGTGTAAATATTATACTTTGTTTTATTTTAATTGTTTATATTGTCCTACATTGACAGGTGTACCCTCAATCCCCGGAATAGAACGATCCCTACTTGCTTATACTACTAATGATGTTTAAAGGGTTAAATTATATGCTTGCTTTGAGCGTATCACCTACCAGGCTCCATAGCAGTAGCTTCAGTGGATGAACAATTGAGGAACAGAGTTGAACTACTAGTAGTGATCAAAAGAAACTTGCAAAGGGAATAGTCCAGAATGAAAGGGTTGTATGATAAGAAACACACAGAACCAGAGTTTCAAGTGGGAGATTGGGTCTATTTGAAGCTACAACCCTATAAACAGCATTCTATGCTTGCAAGTGTGTTTCACAAGCTCTCTGCCAAGTTCTATGGACGATTCCAGGTGGTTGAGAAAGTTGGTCAAGTAGCCTACAAGCTACAACTCCCCCCCCACTACCAAAATACATGACATGTTTCATGTGTCACTATTGAAGAAAAAAATTGGTGACCATGTGGAAGTGGAAACCCAGCTACCTAACATGAGTGATACATCCACTTCGAGGTGGGCACCCGAATCTGTTTTGCAGACCAGAATGGTGAAGAGACATGGTGCAGCTGCCACATAGTGGCTTATACAGTGGTTTGGTACTTCCCTGGCAGAGGCAATGTGGGAATTTGCTCAAGAAATCATGCAAAGGTACCCTCAGTTTAAGTTCTAACTGAAAAACTTGAGGAAAAGTTTGTTTTGGTGGAGGAAGAACTGTTACGAGTCAGCTTTGACTAGCTAAGTGAAACGCACCGTTTGAATGAAGATAACTGATCGTTAGCATGGTTTGCACGTGGCCACTATTAATAGGCAATATTAGGTTTATTACAGTACTCAATCAATTATTGTTGCTTAGTTCAATTATTGTAGGTTTCTGCGATCTACTTGGTGGGATGAGACGCGGCTCCATCCTAGCCCTTTAGCTGGGGATATAAAAGTTGTACTAGGGTTCTTGGCATCTGGGCAGAAATACATTTTTCATTTTGCGTTTGTATTTTTCCTCTCTTACATTCGATACCGGGGTAGAACTCTATCATAGCTGCTTGAGTCCCAGCCATTGCTTGCAGACGAGAGAGCAAGAGTGGTGGCTGGGCTTGGAGTCGAGTCGCCGGGATCTCGTTGGTGAAATTTTCGGCATTCCTTCCCAAAACGCCTCTCTCTTCTCTCTCTGCAGAAGCCCGTTCTCAGAAAATCATGATCCGCTTTTCTTCCCCGAATAAGAGAGAGAATTGGAGGCCTGGAGTTTCTAAACTTCCAGCGGTGTTTCTGCAATCGGACTGTGTTGTGGTCGTTCTATTTTTTATTTTTTTATTTTTTGAGTATATGGGGCAGAAAGCCTATAATGAAAGAAAAAAGAAAAAAAAAGTTTTATTAGGGCAATAGACGTCTATTAGGTGTTTTTGCAATCAGATTGGGTCGTGGTTGTTCTTTTTCTTTTTTAATTTTTTTTTTGGGTAAATGGGGGCATAATGAAGAAAAAAGAAAGAAAAAAAAGTTTTATCGGGGGTTCAAAACATCTATTGCCCCCAATAGACGTCTATTGGGGGGCAATAAATGTTTTGAATTGGTGTATTTTACTCTTTTTTTTCCTTAATCATAGTTTTATTTGTCTAATTTCAGTGAGATTAGTTCTCATTCCGACTATCGAAAGGTCTATTGGGGGGAAATACAAGTCTATTGGGGAGGTAATAAACCTCTCTGGCCCCATATGAGATCTCCGACAGTCTCTTGGGACTTCCATGGAGGTTTCATAACCCTTTATTGCCCTCCAATAAGGGTCTATTGTGGGGGCAATAGAGGTTTATTGCCCCTCTATTGGGGGGCAATAGACGTCTATTACCCCTAATAGATGTCTATTGGGAGCAATAAACTTTTCCAGTGACCTCTTTTGGGGCCTCCGGCGAGTTTTCATAAAAATCCAGTGGGCGGCGGCCGGTGACCGGATTCTGGCGAAGTTGGTTGGATTTCGGCGAAAGTTGGCTGAATTCCGGCAACTGGTGATGGGGCTCTCGCGAAGTCTCTTATGGTCTCTCTCTCTCTCTCTCTCTCTCTCTCTCTCTAAGTAACAAAAGGGTGAGGGTAAAATAGTCTAAAAAAACAAAAAAAAAAACTTAATGAGATGTTGGGAAAAACTTCCTTTTTTCAAAAAAAAAAAAAGAAAAAGGAAAGATAGACTTCCTTAGAGTGTTTTGGGTAAGGGGGAATTAAAAAAACTTAATGGGATAAGTGAGAAAAAAAATCCCTAGAAATGGGATAAATGGACAAAAACCCTTATTCTTTTGACAAAGAAAATTCAATAAAATGAACAGGAATAAATGCAATGCCCTAATATTATAATTACTCTTTAATCATTTTACATATGTTGAGAAATGTGGATTAGATTTCCTAGCTGCAATTATTTTACTATAAAAATGAATTCAATAAGAATTAATACATCAATTTAAAAGAAAAAATTGATGTCCTATTAGTCAGTTAATATTGAAATATTACAACAGAATCGATATCCCAAAAATCAGTGCACATCAAATTATAATATAGTGATTTAGATTGGACATTAATATAGATCCAGTAAATGATGTCTTAGGAGTTGTTGGACATCCTTAAATAGTGAGAACTAATGTGCTAAAGTCTAAAAGACATCATTTGTGTTATGAGAAATGATGAGTTGTCTTGTTGGACCTATACTTCATCAAACATTAAATGCCAAACTATGAAGATTTGACAATAGTTAAACATACAAATTTGTGATCAGTGTAACACTTCTACATTGATTGAGGATGGTAAATTGATATATGTTTTCAGTTTGGACATCGGCTAAAAATCGATGTCTGTGATTTCATGATTTTTCTCTACATCCACAAAGATATGGGTAGGTTTTTTGTTTTACAATGGCTAAAAAGTTGATGTCTGATGGTTTTATCGTAATAGTGAATACAGGAAAATACAAATTTTGGGATGACTTAGATGATGAAGAACTCCACAATCGTGAAAATATATGGAATCTTAAGTAAAATTCACTGTACCAACTAGAAGATAAAAATCAATAACAAACTTGAAGATAAAGCAACACACTTCTCAAGCAGTTCATTGGTCTAGCATCAAGATGGAGATGACTAGTAGAAACTGCCTTTGTCATCAAAACAACAATCAAAAGAAGTAAGAAACAAGCGAAGCAGTAATTAACAACTTCACAATGCATAAAAGGAAAGGGTGGTGCTATTCACACACCTATTTTCTCTTTTCACACACCCCCTCTATTTTTCTATTACTTTAAGGGTGATGCTATTCACACACCTTTTTTCTCTATTCACACACCCCTTCTAATTTTCTATTACTTTAATTCAATTTTTTTTTTTTAAATTACCCTAACTACCTTCCCTTGTAAATCTGTTTTTTTTCCTTTTCTTTTTTGTATTTGGCAATTCAATCATGAATCAAACATCATTATACAATAATTCAATTTTTTTTACCTATAAATGAAGGAAGAATAATACGTTTATTAAGTAGAAAGACCTGTATTATTAGACAAATAATATGCTTCCCTGGTAATCACCTTCACCCAACTGAATCCAAATTGTAAAGTTTGTTCTCATACTTTGCAAAGTATCAAACTCAATGCTTGTTTCTTTATGACTCTTAATCCAGGTGTATCACCCTCAAATCGAAAAAAAAAAAAATGAAATTTATCCACTTCAGCCACAAGCTTCCACATTGCAGCTGATAATGTACACAAAATTTGGAGATGCTCTACATAATATTGAATGCAATGAGTTGCAATCTTTGTGTCAGGAAAAAATTATGTTCTACTAGCATAATATAGTAGAACAAATCATATCATTATTAGGCTGTTGTAAAGTTGCTCAATGGATTCGAATACACCAAATAATTTCAGTTAGAATCTTACCAGGAATAATGGATTCAAAGGGGCTCGAATGATCACTGAACTCATTTCTTTTCTTCCATGACTCCATTGCAAATCAAATGTAAAATTTTCTCAAAAGATGGGTCTAAAGTTTCTTGTTCTATCATGATTAAACTTCAAAACATCATAATAGAGAGATTCTGAGAAGTTTTTGATGAAAAAGAAAAGAGGGAATCAAAAAGAGTTTTAATGTCCTCTGTGTTTGCGGGAAAATAAGGGTTTAGGATTTGAGAATGATTGACTTGCCAAATAGAAAAAATAAAAAGAACATAATTATAAAGAATGGTAGTTAGAGTAATTTTTAAAAGAAAATTGAATTAAAGTAATAGAAAAATAAAGATGGTGTGTGAATAGAGAAAAAGGGTGTGTCAATAGCACCACCCTACTTTTTTTTTTTGATCAAATGCACCACCCTACTTTAATTCAATTTTTTTTACAAATTATCCTGACCACCCTCCCTTGCAATTATGTTTCTTTTTCTTTTTTCTTTTTTTTATTTAGCAGGTCAATCATGAATTAAACATCATTATACAATAAATCAATTTTTTTGCTACTAAGATAGTATGATACAAAGATCTTCCAAGTAACACTAATTTTCAGTAGTAAATATGGTTTTGCTCTCCACACTATGATTGTTAGGTAAAAATGTACCTGGAGATTTCCACCAATGGTCACTCAACTATGACTCATTCAACACTTTGGCCACTCAACTTTCAAATATATCACTTTGGTTACTCAATTATTACTCTGTCAATCACTTTAGTCACCCAAGAGGCATTTTATCTCACTTTAATCACTTCTCCCAATCATTATAATATAAATTTCTCAATTTTAATTTTCACAATTGGTTGGACGAAAATATCATTAATATTGTGGTAAATAATTTTTTTTTAATGAAACAAATTAATGAAGTGACTAAAGTGATTGACCGAGTAATTGACGCTGTCGGATTGATAACTAGGTTTACCAGCAATAAACCTAACAAAAGGGTTCTGGAGTCCACCAGAGATAAAAGAGAAAATCTCTATTTTATTGATTAAAAGTTGAAAGATAGGTTCGCGGCTGCATAAATAAGAGAAAAGTACCCTAGGGCGACTAACAATGAAACCCAAAAGCCCATGGGTAAAAACGAAAACAACCCAAAAATAACTAGGAAAACCAAAAACGGGGAAAATAGAAAAATGCAGTTTTGAGGCCCTAAACGACCCCGAAAGCCCGAAAAAGACCACAGCTCATGGCAAAGGGATGAGTCTTGTTTCTGGTGCGATTCCCTTTCTGGAAAGGTAAGGCACGTCCCAATCAGACACCGAGCTGTTTTGTGTCTACTAGTCACTTTTCGTTTTCCTCCTTTAGCACGATTCAACTGTTCTTCGAATTGGGCTGTCATCCGTTCTGCATCAGTAATAGTTGAGTGACAAAGTGATATATTGGAAAGTTGAGTGACCAAAGTGTTGAATGAGTCATAGTTGAGTGACCATTTGTGATATTATCCCAACTAGACATAATTCAACGTTGTGAAGAGAATGTCAATACAATAACTAGTTGGTTATTTAGAGTAGTAGTTACAGTTACTGAACTGAAATGTATAGATGGTAAAAAGTTGGTACGCATATAAAAATGAAATGCATAAACCATAGTTAGGGCTGCAAAACTAGAGAGTAAAAAGTTGCACATGATCTTACAGTTGCAAAGTGCAAGCTATCCTTATTTCAACACATTTAATTCCTTTCAACTAGAAGCAATGATAAAATTGTCAGCACAAATACTTCAATAATGTATATTGGAGCATGAGTGACCCAAATAATTTGGCAGAAAATAAAAAAAACCAATGTACCAGTCCACAACATTGCTTCATAAAAATAAAAGCTAATAAACCAGAGTGACTAGAAGCATCAAAATCAATCAACCCTCAATAAAAAACACAAACCCTTGCTGAAACCCACCCCCACCCCCACAAGCAACCACTCCTTATTTCTGAAACCTCCCTCATATTATAGTTTTCCTATGGCAAAATTTTTCGTATTCTAGCATAATATAATAGAACAAATCATGTCTATAATCATAAGCTTATCATTATTATGCTGTTGTAAAGTTCTATAGTTTCTTAATGGATTCAAATACACCAAATAGTTTCAGTTAGAATCTAATTAGGAATGATGTATTCAAAGAGGCTCGAATGATCACTGAACTCATATTTTTCTTCCATGTCTCAATTGCAAATCAAGTGTAAAATTTTCTCCAAAGATGGGTCTAAAGTTGCTTGTTCTATTTTGATTGAACTTCAAAGTATCACATTAGAGAGATAGAATGACTATGCTAGAGAAGTTTTTGATTGGGAAAAAAAAAAAAAAAAACGAAAAGAGTTTTGAAGTCCTCTGTGCCTGCGGGAAAGTAAGGGTTTAGAATTTAAAGATGATTGAATTGCTAAATAAAAAAATAAAATAAAAAAACTTAGTTTCCAGACAGAGTAGTCAGGGTAATTAAAAAAACCCCAAGAAAAAAAGAAAAATACAAAAAAACAGAGTAGTGTCCAAGCAAAACGACTTAACCCTCACGGTTCACAGTCCAACCAAAAACCCCGGAAACTCCTCTCACTTAGACAGCAGCAATTTGAGATGGCCAAGGATAGCTGTTTGAGTCGCATGGCCGCCGGCGCAGCTGTCGGGGGCGCTGTCGGTTGTGCCGTCGGTAATTCTCTCTATCTCACCTCAATCGTGTCTGCTTTTCCATGTTTTAGGTATTTCAGGGAGGGATTTCTCTGCAAGACTCTTTTTAAGTGTTTTCGATTTGCCTTAGTTTTTGATAAACTGGACTTGTTCTTGCAGTCAATTTTTGTGTTTGGGTTCTGAGTAATTAGGTTTTACTTGTACTGTTGAATGATGCACACATCCTTATCATATGGGAAGGAATTCTAAACCTGTGAGGGAGGGAACAAGGGTAAATTTAGTAATAATAATAAAGCTAAGAACATCAAGGATGAGAAGATGTCTTTCTTTGTTTCTTTCCTGTCGGTCACCAAGTCTTTGTTTTCTACAAGTACACTCCTTTTGTTAGTGAGGTTCGTCAGAATTTCAATGAAATTTTGTTTTGTAACATGATAATATCCATTGTAATGCCGTTTTGAAATGTGATGTAATGCTTAAAACATTTGTGTCAAGTGAAAACCTAGACCCAGTTAGATTTCAAACTAAAGCATCTATTACTCTAGGACCACTTCCGTCATGAGTATTTTCTCGGATTCTTTTTTTCTTCACACATGAAAACTAGGATGGAAATTGCTTTTAGATAAATAAATCAGCTGGCCTGAGAACCAGTTATCAATTTGAAACTCGAACCCAAATGATGTTTTATCTGCCTATGTTTTTGTATCCAGGTGTGATGTATGGCTCATTTGAGGCTATAAGGTGTAAGGTACACTCTCACATCTCAGGCTGAACAGCAACTCATCTCTTATCTTTTTAAGTACAAATTACATACTTTGTGCTTGTCACTTTTTTATATAATCTCCTCTTTCCTTCATTCACCTCGCTTTTTTTTATCTTTTATTTTTTATTTATTCCTTTTACCATATGCATTTCTCAATACTGAATGATAATACGGAAGCATTCCAGTCACTAATAGTAGTATTGGTATTCTGTAAAGCAATCATTTAAAAAACTATTCTGTTTTGTTTTTGTGGTTGAATGGTTTCTATTCCTTCAAAAGGTTTGCAGTTTTTCTCCAGCCACCAACCTTTCCAACTGTCTTTAAATTTTTCCTCACACGTCACCCATGCCAACCAGCCATTAACAATTCCAACTCTGCCATCGATCAGTGAACCCAATAACAAGAATGTTGCACCCACAACTTCCTAGCAATTAGGCAATGCAAGGCTCCTCGAAGATATACTTAGCCATATCATGATCAGATGCTCATAATAGTGTTATAAGAATAAAAATGCTGCATATAGACCTAGGATGAATGGATTATGTTCCTTTTTCTTAAAATTACTGCATTATGTGCTTTGAAGAAAACATTAAGAATAGATCGGGATAACCCAAATAAGAAAGATGGAAAGTGTTGTCTGTGCCAGTCTGGCAGACTGACCTAGAATCATATTCCATTCTTGATTAGTTAATCAATATTATTCCATCCATGAAGAATTAGTCGATATCTTCACAAGATATTAAATATCAATGCTGTTTTGTGTCCAGTTGGACACTCCAACTCTCTGGGGAGCTCCAGTACTGATTCAGCAGCGGTAACTTGGATAATAAGAAATATACCCTAGGTCTGATTAACAGACTGGGCTAATAGGTGTAGAAAAGGTTATTTCTTTTGTATCCAAGTCTTACTGGTGCATCAAATTGTAATTGTGGTTCTTAGCTCATAGGCTTACTCCTCTATTTGTACTTCTCCAGTTTTACTTAATTGTTTACATGCAAAAGCAAAGTGGTTATAAGAGTCTGTCATGCTTGTGTACTTTCTGGGAAAGTGAAATGATTATGCATGTACATTATATATGCATCTTCTGGCTGATGCAGGTGCCAGGGGTAGAGAAGATCAGGTATGTTGGGCAAAGGACGATTGGCAGTGCAGCTGTTTTCAGCCTTTTCTTAAGTGCTGGTGCATTGATACATTGTGGAAAGTCATATTAATCTCGGTTGCATTCCTGTAGAATCAAAAACGATTCTTGTTCTATTTACAATGGCGTTTTGGATGTTCAGTTAGACAGTATGGAGTTTAGGGTGATTAGTATTTCTGTTCTGTTGTTTATCTCCTTATTGCTATCTTGGCCAGCAAGTTGAGATTTTTTTAACTGCAACATAGGAGTGGCTTTTTCTTTTCATCTGGAATTCTGTTAACTGCAATAAGTTCTTAGTGTGGACTGATTTTTTTTGTTTTTGTTTGTAAGGTGATATTGGTTCCTTACGGACTGGTTTCGTTTCTGTTCTTTATCAATTTTAGTATTTCTGGTGGCAGTGATTCGATGTTGTTAATTAGTTAGACTTCGAAGCTTTGCTGATTATATTATTCCACAAGCAATGAGAAAGTAGAGCATTCTCATTATATATCTGTCATCAAAGTCATTTGTCTTCATTATTTTAGTACTCATTAATGGTGGAGAGTTACAAATCTTAGCCCAAGTGTACTAAGCAAGCAAGCTCCCTCTGCTTGAAGGATATTGGTAGGGTTGTAAACCCTAGCAGAGCAAAAGAGATGAGACTTGAAAGAAAGGAAAACTAACTTGCAATTTTCGTAGATAGATTCTTGCCAAAATGACTTGCAGACTATATACTCGATTACTTTGGAAATATTGAAATTTCATGATAGCTATATCAATCTTCTTCATTTTCTACCAACTCTAAGAGCAAGTCCATTGGGCCTTCTATTGCTGTTAGCCCCATAAATGAAAAATGACTAAATACTGTTTAGTTTTTGAGCTTTTGACCATAAAACACTTCAGTCCCTGAACTTCTAATTTCACACGTTTAGTTTTTGTACTTCAAAATTTTGGACTAATAGGTCTTGGGCACTTTGCCGTCTAAAACCTCAGTTAAGTCGCAGCGAAATGTCTATTATGCGGACAAATTTTTTTTTTTTTAATAAATTTATTCCTTTCTTTTTTTTTATTTATTTATTCTTTTTTCTTTTTTTTATTCTTTTTTTTATTCCTTTTCTTTCTTTTTATCTCTTCTCCTCCACCCCCTACGAGGAATGATGAAGAAAAAAACAGAAAGAAAGAAAGGGAAAAAAATTCATTTTCCAAAAAAATAAAAGAATTAATTAATTAAAAAAAACTGAGGGCATAATAGATATTTCGCCATGACTTAACAGAGGTTTTAGACGGCAAGGACCTATTGGTCCAAAATTTTGAAATACAATGACTAAACGTGTGAAATTAGAAGGCCATTGACTGAAGTGTTTTATGGTCAAAATAGATATTTCGCCGTGACTTAACGGAGATTTTAGACGGCAAAGACCTATTGGTCTAAAATTTTGAAAAACAAGGACTAAACGTATGAAATTAGAAAGTCATGGACTGAAGTGTTTTATGGTCAAAAGCTCAAGGACTTGTGTGAAATTAGAAGGCCATGGACTGAAATGTTTTATAGTTAAAATAGATATTTCGCCGTGACTTAACGGAGGTTTTAGATGGCAAACACCTATTGGTCCAAAATTTTGAAATACCCTAAACGTGTGAAATTAGAAAATCATGGTCAAAAACTTAAAGACTAAACAGTATTTAGTCTAATGAAAAAAAAAAAAAAAAAAAAAAGTAGAAAACCCAAGCCTAACGATAAAAAGAAGCTCAGTCTGTCTGACTGGGGTGTGGGGCCAGCCTATAGAACTTGGGGGGGGGGCGGGGGGGGGCGTGGGGGTGACCAATTGCCAGGCTGGTCCAAGACGAAAGGGTACTGACTAAACCGCAGATGGAGAAGGTTGATGCGACGAAACACATATGGTTAGGCGACTTCATAATTACTTATTCAACAACCTCTTCATTAACTGATGGCATGCGAATAAATGACGAAGATTTGCTGATTGGTGTGAATGAACTTGAGTCAAGAAGTATATTAAAAAACATGATAAAGTGATAACGACATCTGTCGTCATTTTAAGTTTTCACAATTTTATTTAAAATGTAAGATAATATTACAGACAAGAATTGTCAGATTGAATAGTATTCGAATAATCTCATTTGTTCAAAATTGTCAGCAATTGTCGATGGTTGTGCGAATCACAAAAGTGTCAGTTGTTGATAATTTCTCTAAAAATAAAGATAAAAATTTTGTAACTGAAACTGTCCTACTACAGCGTCCATAGACGCACTGTCGGACGGAAACTAGATAAACTTTTCGAAAAGCCCTAGTTTCAACTTGGCTATGCGACTATGTTCCTCTCTATCCAAGTTTTTAAGAAGTCTTTGTTTGGACTACTACTAACTCAGTTAGTGTGTTGGAGGGTTATGCATGTTAGTAATATTGATTCATCCATAATTTGTTTGTCATTCGGTATTCACAATAAATTAATAAAACTCTGAGTTCTGATCCTCATTCTTTACTCTCTAGTTAGCTAAAACACCATAATAAATTATAATTTCTGGAAAGGAAACCCATTGCCTTCATTGATGCTTTTGGTGATTGACGATTACTGGTATCTACTGCCGGTGTCGTTTTTCTTTTTACTGCTTTTTCCCCTCTCAATTTGTATGCTTATTCCTGGTTATTTTTAATTAGAATTGTGTCCATAGTTTCTGTCATTTCCTTTTTCTTTTTTTAAAGGGAAATGATAATCAATATATTAAATGCAAACTAAGAAGTACAATGCGACAATGTAAAAACAACGAAATGAAAGAAAACACAAAACAAGATACATAGACACATCGAAATGTAACTAGAACCAGACTAAATGCTGAGAGGCCTGTTGCACTACAAGGTCATTCGAGTAGTATAATTGTAACCGTGACCAGAACATGCAACTAAATCGCAGGAGATCCTACTCAAATGCGATTACACTGCGAGGTTATTTGAGCGGTCTTTGTCATTTCTTATTATCACTTGTACTCATTCTCCTTCTGGCATTCTCTAACAATCAAGGTAACTAAGTTTAGGAAAAAGAAGTGTATATAAATTTTAGGGTAAATTTCATTTTACCTCCCTGATCTTTAGACCCTAAATCATTTGTACCCCTGCACTTTTAGTTTCATCATGGGTGCCCCTATATTTACCAATTTCAATCAATCTTGTCTAACCCTTGGCTTTCTTGCCAACTATTGTGTGATGTATTTTTAAATCATAGTCACATACAATACAATTTTGAATGCCACGTTAGTGAATCATCATCATACATGAGAGTCCATTAAACCCACATTTTCAATTTATAAAATAATTGACAAAAAAAACTAATGATTAGACATGATTGATTAAATTGGAGAGCACATGGGTATATGTGATGAAATTAAAAGTGCAGGATCACAATTGATTTAAAGTGTACATGTTAGGAAGATAAAATAAAATTAGCTCTGACTTTTAATATTCGATTTCCTTTTAAAATGTTCTATGTATTATTTTGTTACTGATTTGTTGAAGTAGCTCGAGTTGAACTAAATGCATGTGGAAGCCCAGTAGTTTATTAATTAGTAGCCAATAGACATATGTGTTAAGGATGCTTCTCTCTATATCTTTATTAAAGTGACTCTTAATAGATTTGTAGGTATAGACGTCCTTAGTAATTTACTATCGGGACACCGCAAGTGTATTAAGTTTTTTCTTGTCCATTTTCCTATAACTGCAATTCTTGCTTGTTCTAACTTTTGTCAACTGAGTTCTAATTTTGTTTTCAATATTATTTTTGAAGGGTATTGGCATTAGATTATTGTTTAGAAGTGTCAAAGAAGTATGAAGTACCAACAATATATGAAGAGATATATTAACAAAAATCCACAAGATAAATGATTTATGTGGTTCAGCCCAAAGTCAAACGGGTTATATCCACACAGGTGGAAAACGTGGGTTATATCCACATAGGTGGAAAACGTGAGGAAATTTTACTAGTACGAAAGCAGATTATAAGGTGTTTAACACTCAAGCTCAAGTATCAATTACTCACTAATCAAAGAGTAAGAATAAATACTAATCCAACTCACGGAAAGAAAAAGATCAAATAGAACAACATGCTACTAGCTCAAATATATTGTTTCTCATAAGAACAAAAGCAACAAACCTAAAGGCTAATTTAAAAAATAAAAAAAAAATAAAAAAGAAAAAAAAAAAACTAGAAAGAGAAACATGGAGTGTGAATTATAAATGAGTGTGAATTTCACTCCTTTTTTTTTTTTTTTTTAATTTGAATTTGGTTAACTCTTTTGTTCATGTATTATTCCGTATACATGGAATGGAATGAAGAGCAAGTCAGACGATAGTTTGCATGCTTTTAGGCTGTGGAGCTGCACATTTATATATCATATTACATCTTGATATTATTTTTCTGTGAGTTAGTGTTTCGGAATCTTGATCTTGGTTAAAAAAAATAATAAATAGGTGGAGTTGGGCTTTTTCTGCCTGATACATTTCAAGGATGTATGAAGAAAACTTGTGACAATATGGCCGGTATGGTTAGCAACTCATCATGTAGTAGTCAAAGCCACACAGAGAACTCAAATATAAATGGACTTAAGCAACCCAATACAAATGACAGTTGTGATGAACCTGTACGTGAAGAAGACCCGTGGCATTACAAAAAATGAAGAGAGTTCAAATCCTGACCTACACAAATTAGTGTATCAATTTAAAACCCTATCAATGTAGTAACAATAAGTAGGGATCGTTCTCAACAGGGGATTAGGGCCTAATTAATTCCTGCAAAATAAAACGTTAGCAAAACAAATTAAAGAATATATATATATATATATATATATATATATATATACACACACACATTATTTACGAAAAATACAAGTAAGGGGATTTAGGATTATTTTCGATTAACAACTAAGTATTTATATACATATGTGACACATCAAAACAAAGAATCAAGTAGAATTTATTGATGGAACGAAAATAATATGTAATTAACTACTATTAACACGTTGACAAAGTTTCAAACATCAAATCACTAATCAAAATATATCGAAGCATAGAATCAATCAAGAATAAAGATGAACGCATACAAAGTTCTTTTTACTTCCCTTAATTAAATTAACTAGATGAACGCACCATAGTTAACTCTATTAATCATGCAATCACTAGTGATAGCTAATCACTAACAAAAACACTCATAACGCGTTAAGAATCATAGAAGTTTGATCAATTCAAGTCAAGACCACAAGTTAGAACACTAATCAAGCATGCAAGACTCATTGTTAATTTCCCTAAGTAATTATAGGTTTTCCACCTAAATTATTAAAGTCTAGAACGCTAGCACCTTAATATGGATTCAATTACATGTTCATCAACCTAGGTATGCATCCAAAGATCAATTAACACATAAAAGATGAGATTGAAGTTCGAAATTAACAATCATGCAAGAACACATTGAAATCGCAACTTTTTAATTTGAAAACCTAAAACATGCTTCATAGTATTCGAAAATCACATAACTAAATTCAATCTTTCATCTACCATAGAAATCGCAAGCAAGAAAACGAAATAAGAAAACCAAATCGCAATTTTATATAAAACCTGAAATAGTTTACATAGCAAAACCGAAAACAAAAGTAAGGTTCCATGGTTACACTTTTTTATCTTCAAGGACGCAAGAATCTTCAAAAGGTGGTGGAATGGGTGAGAGCTACGGCAATGATGCTTGAATGGATGAATGGATGCTTCACGGTCTTGAACTTTGGAAATCTTGAAATTGCCGAAACCTTGGAAGAGAAAGGGGAGTGTTTGTGTATTTGATTCTGAATTTTGTGGTGTCTTGAATGTCTTCACAAACTCCCTTTATATAGCGAACGACATAGGCTAGAGAATCTAGGTCGAAATCTCCTTGTGACATCATTCAACCAATGAGAAAATTCCTTGAGAAGTAGAGAACAAGTCACCTTAGTTTCTTGCCGAATTCACCATGTATCTAGTCCATATTTCAGCCTTCTTGTACGTAGAGTCATAAATCAATACTTATTCCTCTAGTTTCTCTCATAAAATCCCAAGAAAATCCAAAATAATCCCTTAAAGATATTGCCGAAATATTCTAGTGTCTTCCTTGTAAATATCATGGCAAAGGCATGTAAAATGGGCCTATGACTCCTCCAAAACGTCAAAAAGAATCTAGAGCATCATGTGTAAGTCACATGCTTCAAACTTCGGGCCAAACTCTCCCAAAATGGGCCAATTCGAAAGTATTCTTTAGCATTGCCGAAATTCCTTCTTTATTTTAGAACATTCTTGAACTATCTTGAGTCATCTTCAAGACACAGCATCTCCTAGTACCACCAGGTCTCCTAGCAGCATCAGGACTCCTAGTGTGATCAGGTTTCCTAGTCCAACTGGGACTCTGTCATTTCCACGCACATTTTTCCAAGCTCACTCCTAGTTGCATTAGGATTCCTACTTCAACTGGGATTCCTTCTAGTAGAACTGGGAAAACTTCATTTCTCCATTTCTTTATCATTTCTGCGCCTCATTTCCTCCTTGCCTTTATTTTTATCATTTCTAGCTCTTTTTAGCTCATTTCCTGCGTTTGGAGCTCAAATGTACCTAAAAACACAAAACTAAGTCAGAAATGATATTGTTAAGAGAATAACTAAGTAAAATGTAGAGAAAATGATACTAAAAACATAGAAAATATCACTCCAATCAAATCTAAATGAACAGCGAACAGTGTATTCAAGATGAGAATTCTGAGCCTCTTTTATATCTAGAACATTTGGAGTAGGGTTAAGAATTCATGCTATTCTTAGTGGGACAAAGAAGAGAATTCCAATCAAGATGGATAAGAACGAAAAACTTCTTAAGACCGTCAAAGCCAATGTTATGTTTGCTTCAGAGATTGGGCTGGAGTTTTCCATAGGCTCAAGGGAGAAGCGCATTTTGCCGGAAAGGTGTCACATTTGTCGATACAAGGTAATCACAAGGCAAGACAACCTGACGGGGGTAAGAACGACATAAATTAATTAAGCACGGGAATCGTTTTCTTTCAAAAATAAATTTGAAACGTAATTAGTTTGCGGTCGTTGCTGGAACGTGCATATAGGGAATGGAAGGAGCTAGCAATCAACCAATCGAATACGTAAACTCAAAAATATTGTCAACAAAATACCTTCCGCCTGCTTCTTATTTGGGGTACAGTTCCATGTGGAGATCGATGGAGGTTGCGGTTAGATCCAGTTTTCTCATCTCCAATATGCCTAACTTTCATTAATTGAAATACGAAAAATATATACACCAGCAAGGTGCACCCAATAACTGATGATCATCTGAACACACACCGGTCTTCCATCAGCTACATGAGAAAGAATAGTACTCACAGGAGTTAATAATTTCTTGTTTGAAACTTAAATGTACATGTGCTGCCGAGCAGCTTTTGCTGTTTCATTTAGTATTCGGAATGGGTATGCACCATGCAGCAGAGATCTTAATTATCCCTGGACCGTAAGCAGATAGGCATTGTACGTGGTAATGTAATTAATGCTCCCTCGATCAGTTATTACCTGATATTTGCAGGAGTACCCAAGTTGATTAGCTAGCTATACGAATCAAACCACACCACGTACACAGGATAATGAGATGAGAATCATAGCGTCCGTCTCGATCAGCTCTATTCTAGGTCTTAATATATCATTTCACGTCACTTCAATATAGATCCTTGTTCTTGCCTTGTGAGGCCCTGGGTGTGTGGCTTTCCTTCTACAATTCTGGTTTTGCACTTTCTTATCAAAGTTCATGTAATTAGCATACGGTACCCCGCCCAAACTGTCATTTTTGCTTGAAAAATAGATAAAAAGTTTAGGGGTTGCTGGCCAAAAAGAAAATGATTTGTGGCCTCAATGAGGCCTAAGATTTGTGGCCTCAATTCTAGGTGTCATGTCATGTCATCTACACACATCACCTATTTGCCAAATCATGTCATGTAATTCTTGAGTAAAAAGACTATCTTATCCTTCCAAAATCTAATGACTCTAAATTATTTTGGTTTTCATCTAAAGATAAAATATATTATTTTAGTTTTTTTTTCTTTTTCTTTTTTTCATTATATATATAATTCGTCAAAAAAAATTATATACAAATATGTGTTTGTGTGTATAAATATATATATATATATATATATATATATTTCTAACCCACAAAATTAAAAAAAAAGTTGATTAAAAAAAAGTCAAATTTAAAATTGATTCCACAAAAATGGAAAGAAAACATATTAATATCTTAATTATAACCCATCAAATTTGGTAAATTGAAGTAATATTTAACTCTTTTAATAAATGAATTTGATAAAATTAATGGAAGATTAGTTTACCTTACACTAACAAGTTAATTAGAAAAGTCAAAAATTAAATTGGATCCACAAAAATGGAAAGAAAATGTATTGAAATCGTAATTAAAACCTATGAAATCTGGTAATTGAAGAGGTAAGAAAATATCATTAATAAATTGAATTGATAAAATTCTAGATTCCATCATTTCAAAATTTCTCGATAATTTAATATTGTTTTATCCAAACGCAACATTAGGAAGTGTTCCTTAAAGGTCAAGTGAGACTTCATTAATACAACTGTTCATTTATTTTTACATGAAAAAACAATTATAATGTTATTAATACTATGTAGAAATTCAATGAACAATAGGTGTATAACACAACAATAATCAAAGAAAAAGTGTAATTAAGGAAGGTGTAAAATAGAAGTCATCGTCCACATTAACATTAAAGTCAGCTAACATGTCGTACACGAACAAATAAGTAATAAGTAGCTAATAATGAGCCAGTAAAGTTTACTGGGGACTTTTCCCTAATGGCATATTTACACTGAAATTTAAAGTCAGCTAACATGTCTTACAGTAACAAATAAGTACTAAGTAGCCAATGATGAGCTAGTAGAGTTCACTGGAGACCTTTATCTAATGGCATGTTCACACTTAAATAGAAGCTATCATCTACTGAAATTGAAAGAGCTAACATGTCTTGCACGAACAAGTAAGTATTAAGTAGCCAATGATGTGTAAAGTTTACTGAGGATCTTTTCCTAATAGCATAATTACACTAAAATAGAAGTCATCATGCACATTGTCTTACAGTAACAAATAAGTACTAAGTATCCAATAATGAGCTAGTAACGTTCACTGGGGACCTTTTCCTAATGACATAATTATACTAAAATAGAAGTCATCATCCACACTGAAATTTAAAGTTAGCTAGCATGTCTTACACGAACAATAAGTACTAAGTACCTAATAATGAGCCAGTAAAGTTTACTAGAGACCTTTCCCGAATGGCATATTCACACTAAAATAGAAGCCATCATCCATTGAAACTTAAAATAAGCTAGTGTGTCTTGCACGAACAAGTAAGTACTAAGTAGCCAATAGTAAAGTTCAACAGGGAATCTTTCCCTAATAACATATTCACACTAAAATTGAAGCCATTCACATTGAAATTGAAAGTCAGCTAAGTACTAACATGTCTTATACGAACAAAAAAGTACTAAGTAGCTAATAATGAACAAGTAGAGTTCACTGGGAACTTTTTTCTAATGACATATTTACACTAAAATAGAAGCTATCATTCACATTTAAAAATCATTATTGTCAATTGAAAAATTTGGGATCAACAAAACAAGTATACTTTCAAAAATTAATTTCCTCATGTGCAATATATTGTATTCCATATTAAGCAATTTCTTTTCAGATATCAACTTCCCAATCAATTTAGATATCTAGGTTTTCAATCACCAGATTTTATGAGTTAAAATTACGATTTAAATACATTTTCTTTCCATTTTTGTGAATCCAATTTAATTTTTGACTTTTCAAATTAACTTGTTAATGTAAGGTAACTAATCTTCCATTAATTTTATTTATTAAAAGATTTAAATATTACTTTAATTTACCAGATTTCATGGATTATAATTACGATATTAATATATATATATATATACATATTATACATTTATATATTTATATATATACATTTAAATCATTATCCGACACGACCCGATAACACGACTCGAAACCCACACGAAATAAAGCGTGTTGAACCCGCACGATTAAAAAGCGGGTCGGCGGTGGGTCAACCCGCCATGACCCATTTAATAAATGGGTCGGCCACGGGTCAACCTGCCAACACGAAGTGAACCCGTCTAACCCGATTGTGCTATGTTTTTTCTTGAAATTTTGGACGTTCGGAGTATTTGATCATAATATTAGACAATTTGAAATATTTCACTTTTTAATTATTGGATTTAATTATTTATGAATTATATATAATTATTTATATTCTTCGTTTTGTGGAGTTTTTAGTGAATTTAATTAATTTATGCATTTTTTTAGTTAAATGGGTCCCATTGTTAAAGCTTAAATGAGTCATTTTGCCTAATAAGGCACTACTTATTTATTAAATGGGTTAAGCGGGTTGAAAACGGGTAACCCGTTTAATAAACATGTTGGGTTTGGGTTTAAATTTTTGACACGATTATTAAATGGGTTGGGTTTGGGTTTATATCTTGCGACACGACAAATACCTTGACCCGACACGACCCATTGACAGCCCTAGTCATTCTCCATCGAAAATATATAAATTTTTTGGACGAATTATATATATATATATATATATATATATATAACTTTGTTTTTACGAATTATATATATACACCCATACTTTTTTTTTGAATATGTATAATGAAAAAAAATCCAAAATAATGAAAAAGAAAGAAAGGAAAAAAAACCAAACAATATTTTTTTTAGAAGAAAGTCAAAATAATTTAGAGCCGTTATATATTCAACAACATCTATATATATATATATTTTTTTTTTTGACGAATTATACATAAATATATATATATATATTCACAAAAATATATAAATATAAATTTTTTTAGACGAGTTATATATATATAATAAAAAAAGAAAAAGAAAAAATATAAAATAATGTATATTTTCTAAAAGAAAGCTAAAATAATTTAGAGCCATTAGATTTTGAAATGATAAGATAGTCTTTTTATTCAAGAATGACATGACATGATTTGATAAATTAGTGAGGTGTATAGATGACATGGCTTGACACCTAGGATTGAGGCCACAAATCTTAGGCCTCATTGAGGCCCTATATCATTGCCCTATTTCAGATACATAGTTGATTTGTAGTTTTGTTTTGGTAAAATTAATGGAGACATAGAACGGTGGAAGATATTTTTTTTCTTCTGCGCTGTAGCTACTCTATCGATCAGTTATTGCTATGCCAAGCATTAAATATGATTTCACCAAACAGTTAATATGATTCACCAAATAGTGAATAAGATTTCAGCAAATACATAGTTGCTTTTGATGTAAGAGCTTGCTTCATCAGCACATATTTTTCGCAAGTTTGGCCTCTAGTCCATCATTTTGTTGCAGTTATATGGTTGGAGAATTAATACCTGCTGATCGATAATTAAATTAATAGCCAACTACTCATTGTAATTTTTAATTACTTAGAGAAAAAAGGTAAAAAAAAAAAAAAAAAATTCTATCAGTAAGTTTCAATAAAAACAACAAAATCACCAAATTTAAATAAAAATTCTCAATCAGATCATATTTATGAAAGTTTGTCCATGTAATCAACACAAACTTTTATTTCCCACATTAGGCTTTTTTTTTATCTTTAGACAATTAGAACTTCTAGTTTTTATTGTAAGACAACAATTATTTTCTATTTCTGTATTAATTAACTTGTTTTTAGCATTATTATGGCCATATATATGTGGGTAGGAGAATTTTACGCCTGTAAATGTGGAAAAACTAAAATTTATTGTCAAATAGTAAATCACTTTATTATTGGACAATGAACTAAACCGGAAATTTTATTTTTCTTATGTTTGGATGGACAAAACTTTCTTAGTTTTGACCTCATTGGTGAAGTGAACATTGGCAAAAGAACAAAAGGAAAAAAAAAAACTAAAGTGTGGTTTTTATTCAAAGTCGGCAATATTGTTAGTAGGTACTTGAAAAAACACATAGCCACCTCCGACGGAAGTTGGTCAGTAATTCGGTGCCTAGCAAAACAAAGAAAACAGATAATCATCCTTTTCATTGGCTGATTCTTTCTCTTCTGTAAACTGGTCTTGGATCAGTAGGGAAGCAAATGTGGCAGCAGATGTTGCTGCACACCTTGCTCCACGGTTGGAGAGTGTGTTGGATTGGTTTCTGAACCCACCTCCTTCCTTGCATCATGTACTTCAATCAGATGCGGTGGCAGCTCCACCTTGAGAGCATTGTTTAGCTCTGTTTTCAGTTTTCTTTTTTGTTTTTCTTTCCTGTAAGGTTACTGTTGTCAAAAAAAAAATTGTCCATAATACAAGAAGCAAGCCATTCCAGAGACTAAGCAGTACCATTGATGTAATAAGAGTACGTTTTTCTAAATTCAGTCCTATGGCCGGTAAGTGATATCAGAACATTTACACCACAAAAATATTGATAATTTGATATTGAGCAGTACCTGCAGTACTCAATTTAGAATCTTAGAATTTGAAATGAGTTAAGAGTACGTTATTCTAAAGAATGCTTTTATTCATACCTCCCATACTAGTAGTTAGACCTCCTATAATAATTTTTATCATAAAAGCTCAATTTTTTTTTTTTTTTACACCTCCTGTGTTCCTGACTCTGCAACTCCTTTGTAATCTCACCATTGACGTTTCTTCGCAGCCCGCAGCCAGCTAGAGAGAGACCTTTGCTAAATTGGATGCATCTTCTTCTTGTTAAATTAGAAATTGAACAAAAGTCAAACCAAAAATGAAACAAAGAGCTTTTAAGATCGAAGCTTTAGAAGATCAGAGGAGGAAGAAAACTAATTAAGCAGCCACGAGAACTCCACTCCAATCCCTTCAAACAAATATCAGCAGCAAACATCCTCTCTCATCCAAATATGTTATTAGAAACACATGCAATCACCACCAAACCTCCTCTATCATCCAAATTAACATGTTGGAATATGTTGTGGTCCGAGTACAGCGGATCTTGAGGTTCCTAGTTTTTTTTTTGAGTTTTTCTATTGGAACCTCCAAATTTACTCACTTGACCTCTATGCTTTTTACACCTCTTATCAAATTTTCAAATACTAAATTTACTCACTAAACCTCACTAAACTTCCTCAAATAACCTCACTCATGTAATTTGCAAACAAATTATTATCTTTAAAATAAAAAATTTAGTCATTTCAATGATTTAATCACTCTATAAATCTTAACTAAATATACATTTCTTAATCAAACTTGAGTTTCAAAAATTAATGTCTAATCAATAAGAAAATGCCATGAACTATCATGTTTTTTTTCTTTTTATTTTAGCTGTGCAGAGAAAAAAATGAAGAAATCATTTGTTTTTATTCTCAAAAAAAAAAATCATTCGCTTTTTAATGTTTTTTTTTTCTGTATTGTTTGTACCACATGATTAATTATTTAAATTTTTTATTTTTTTTATTTTGCAAATATAATGGATTGATTTAGATTTAGGTCATAAATCCTCTTAGGATTTATTTTGTTTTCCCTCACCAATATGCGTTCAACATATATATCATACATTTTTATGTCAAATGGTCTTAATCATATTTTTAATTCTTATTAAATATATATGAATGCTTTAATGAGTATGTAGTGAAATTGAAAAATGAAAATAGATAAGGAAAATAATAAGGAATACAATCTAATATTATTGAATTGGAAAGTCTACATAAAATAAATATAATATTTTTTTGATATAATTATTGTCCTTAATAGTCATTTTATAGTAGGTTATGTATGTCATTTAATAATTCATAATAGAGTGAGGTCAAATGAGCAGATTTAGAGGTCTCAATAGAAACTTTTTTTTTCTTCCCCTTTCCTTCATTTTACTGAAAGGGCAAAATAGGATTTTAAAATGTTCAAAAATAGTAGGGGTCCAAATAACCATATGAGAGGTATGAATAGAAGCACTATTTTTTAAAATTGATAAAAAGAAAATCAAGCATCTAGAAAGGAGCGTAACTGCACTGAAGTCCAATATTACAGCTACCTTCCTAGTTGACAAAACAGTGTGTTATTAAATTTGCCCAAAACTAGCTATCCGTTTTTTTTTTTCTTTTTTCTTTTGGTACGAAACTATCTCTATTAGCTGGTCTATATATTTAGTGGCCTGGCAACATACATTTCTAAAAATTAAACTCATCTTCAACTTATTTCTCATACATATTAGGTTCATCGACTACAACTATGTTCTTGGCCTAGACTATAGTGCAGCAACTGATTGCTAGAAATGGGGGGACTTCAGGTGAGTATTGTGATGACTCCCTTTGTACAACTGTGGGGGAGACCATGGAATTTGCTAGACATACTCACAGCAGCTACAGTTTTAGCCCTCCACAGCCTCTGTTTGTTTGCTCCGTTTCATTTCACCTGGGCTGCATTTTGGGTGGCCACCGCACTCATTTTTGTCACCGGTTTGGGAGTCACTCTGGGTTTCCATAGACTCCTTGCGCACAAGAGTTTGCGGCTTCCCAAATGGGTCGAGTACTTGTTTGTCTATTTCGGGGTTCTCGCACTTCAGGTAAGTGATTACCAAGTGCTACTATATACGTGATTTTGATGTTTGAGTATTCTTTTGTTCTTTTACTAAACAAAGGAAAAAAAATAGTTTTGTTGTTTAATTTCCATGGTTTATTTGCAGGGAAGTCCGATAGAATGGGTGAGTACACACCGATACCATCACCAGTTTACAGACACAGAGAGAGACCCTCACAGCCCCTTGAAGGGTTTCTGGTTTAGTCACATGGGTTGGATCCTTGATAGCACTTCTCGGTTTCGAAAAGTAAGTAGGAATAAATTTAGGTTTATACATGCGTAAGGAAGATTAAGTTGAAACTGATGTTATGAATTTTGGCAGTATGGAGGACTGAAGAACGTTGAGGATATGAAAAAGCAGTGGTTCTACAGATTTCTTCATCGTACATTCCTTGTACACATATTTGTTTTTGGAGCTTTGCTCTATGCCCTAGGTGGACTACCCTTCTTTATCTGGGGAATGGTACGTACTTGATTGCAATTGCGTCGCTTCGCTTCAAATGTATGGTTATATATATATATATATATATATATATATATATATATATCACAAATGGTCACTCAAGTTTTACCTGTTCTATACTTTGGTCACTCACTTTTTAAATATATCATTTTGGTCCCTCAATTTTAACTCTGTTATTCACTTTAGTCACTCTGTTAATTTTTTTCATTAAAAAAAAAATTATTTGCTACAATATCAATGATATTTTTGTCCTACTAATTGTGAAAAATTTAGAAGTATGAATTAGAATGATTGGGAGAAGTGATTAAAATGAGACAAAATGCCTATTCGGTGACTAAAGCGATTGACAGAATAATAGTTGAGTGACCAAAGTGATATATTTGAAAATTGAGTGACTAAAGTGTCGAATGAGTCATAGTTGAGTGACCATTTGTGAAATTCTCCCTATATATATATATATATATATATATATATATATATATACAGATCCTATCCAGAGCGAGACATCGCTTTGAAATTTCAGAGCGAGGTTAGGGTTTAGGGTCACTTTTCGGTCGCATATCCACATCTCAACCGTTCAGTTTCTAGGTACTAATGTATAGATCATCTCTGCAAAATTTCAGCCAAATTGATGGTCGTTAAAGCATTGATAACTGCCTTAAAGCTAGTACGGTTCAGGTTGGACAGATTCAGTTCGTCCATTGGTTTAAGAGAGTTAGATACCTTAAAGACCATCAATTTCGTTGAAATTTTGCAGAGGTGATCTATACATTAGTACCTAAAAACTGAACGGTTGAGATGTGGATATGCGACCGAAAAGTGACTCTAAACCCTAACCTCGCTCTGAAATTTCAAAGCGATGTCTCGCTCTGGATATATATATATATATATATATATGGCTCGAATCTGTAGTCAAATTTATTTTCGATAGAAATAGTTGAAAATCGAATACAATTTATCATTATGATTAATGAATGATTGCAGGGAGTGAGGATGGTATATGTTTTCCACACCACTTTGCTAGTAAACTCGGCCGGACACATCTGGGGAAAACAAGTATGGAACACCGGCGACCTGTCAAAAAACAATTGGTATGGATTTATTTGATCTTGCTCCCTACATTTATATTAATCAACGACCACTAATTGGGACATATATAATTTTGTTTTGGTTAATATAGGTTGTTGGGATGGATTGCACTTGGAGAAGGGTGGCACAACAACCATCATGCATTTGAATACTCAGCTCGACAAGGTCTGGAATGGTGGCAAGTCGACTTGACTTGGTATGTAATCAGAGCTCTTCAAGCAATTGGGTTGGCAACTGACGTCAAAGTTCCCACTGAATCTCAGATGGGTCGCAAAGCCCTCAAGAAATATTGAACTGAATACCAATAGTTACATTAATTAATTGCACGCTATAATTTCCAAGCTATTATATGTACGCATGTACGTGGTAGAAGCCTCTGTTATTTAGTAGTGTATGGTCATGAACTATATACGAAAACGAGTGTTCAAGCCCTTTCTTTCTAAGAAAGTTGTCTCCATCGATCTCTCTCTTTCGTTCTGAATTAATTTATAATTAGGAGTTTCCATTCATGTGGATCTTGTCGGCATTAATTACGGCCGGTGTGACAGTCTTTGTGTTTGGTACTATACATTTCCTTTAGGTCTTCATGTGGAAATTATCTTTACAAAATATCAAGCAAATCTATTCTTATATCATTGGAAGTTAGACAATGTTGGACAAGCATGATAACAAAGAGACGACTCATTTTCTAGTTATCAAAACTACTAGTGTGAATATGCATGCAATTTTGTGACTATTTTTCTTTTCGTAATGATCTAATCTTATTATGAAAGAGAGAAAAAGGAAATCATACAAATGACCAATAACAA
The DNA here is from genome assembly GCF_002994745.2 of Rosa chinensis. Lineage (NCBI taxonomy): Eukaryota > Viridiplantae > Streptophyta > Magnoliopsida > Rosales > Rosaceae > Rosa > Rosa chinensis. The sequence continues at coordinate 51,315,869 of NC_037092.1, forward strand.
ACAACAAGAACAAAGATAACAACAATCCAATCGAAGAAAGATAAATAAAGAGAAGATGAGCATGCTAATATAATTCCAAACCTGCCCTCAATGTGGCCAGGTGATCGGCAAATAGTAGTATAAGTTGTCAATATCTACTATACTCTTCATTTAATGTGACCAATGTTACAGTATCAACCAATTATACACTATTCCAAATGATCTTGCTCATTTATATATCAACCATGCATTTATTTTATATTCTTATGTTTGACTTCTTTTTTGGTTTTTGAATCAAGAATATATTAATAGAAGGGCGGGTCACCCCATGTTCTTATGTTTGACTTGATTACTACATTTGCGTACTTTAACTTAACCCAAAAAAAAAAAAAACACAAAGACTTTGCAGTTAGAGTTTCGTAACTTGTTTGAGCATCTGACCACTTATTTTACAACATTCTAGGTTTGTTTTATCTCCATTTTTCTTTTTACCGATTTAAGTGAAGATATTTAGTCTTAGTTTATTGATATATGTCGTTGATTGTAGTTCAATGATAGGTATTGTGATTGTAGTCAATTTATAGGAGCTCTTCTAATGAGGACTACTAAAATGAAGACTATTTTGTGAAACTCACTTTTTGATCACATTTCTGCAAATCAGCCGTTAGATATTTAAATATTTATGTATAGATCATTTATACAATTTTTTCAACCAAATTGAAAATCTATAAGGCATTCATAATCGTGATTTATTAGTTATGAACATGAACGATTCATGTTTGACAGATTTGGTTCATCAATTGATTTGATCTAATTCGGTACCTTAACGATTAACAATTTGGAAGAAAATTTTCAAAAGTGGTATACTCATATATACATAAACATCTAAAGATTGATTTGCCATAATATAATAAAAAAGTGACGCTTCCAAACCGTTGGTTAGAAAGTCCTCAACTACTCCTCATTTTAGTGATCTTCATTAGAAGGGCTCCCATCAATTTATAATTGTAGTTTATTAAAATAAAATTTCTTTCAATATAAGAAAGAGTAATCAATTTATTGAAACGAAGGGAGACTAAAACTCCAACATATTACAACCAAGAGTGTTTTAAATATTATCTGTTTTTCAATCAAAGTTTCTCCAATTTTGAAACTGAAATGGCTCTCCGCCTCCTTGCTAACCCTAGCCGTCATGGCTGGGGACTCCATCCATGGTTTTCGGCACCATCAATAAGCAATTTCTCTGACTCACGCTGTCTTACGGCCCTTCAACGTCAGTTTGCTTCAACGATTCTCCAACCAGTTTTCTCCATCAAAGAGGCTATCTACTCGAGTTCCATCGTGCCTCACCACAATGGCGTTGGTGGCCTCTCAAGTTGGCAACTGAATAAGAATCTGGGTCGGATCCGACGTCCTCAAGGGCGACTAAAGAATGGTAGAGTTCGATGTATGATTCTCGATGTGATGTCAAAGGCGGAGGATCGGATCATAGCCTCTGCAGCTGTTAGACATCGAGGTGGTTGTGGTTTGGGCCTGGTGCTGCAGGCGGCAGAGAAGAAGGAAGAGTGGTTTTGCTTCGGCTCGAGATGGAGGCTGAGAGTAGCGAAGCCGGAAGGGCGGTCATGGTGGCTGGTGGCGGCGAAATAGGAGGTTGGTCTAAGGCAACAGTCAAGAACGCATCGATCTGCAGGTGTGACAGGTGTTGCGGCGGCGGCCGGGACCAAGATGGCTATAGGAGAACGGCTGCTTAGGAGTCGGGTGCCCAGATCATTTGGGCGGTTCAAGCTGAGGCTAAGGCCTAAGGAATTTTGGATGTCCAAAGTCTTTGCAGATATTGCTTGGATTTGGGCCCTTTTGTGGACCAATATCTTGGGCTCTAGTTCCCTAGGGTTTCGTATTTGGGACCCGGGTGACTTCATCCAACAAACTACGTCTGTGGTTGACTTTTTTAGCCTGTAGATTATGATGTTGTCTCTTTACATCTTGATAATGGAAGCTTCTGGAGCACCGCAATTGAGTGCATTGGCAAAGGAAGTTTTCACACAAAATTATCTCTTTGTAGGATAATGTTGTAGTTTGCTAGGCTCTTTGTTTAAGTGAGCTTCAATGTCTTAAGTGAATGGCGCATGAATTCCCATTTTTTGGGAAATTTGTAAGTGCCGTTCTGGCATGCGATTATCAATGCAATCTTCATTTACTCAAAAAAAAAAAAAAAAGGAGTGTTTTAAATGTGGTCTTACTAAGCCTTTTTTATTTTTTTTTCCTTTCTTGTACCACATTTGTCCTGAGAAAATCACAGATGTTCGCACTTTACATTCTCGTATATCTATATTACTGAACACGAACCAATATTGTGCATACATGGGTGTCTAATTTTCTTTCATATATGCATACATGGGTCCTTACACTCATTCATGCATCTTAACAATGTAGTCCTCAAATAACCCCTTTTCTAGTTTCCTAGCTATGTGAGCGAAATACCACACTTCCAGTTCTCCCTGCCATCATATGCCTAATTGGTTTTGCCAAAAAAGAAAGTTCATATACATAATTGGTGAGTTATATATAAAGACCACAGCAAAATCATGACTTGGTGATCATTTCCAATCCACACAACCATATAATTTATGAATTGATTATAGACATGACATCTCCGCAAAAGGAAAAAAAGAAATATTTTAGAAAGATGAATCACATTAACCCGAACCACATAGGACATAGCATATAATGGTCTGGTTTATATAATAATGCTTCCAATGCATTTGTAGCTACACACTTGCATACCCCCTTCATCTTCAATTGATGCACTATTTGATAGTGGTCCACAAACATTTAATCCATTCAACATCTTCTTTTTTTTTCTTTTTTTTTTTAAAGATGATCAAAGGATTTCACTCCTACCCCCTCAACAACATCTATTCTTGATACATCAGTTGAAAAAGAATTATAGTTTTTAGTCATATTTTGAATTGTTGCAAATGGATTTCCGTAAATGAAAATTATTATCAGGGCTTAAGATTTTGAAGCCTTAATTAGTTAGATGCGTTGTTCCATATCAAGCATACAATATTATTAAATATTATTATTACGTTGATCTTAGATGATGAGAAATAGATAATGGGAAACAGTTTTTAATTATGAAACATAGGCTATTAAGTACTGTTGTAATTTTTGTAGCGTGCATGAAATTTATTTAATGAGAAATTGTACAATATGTTATCATATACAATATATTGGAAATTATTTTATGCACCAACGGTGCAAATGACTCAATACTTATAAGTTGATTTCAACCCTTGATATTTATAATTAATATTTTTATTAATTACCTAAGAGTGTATTTAATATAATCTAACTATCCATTTATGTCGGTGCAAGTGCACGTCGGTTCACTGAATCCCCCCTACAATATATACAAATATCACCAAAAATATTTAAGGATTAATTTCAGTTTACCCCCCCCTGAGGTTTGGGTGTGTCATCATTTCACCCCCTCTACTTTCAATTTTGAATTTTTACCCCCTAAACTTTCCAATTTCAATCAGCCGTGTCCAATTTCTACTATTCCGTCCAAATTGGAATTTAAGTTTGACTTTTGAGGGCTAAAATGGTCATTTCAACATAAAAAAAATTAAAAAAAAGTTATTTTTTCTTTTCTTTTCTGTTTTTTAGTTTTTTTTTTTTTTTTTGTCTTCAACGTATACACCACAAGTAATAATAGGTTTATAAAAATAAAAAAATACTCTAGGTGGTTGAAAGCCGCTCACTGGTCTACGATATTTGTGATATATCTCTGATAAAATGAAGAATTTTAGGATATATCCCCAATAAAGTGAAAAAATATTTGTAAAAAATAATTTTGCACTTTATCTGTAAATAAATATCTGTATATCCCCAATAAAGTGAAGAAATATCTGTGTAAAATCATTTTTGGTCTACGATATTTGTGATATATCTCTGATAAAGTGAAGAATTTTAGGATATATACCCAATAAAGTGAAGAAATATCTGTGTAAAATCATTTTTGGTCTATGATATTTGTGATATATCTCCAATAAATTGAAGAATTTTATGATATATCCCCAATAAAGTGAAGAAATATCTGTAAAAAATGATTTTACACTTTATCTTTAAATATCTGTATATCCTCAATAAAGTGAAGATATATTTGTGTAAAATCATTTTTTACACATATTTATTTATAGATAAAGTGTAAAATTATTTTTTACAGATATTTCTTCACTTTATTGGGGATATATCCTAAATTCTTCACTTTATCGGAGATATGTCACAAATATCATAGACCACCGAGCGGCTTTCAACTACCTAGAGTATTTTTTTGTTTTTATAAACCTATTATAACTTGTGGTGTATAGGTTGAAGACAAAAAAAAAAAAAACTAAGAAATAGAAAAAAAAAAAAAAAACTAAAAAACAGAAGAATTTTTATTTTATTTTAATTTTTTTATGTTGAAATGACCATTTTAGCCCTCAAAAGTCAAATTTAACGTCCAATTTGGACGGAATAGTAGAAATTGGACACGGCTGATTGAAATTGGAAAGTTTAGGGGGTAAAAATTCAAAATTGGAAGTACAGGGGGTGAAATGATGACACCCCCAAACCTCAGGGGGGTAAACTGAAATTAATCCAATATTTAATTATTCGAACGAGATCTTACTTTATTTTAATGAGGACCATTATTTACCTTACTGACGACTTTTTCTCAGTTACCACATGAGTTGTCGAAGTGAAAATATGAATTCTCAAAGTGTTAAATATTATGTGAAATATGACCATGTATGAGAAATGTTTATAAATCATAGTCTTACCCTTCATTCAATTGGCTATAAAATTATATTTAAAAAAAAACAATGAAAAGTCCATACTATATAGAAAAGACATTTGATTTTCAACACAATATATCAGTACAATGAAACAATTGAGATACATGTGCAATGCACTTTTCTTGTTGGTCTGACCGTTTGATCAAATTCATTTGAGAGATTCTTAGGTGGGCAGGCGTGCTACGTAGCCACACCCCTAGCCAATCATTGCCTATGCAGGGGACTGTTTTGGGTATTTCATTATAATTAAACATGGATAGTTTTGGAATTCAATTAAAAAATAGAGAGATATGATTGGCTTGACGTACCACGTAGCTGGTAAGTTTGCCCTACCTAGGGGAGTTATTTCTCTTCTTGTTTTGAGGAACATATGGGTGTGTTGATGGAAATGATAAATTAATTCATTTAGACATTATGATTTCATGGCCTAATTCAGATATAGGTGCAGTAACAATGACACAATCAATGAAGGCGCTATGTCCACCCTTACATGCATGATCGATCAAGCTTTAAATTTACATGGTCTAACCTTGACTTTTGGATCACCATACCATCTGGTTCAATTCATACAATAACTTTAATTTGATCCGAACATATGTTATAGAAGCAATATTTGTGACGTTTTTAATGACATTCTCTCTACATTCTACTTGGTTATTTCCTTAGCACTATCATTTCTAACTTTATTTGTTGTATTTGAGTACATTTGAGCTCCAAGTGCAGGAAATGAGCTATCAAGAGCTAGAAATGAAAGAAATGAAGGCAAGGAAGAAATGAAGCGCATAAATGGAAAGAAATGGAGAAATGAAGTTTTCTCAATCCTATTAGGAGAAGGAATCCCAGTTGAAGTAGGAATCCTAAATCAACAAGGAGTGAGCTCGTGAAAATGATGATCAGAAATAAGAAATGACAGAATCCCAATTAGACAAGGAAACCCATTCCTACCAGGAAAAGGAAATTACCTAACATGACTAGGAGTCCCTATTGCACTAGGAGAGCTTAGGAAGGTTCCAGAACATCTCGTAAATGAAGAGTCTAAATTGGACTAGGAAACCTATTGGTAGAAGGAGTCCTGATGATAATAGATACCTAGGAAGGCTAGGAGATGCTGTGGCTTCAAAATGACTCAAGATTGTTCAAGAATGTTCTAGAGAATCAACAATGGCGTCATATACATAGGTGTGCTTCAAAATTATCCAATTGAAGAAGCCTGGCCCAAAGATTGAAGCATGTGACTTCGATGTGACCTTCTAGACTATTCTTGACGTCTCAAAGGAGTTTGATTCCAAAAATAATTCTTCTTTTTTTCTGTGAAAATAAAAAATATTCAAGAAGATTTCGGCAATGAGTCAATTTGGGAGAGTTTTGGAGAGAATCTACTTCATGTGCAATAAGGAAAAGAAAATAAAAGAGAATAGTTATCAAGTTAGGCTTCTTGATTACATTCTACATGCAAGTTGGCTGAAATAGGGTCTAGATACATGAAAGATTTCGGAAATCAATAGGAAGAATGGATTTCTACTTCTCACGCAATATTTTGATTGGTCGAATGATGTAAAAGAATCAGAGAAAATCTCAAACACTAGCCCTAGCCATGCACTATTAAGAAGGAGAGTAGAGAACGTGAAAATCATTATCAAAACCCAGAATCATTTTCGAAATTCCTCCCCTTTATTCTCAAAGTTTCGGCCTCTCCTCCATTGTTCAAGACTTGAAGCTGTGAAACAAGTTCCATCTTCTCCATTCTATGCTTGCCGTAGTCCTCATCCACATCCTCCATCCTTTTGAAGTCTTTCTTGCATCCTTGAATCTCTTCAAAAGTGTATCCATGTCCTTCTATCTTTTGTTTTTGGTTTCTTATATTTGTAACGTTAAAGACAATTATACTAGCATTCTGGATTCTTGTTTTAAATGGATGTTTCGACAATTTGTGAGAATATATAGTATGTTTTGATGTTTAGTTTTCAATAACCATGAAGCATGATAAACATTTTAGGTTTCTATAGACATAAATTGCAATTTCTATATGTGATGAATTTAGATTGTTGATTTTGTGCTTCAATCCCCACCTTTTATGTGTTTTGTGTTCTTTGGTTGCGTACTTAGAATATTGAGCATGTAATTGATTTGGAATCAAGATATGCTAGCGTTCTAGGTTTTAATTGCTAAGTTCCTTAGGTAAATTAATAATGAGTCTTGCATGCTTGATTAGCGTTCTAACTTGTGTGTTTGGCTTAAATCAATCAAACTTTCATTGATCTTTATGTGTTAAATATGTTTTGTTAGTGAGTAGCATTCTATGACTAGTAATTGCATGCTTAATAGGTTTAATTATGGTGCATTCATCTAATTAATTTAACTAAGGAAAGTAATAAGAACTTTGTATGCGTTCATCTCTGTTTTTGGTTGATTTCTTTCATCTACATACTTTGATCAATGGTTTATGATTAGATCACATGTTTTCATGTTAATGGTTGATAATTACATGTTATATCTTTTCCTTCCCATATATCTATCTTGATTCATGGTTTGATCGATCACATGTATTATATAGTTAGATTAGAATACAAACTCTTATAAATCCCCCTAGTCATTTTTGTAAATATATACTTTGTGAATAATGTTAATTTGTTTAATGTTTTTGATAGGAAGTATAAACCAATCCTAGGCTTAGAACGATACATTACATACTCTTAACTACAATCTAATGCAGGGTTTTAAATTGTCACTCACTTTGAGCGTATCAATTTTTGGGGCTGTTGCCGGGGATTGAAAAATCTTTTTGCAATTTTTGCGTCAATGTTGTTTAAATATACTTGTAAAAATTAAAAAAAAAATTGTATTTTCATTGGTGATGGTGTTTGATAGGAGTTAGAGCTTTGATTGTGAATTTGAAATCATAACAAAATAGGTGAAGGCCGGATTCTCTCGTTAACATTAGTCACTCAAACTCTTTTCTTTCAAGTAGGTGCACCTTAGTAGCACATGGTGTCTAGGCTGATTGAATACGAGAAGTACATTACAAGTGGGCCCCAGGCCCACCAAAATCGTTTCCCTACTACCTGACCATGTGTGAAAAGAGTTACCAAAAGATTGAAAAGAGAGGCTTTTGTTAAAGTTACAACCCTTGGGCCGAAATTCTAAACCTTGATTTTGGGCTTATGATTGAATTTAGATTCTTGTTAAATGCTTGAAGTGACGAAAATACACTTGTAAAATTGTAACGTTTTCTATCCTAACATGCTTGTGAATTCGTGTGACATATACATATATATTGAAATTATATTGACATATACATATATATTTATAGAAATTATACTTGTATTTTTCATTACATACTTTAATAACTTATTTTTTAAATTCCAAGAAAATCAAATGGCTGAAGGAACCTAGTCTATCAAGGACTTTACGTCCTCAAATGTGCCTGGTGGGCTCCCAAATGCAGTTGTGTACCCTGTTGCTGCAAAAGGGAAGTCTGCCAACTTTGAAATGAAATTCAGATTGCTTCAGAGACTTCCCATTTCCCACCTTTTGAGGTTGAGTTGCTAAAAAGAGGAAGATATGAAGGTGAGAGTGGGATAAGTAGGGGGAATTGGGAAATTAAGTTCGGTAAGAGATGGGTCAAGGGAGGCTATGATGAGGTTTGGGATTGGCCAAAGAGGGTCATACAGAGGTTCGGGGGAAAACATGGAGGAAATCTATTTGACTTGGGTGGATGAAGAGGGGGGACATGATGAGGAAAGATAAGACTGATGGGCATAGGTATCAGGTTCTAAGTTGTGAGGGGTGATTGGATCAAAATAGGTGGCCTAATACTCGGGAGTAAGAGTTGTTGGGCTTGTAGGTTCTCTAGAAGAGGTCCCAATAAAGAAATTGGGGGAGGAGTCTAGAACAAACGAAGACTGAAGGCCAAAGAGGGCATCAGGAGGAGGTGGAGGTGTATTGGGCCTAAGAAATGGGTTAGCAATCAAGATAGCCTCTATTTGCTCATCAAAGAGCTTGAACTTTCCTTTGTCTCGTGGGCCCAAAGTCAATCCTTCGGGAGAGTTCTGGTGGGCCTGTTGAGGATCGATCATATCAGCATCCTTTCTAGAGTTAGGGTTTTGACACGGCTCATTGATGACCAGAGCTCCAGATCTATGTACCGTGTGGTGGATGGGAGGGGGAGGTCCCGCAGAGGGGAAGTAATGATAGCATGAGCAGGGGGAGGGAGATGAAAAGCCTGGTAAGAGATGACAGGTCTTCAGAGGATTGAAATGAGATGGGAGGGGCATGGATGGGTGGCTCAATATTCATTTGGTTATTGTCATCTGCATGGTGATGGTGTTGGGGGGGGGGGGGGGTGGGGGGGGGGCATTGAGAGGGGGTAAGCGCCTAGTATTAGGTCCATAATTACCTAGTAATTATTCCCCTAATCTTGTACTCTTGCTTAACTTTTGTGTTTATTTATATCTATTTATTATGTTTTCCTTATCACCTAGGAACCGGAGCCAGCATCCATTTCCCATATTTTAGGACTGAGGACCCAACTCTTTACTGGAATAGGTTGGGAGGATGAGGGTAGGACCGGGTCACATGTCCCAATCTTCCGCAGTTGTAACAAAATTCAGATAATCTTTCATAGTGAATTTGGGCTCACATTCAAGTCGGGTGAACGTCAGAAACTAAAACCGGATCTGAGCTGTTGACGAGAGTCAATTGTGACTCTAATTCTCAAGAATCCTCTCCACCCATCTAGGCTGTGGGGGTCTTTAACAACATAAATGGTTCCTATGGCAGCTTATTATCAATTGGTGGACTAGTTCGGAATAGAAACCATTTCTAAGGTGTCCAACCCTAAATCAATTCTTCATAGGGTTATCACTTTCTATATGGCGAGACTGTGAAAACATTGTTGCTACTACGGGCCCCACACCCAAATGCATTGAAGCCAAAGCTCTTAATGGATTCATACCACGAAGACCAAAGGCTAGAGCCACCATTCACCATCATAGCCACCTATGCCTCCATTGGGCCAAATTGGTGTAGTCGATCTTATGCCTTCGATCACTACCCCAACCACCTTGAGACATCACTGACAAAACCAAAAGACAATCCAACTCAGATTAGTTAGTAGTGGTATAGAGCAGCCATCACAAACGACGATCTGTGGTTGGCCATCGTGATATAGTAGAAAGCTTGCATCTCTAACAAACTAGGAATCTCGAAGCCATCCTCTGCACGGACGTAGAGCTAGCTTTGATCACAACAACCCCTCTCCCAACATCGTTCGGATCACAACCGAAGTGAGCTAATGAAAGTAAGCCAACTACGTAGCTCACCAATAGCAGCAAACCAAATTGAATCCCAACTCGTCAGTAGGATTGTGGAAACAAACACTACTAGAAATATGGTCAAAGGCAACCGATGACCAGCCACTGTTGCCAAGTGGTGCTGTATTGAAATAGCGTTCCACCGTTGCATTCTTCAGTGACAGGCTTTTGCAATGCCACTGATGATCAGTGGGAATTAACTGCAGTTTGAATGCATTTTGATATTATATTATTTAGAAGGTTTTGCTGGTGGGAATTGACCGAAGTTAGAAGGTTTTGCTAGTACTGTATCCACACTAAACAGAGGTAAATGCATTATAATAACATTTAACAATAATACAAGTAGGGTTCAGGCTTCTTATGTTTGGACTGAAACGTGGCTTCTTCTGGTGTGGTGCCGAGACAGCAAAGAACTCCTCTTTGTATATATTCATTTGCTTTGACTAAAACCCTAGCTTGCTTTTTGCCTCTTCCTCCTGTCCACAATTTCTGTGTGCAGTGCCTTTCCATCAAGTTCGAAACCCTAATCTCTTATTTCCAATCTCTCTCTCTCTCTCTCTCTCTCTCTCTATGGTTATCGTTTTCGTCTGCTCCATAATTTTGTGAGTGTTTACTCCAGAATCACTCAATTTTCCGAATCAAAGTTTCAAAAGCCAAGTTATTTTTCGGCTGAAGCCAACCTTGAGGCTTTGTTGATTCGAGGTTGGCGTAGGATGGAGTGGTGGATCTATTGTAGCGATCTCGGACGACGACGACGACGGTGGTTTGGATCGACTAGGCATCGAAGGTGTTCTCGCGGTAAAGTTCTAGCATGTTTCTCTTCTCTTATGTTTTTAAAGTTTCAATCTTTAGGCTTGAATGTTAATGTCTGACCCACATAAATAAAATTCCATTTTTTTCACGGTACACTTCTAGTCCAAAACTGCATTTCCTGCCTATTGTAAACATTCTAGGTCCAACATGAAGCCAATCCATACTAGTAATTTGATCACTTAAGCTTAAACCTACCAGGTTCAATCAGGACCTTCTCCATTTTTGATTGATGAAAGCAATATGTTTGTTTTCCATGTGAAATTCTGCAATTTGTGGATCTTTGAATAAAAAATTGAAAATTTGTTTAATGTTCATCTGTTTTCCACCTCCTCACTCTAGACTTTTATGTGTAGATTTTTGTCTTACAACTATTTATCCGGAAGTCTTCCCCCATGGGTGACCTCAATATCACATCTGTATGTGTGGTTTTTTTACTTTTTCCATCTTTCAGCATTTTATGATTTAGATCACTTGCATTTGATTTGAGAGAGCTTATGTCATTGTTTATTGTGTATCTATAATAATATATGAACAACATCAAGGAATAAGTAATAAGAAATATGTGCTTGCATAGCTAATGAACAGTCATAGTGGATGAGTTTGGAACCGCATCTAGAACTTGAGCATAATTTCTTTTGCCTGGTGAGGCTGTATGTCCTGGCTTCAGATGAAAGAAATACAAAATGCACCACACTATGAACTCCATAATTTTCATGAGAATCATTGCTCACATTCGTTTCCATGAGGCTAGCACTCATAAATCTCCATTTAAACAGTATACAGGCACATAAATTAAAGGTTTGCTATGGAAAAATTATGTGCAGTAAGAACTTTGTGATCAATCTTCTCCTGTCAGCATGACAAGATCGCTAAATGTATTCCCTTTCCAGTCTCTTCATGCATCTTTAGTAGGTACTAATACTATCAGTGATTTTCATACACGATCAGTTTATGACTTATGCAGGACCTCAGTGGTGAACAACTTCTTCACATTCGACACTTCAACCATAAAGTAAGTTTTAGATTTCTGTTACAATTTTTTTTGACAATTATTTTTCATTGGCAAAAGAGGTACTTTTCTGTAGTCCTAATATGCATGTGAAGCAAAGTGATTCATATTCTTGTTCTGTAGTGTGATGGATTCTTTCATTATATGTTTCTGTCGATAAGTAACAATGTTTTGTTGTGATTGCATGCAGTCTTACGGTCCAACAAAGTCTTACGGTTCAGCACTGCTCAGGTCCCTTAGTTCACTTTCTACACGTATTTTAATTTCTATACATGTTTCACTTGAGGACTTTATAATTTGGACAACGTTTTACTGATTCTCTTTATTGTTTAGATATTGAAATTTTACTATGATTTGCTCAAGTATAGCTGTTCACTACGTCAATAGTGGCATCAGACAACATGATTCAGACAACTGCGAAATTTTTAACTGTCGTCTGATTATATGGGACGACAGCAAGATTAATTCTATTGTGTTTGCTAGCATCAGACAATACTTCTTGTTGGGTAAGTGTGATGTTGTCCCCGTTTCGTCAACGCACAACAGAATTAAACATTGCTATTGTCCAACTGACTACTTTCAGACAAGAGTTATTGCTCTGATGTTGTGCCACTTGAGTTCAGACAATGGTTGAAGATTGATGTTGTCTGATTAAAATTACTCATACAACAGTTAATACATTGATATTGTGTGATTTGCATTCACACAATTCTCTAAATTTGATGTTGTCTGATTTTTTTAGTTTAGACAACTGTTTTGGTGTGTCTGTTGTGTGACTTCATTTAAAACAATAAGATGTAATTATATGTTGTCTGATTGTTTTAAGTTCAGACAACAGTTTTATTGTGTATGTTGTATGAATATGTTTCAGACAATAAACTTTAATTTTATGTTGTCTAAGTGCAAGGGCTTCATCATTTATTCTGCCCTAGTTGACTTCAACAATACTTAGCCAAATTTCAATTTTCCCATTCGAGAAAACCCACACCCCCTCATCAGCTCTTGCGCTCTCTCTCTCTCTCTCTCTCTCTCTCTCTCTCTCTCTCTCTCTCTCTCTCTCAAAATCACTCTCAGCTTTCTCTTTCTCTTTCTCTCAAAATCACACTCACCGACGCTCTCACCCCTCACACCTCTCACTCAGCCATCTCTCTCATTCAATCCTCAACTCTCACTGTCTCACGCTCTCTCACTGTCGAAGCTTTCAAGCCAACTCCCTCAATCCATCTCACTGGAGCTTTCAACTTGCATAATATTGCTATGGAGGTTCTTGAAGATAGACCGCTCCCTCTTTTAAGCTAGGTACGATTGGGTTTATAAGGTGTGTTAGGGTTTCGGGGTTCAATTGGAATTGGGGATTAGGTTTCGTATTGAAATCGATTTTTGGGTATTTGATTTTCTGGATTACTTGGATTTGGGGATTAGGGTAGTTTCGTATTGAAATCAGTTTTTGGGTATTTCATTTTCTGGATTACTTGGATTTGGGGATTGGGGATTTCATATACAAGGGAAATTGGGTACCCAGTTTGCTGTTAATTTCGAATTGGGTGTTTGCTGATATTTTTGTGAACTCTAGTTCCTTATATTCGCCAATCAAATGAACTTGTGTTTCTCAATTTGCATAGATTTCCTTTGCACGTTATTTTTCAAAGATGCATTCTTTCTTTCTTTTACTTGTTTATTCAAAATCTTCTGCATATATCATATTCCTTATTGGTATTATATCTGGCCATCTGGCAATTGTTAAGCTTGTTTACTTTTTCCAAAACTTACAGTTGTTAAGCTTCCTTTCCATCTATAACTGGAGTGAGTCTGCTACATATTAAGAGCTTCTCAGTCAGGTATATTGTTCTATCTCTTAACTTATCATTTTATTTGATATACTTCTTCACTTGCTTATTGCCATTTTACAAAACTATAATGTCTAGTTGATCATCTAACTTCGTGATTATTAATCATTAAACAAGACAAACATTGATCATTGTGTCAATATTGGTTTGACCTTATGAGATATAATTCAAGAATCTGAAGACATTTTTTGAGATGTTGAACATGGTTACATTGGTGAAACTGTGATGCTAGCCTTGTGGATTTTTTCTCTGCCGTCTGTCATCCCAATACTATTATTTCCCATTCTTTCTAGTAGACTTGTGGATGCTCCCCATTTACTTAATATACTTGTTCATGCTCCCATGTTAAATTTATACAAGTCTATATGCTCTTGTTTGTTGATAATTTCGATGACAATGATGTGAAAATTTAACACTTGTAAGTAATATGATAGGGAAATTACGTGATTGAAAAGAAATCTTGGCAAATGCACTGAGCAAGGCCGAGGGAGGAGTACAAGAGTATTGCTGTGACAAAACTAGCTGAGATAAACAGTTCAAGTGAGTATTTCTAAGCTTTGTCTTATTCTGTACTAGTGAATGCATATAGGTTTATAATTTTAGTTAATGTTTGTTGAACTGTATACTTGCGATGATTGCTTTGCTTCCTAAGTGTACTGTAATGTGATTCCATTACTTGCATATTGTATACAATTACATTTGATGTGATGAAAATGTAGGAAAAGTATGATGATTACTTTCTAGGAATTCTTTCTAAGTTGTTTTGTTTTTGATTGTAAGATGGATAAATTATGGATGCATGCTGATAGAAGATCACAAACCTTTGAGCTAGGTGTTGAAGAAATGCTTATGTTTGCATTAGAGAATGGTTGTGATGTTAATAGATTATGTTGTCCTTGTATGAACTGTGCGCACAGCAAACATTGGAAGGCTAGTGTAGTCAAAGATCATTTAGTGGAGTTTGGGATTGATAAAACTTATACAAAATGGATATAGCATGGGGAAAAATCAGAAAGTGAATGGCATTTTGAAACTGTAGAGAAGGAACAGAATGACATAGGTATAGGGGGGTCTGATGATGAAGAGTTTTCAGAAGACTCTAATGAGTTTTTAAGGTTTGTCGAAGATGGCGATAAACCTCTTTACCCTGGTTGTACCCGTTTTACCAAGTTGAATGGACTTGTTAAAACTTATAATCTGAAAGCAAAGCATGGGTTGAGTGATGCTTGCTATTCAGACATGTTAATACTGATTGGAATCTTGCTTCCAGAAGGTAATGAAGTACCAGGTTCTTTTTATGAGGCCAAAAAGACGTTGTGTGCGTTAGGGATGGATTACCAAAAGATACATGCTTGCCCTAATGACTGCATATTATATAGGGATAATCATATGGATGCGGCAAGCTGCCCTATTTGTGGTATATCTAGGTGGAAGAAGGGAAAGAATAATGTAGAGAAAGTAGGGGTTCCAGGTAAGGTGTTGTGGTATTTTCCACCTATACCTAGGTTTCGGAAGATGTTTCAGTCGACACAACAGCTAAAGCTTTGACTTGGCATGCTGATGAGCGAGTGAAGGATGATAAAATGAGGCATTCAGCTGATTCCCCTAGTTGGAAGTTAGTGGATGATAAGTGGCCTGCTTTTAGGTCAGAGCCTAGGAATCTAAGGCTAGCGCTATCCTCTGACGGTTTCAATCCCCACAGTTCTCTTTCTAGTAGATACTCTTGCTGGCCTATCATATTAGTGAGCTACAATCTTCCTCCATGGCTTTGCATGAAGAGGAAGTATATGATGCTCACTTTGTTAATCTCGGGACCTAAACAACCTGGAAATGACATTGATGTCTACCTCCAGCCATTGATAGATGATTTGAAGATTTTGTGGGATGGGGTTGAAGAGGTATATGACTGTTATAGGAAAGAGTACTTTAAACTGAGAGCAGTACTCTTTTGGACGATCAATGACTTCCCTACTTATGGGAACCTGTCAGGCAACATTATGAAAGGATACAATGCGTGTCCTATTTGTCTTGAGCATACCAAACCTCATAGGCTGGGTCATGGTAAGAAGATGTCGTATCAGCGGCATCGAAGATTCTTACCACATCACCATCCTTATCGAAGACAGGCAACAACTTTTGATAACACTGAAGAAGTTGACCCCGCTCCTGTTCCATTAAGTGGAGAGGATGTGTTGAAAAGAGTAGAAGGTTTAACCAGACCTTTTGGTAAAAACCACACTCATCCTCCATATAAGGGTGTTGAAGATCAGAACAGACCTTGCTGGAAGAAGAAATCATTTTTTTTCCAACTTGAGTACTAGAAGTTTCTTCCAGTTCGACATAATCTTGATGTCATGCACATCGAGAAGAATGTGTGCGAAGCAATAATTGGTACATTGCTGAACATTCCTGGAAAAACAAAAGATGGGGTGGCTGCTCGATTAGATATGGTGGCAATGGGTATAAGGACTGGTTTGAAGCTTGAAACAGGCAAAAAAAAAGCAGAAGTTACCCTTGGCAAGCTGGAATCTGATGTTAGAAGAAAAAAAAATAGTTTGCACTTCTTTTTTCGGATTGAAGCTAGCTGACCGATTGTGTTCACAAGTGAAGAGTTTAGTGTCTATGGATGATCTTCGGCTTATTGGCATGAAATCGCATGATTGCCATATAGTGCTCCATGACTTACTCCCCATTGCAATTCGCTCTGCATTAAATAAACCTGTTAGGTATGCCATCATCAGATTCTGTCTTTTCTTCAAGGGGATTTGCAGTAAAGTCATCGATGTTGAGAAACTAAAAAAATGCAAGCTGACCTTATTGAAACAGTTTGTGAGCTTGAAAAATTCTTCCCACCTTCCTTCTTCGATATTATGATTCATCTTTCGGTCCATCTTGTTAGAGAAGTTGAGCTCTGTGGGCCCGTTTTCTTTAGATGGATGTATCCATTTGAAAGGTACATGAAGACTTTGAAGTGTTATGTTAGAAACCATACATTTCCAGAAGGTTGCATTGCTGAGGCATACATCGCTGAAGAAGCAGTGGAGTTTTTGGCAGAATGTGATCTAGAAGGAGCTACTGTTGGACTACCAACAAGCGGCACGTTTGAGGATTCATGCAAACCTTTATCAGGCGCCACAATGATTAATCCTGGTCAGAAGGAGTTCCAGCTAGCACATCTGTGTGTGTTGCAGAATACGGATGAAGCAAGGCCGTATTTTGAGTAAGTGAACTTCCATGTTTTTGTAAATCTATTTTGCTTATGTATAAATATTGTAATTTTGTTTACTGAACTTAAGACATTTTCCCTCTTTTTTTGTAGCGAACATTTGGAAATGTTGAAACGTGTTTTTCCAAACTTCCAAAAAAATGAGAAATGGCTAAAGGAGAAGCAGAATAAAACATTTGTGAAATGGATACAAGACAAGGTATATGATTGTTTATTTCAGCTCCTTGATTTGGTATATATATTTGTACCTATTTTCATAATTACAAATTTGGAAATGCAGGTTGCATCTGAACTTGTTCATGACGATAACAATGTATCAGAAAAGTTAAGGTGGATTGCTGATGGTCCTAATCCAGAAGTACCTTCATTCTGTGCATACACGATAAATGGGGTTAACTTCACCACCAAGGATCGCGATGATGTCCGCGCAGTGCAATGCAGTGGGGTTTCATTGTTTGCCAATGCCATGCTAGTCTCTAGTGCAAAGGATAAGAACCCTAAATATGATGACACAAATTTTTATGGAGTCATTAGAGATATATGGGAATTAGACTATCATAGCTTTAGGGTACCTATCTTTCATTGTGATTGGGTTGATATCGATAAGGGCATTAAGATAGATGACTTGGGATTTACGTTAGTAAACTTGGATAAGTTAGGTCATTTCAACGATCCTTTTGTGTTAGGGACAAATGTGAAGCAAGTCTGCTACATATCTGACCCTCTTAACGCCAATTGGTCAGTGGTTTTAAGATGTCTGGATAGGGATTACCATGGTCGTGATGATGAAGAGGTGGGAGTCATTGAACTTCAGCAGGAGCACTTTGATGTAACCATGCAACCTATTGATACTACTGAAGGCACTGGTGAACAAACCAGCAATTATATGCGTGATGGGGACGAAGGAATATGGATGGAATGATGAGTGTGAAGTCATAGTTTAGGGTTGTTTACCATTATTTTGATCATTGTACTTATTTCAATTCAGATTTAAACCTTTGTGTTTCTTCATTTCATTTGCAATGTGAATCTATGTTATTACTTGATGTTTACCTTTGCTTAAAGTATATTATTGCATTATATGTTTAATCACTTGCAATTTTTCCTTAGATAACAATTCTGAATCTTTGTTTTATTTTGCTTTACCATGCTTCAATCTGCCTTATTTATGTTTAGCTAACCTATGTCTTTTTGGTTGTAGGTTATGGCTCCTTCAAAGACATTGGCTACCTCAAGAGCAAAAGAAAATATTCTTAAGGCATTGAGAGCTACAAGAGCGAGGTCTGCACCAGTAGCAACAAAATCTGGTCTATCAAATGCTTCTGAAAATAATACATCCCCAAAGAAAGCAATAACGTCACTGAAGGTGAACAAGACATTGACCAAGAAGAAGGGCAAATCCTCGAAGGCCACCAGCCCCTTTCCAACCGGCTTAAAGTTGCTGAAGCGCGGCTGTGTAACAATGCATAGGATTATGCGACGAAAAATTCTTGGAATTAAGCATAAAGTCTTGTTTAACCAGAAGGGGGCGGCTTATGGTGCTGCAGCCAAGGAGATGCAGTCATATATTGGGGTACTAGCACGTACCAAGGCACCTATTTGGAGACCTAGTTGGAAGCGAGTGCCAAAAGATCGTAAAAATAAAATTTGGCAGTGTGTTGAGGTATTCAAATTCTCCTTTCTTTTGTTTATTAATGTAAATACAACTTCATGTTCATATATGGTTTTAATTTGAATAATATCATTTCTTTAGATGGCATTTGAGATACCCCCGGAGGCAAGGAGAATGGTCCTAGCTTCAGCTTCACAGAAGTGGAGAGAATTCAAGAGCAAGCTGAGTACATAGTACATCATCCCACATAAGGATGAATCTGAACTGTTAGAGTATCCCCCAGCTGACTACAACTTCATTGAGAAGGCTCATTGGGACATATTTGTTGCTGATCGCTTGTCTGAAGAGTTTCAGGTCGTGTATTTTAATATTTTCTGGCACTTGGTTAAACTATTACTACTCATGTTGGAACCAAAGACATTGATGAATGTTCTTATTTCTGCGGTTTATAGATATTGCACAAGGTGCAGAAGAAAAAGAGGGCTAAGAACAAGTACCCTCATCGCATGTCGCGCAAGGGATATGCAAATCTGGAGGTTGAACTGGTGAGCAGAGATTGATGCTCTATTTGTCTTACATGCCAAATTGTTTTATGGTTATTTTGGTTACTTATATTGATGCGATATTCTAGTCTGAGTCTCTAGAAGATTCAGAGCTGGACCGTGCAACAATGTGGATAAAGGCACGACAAGATAAACATGGAAACTTCAAAGATGGTGAGCTAGAGCAAAAGGTTGCAGCAATAGTAAGTAAACTGGTATACTTGTTTTAGTTTATTGAAGCCATCTTTTACAACTATATTACTAAATATACAAAGGTCAAAACGTCACTGATTTATATTGAAAATTATTTTTTGATTTAGGACAAGTTGAGGAAGCAAGTCAGTGACGGTGAGGTGACAACATGCGGCACCGATGATGTATTGACAAAGGCTCTAGGAAATGCTGAGCACCATGGCAGAGTACGTGGTGTGGGAGGTTATGTCAAGCCTGCTACGTATTTCAAACTGCCTAGGAACAAAAGGAAGACTGTTGAAGAGAGGATTAAGTAAGGCTGCAAGAAACTTATAGAAGAGGAGGCAGAGAAAATTGTGGCACGAGAAAGAGCACATTGGGCTGACATGATAATGAGATTGGAAGCAAAATTAGATGGGAGAGCCCTTCCCATTGAGTCATCTCTGGTGGGCCATGTTACCAAGGACCTTGGTTCTGGACAAGGTAGCTGCTCCAATTTGTGGGAGAAGTGTCCTCTTCAAAAGGCTGAAGACCTTGTTGTCAGCGCAAAGAAGCGTTTGGAGTTAGAGGTTGAAGTTCAGGAGAAAGTACAAGAAGAAAATATTGTGAAGCTGCCGGTGGAAGAACCAGTGGCTATAGAGGTTGAAGAAAAGGCTATTCAGTTGGTGGAAGTCACACAACAGGTATATAAGCACTATTAGAGTATGAAGATGTAAATTACTTATTTTTCATGCATATGATTTTTGCCGTAAATCTGATCTATTGATTTCTTGATTTGTATTGGAAAAGGTGTTTTTTCATAAAACAGGAACTCAAGGACTTAGAGTGCAAATTGGTTGTAGGTGACATCAACAATATTGTTGCCATTGCAACCATTGTTGAAGTCGACGCTGCGTGCGCCAACCAGACAATTCATGGTGCTCCTTTGGGAGAAGGGAATGTGCGAGTGTCGATTTTGCATCCACTTGATCCCAAAGCTAAGCTTCCATTCCCAGTCGCTGATGAGATAGTTACTGTTAAGGATGCTGTTGGAACTTACATTGCTTGCCCAAGAGACCTCATAGTTCAACCCCCTCACCATACAGAGAAGGTAAAGTAACTAGATTTGGAATTGAAGCATGCATGTTAAAGTATATGGTATTTAGTAATAATTGAAACTACTTTTATGTAGAAACAACGGCCTAAGTCTGTTAAAGGTCTAAAGAAAAGGAAAAGGCCAGTAGAGGAGGATGAAGATGAGGATCTCGACTTGAAGAAACTGCCAAAAGATTACCCTGCACCGTTGAAATGCTTGTGGTTGTGGGCTAGAGACAATTTGGCAAATGGGAGGACAATGTCCTTTCAGATGGAAGATAAAGTTTTTGGCATCAACAGGAAGCATTATTTGTTTAAGGGAGACATTTATGCATTGTGTACCATGTCTGAACTATCTGGTGGAGTGATCTCCATGTATATTCTGTAAGTTGATAAAAAAAAATAATTAGCCATTCATAACATATTATTAGTTTATAATTGTATTGTACTCTACTCGATTGCAAATATATATTAACGATGTGTGCTTCTACAGCTACTTGCATGAAGTCTTGAAGAAATCAAAGATGGCAGACATGGTTGGCTTTGTAGACCCTGCACAAATTGGAGCACTTGCGTGTGGAAGTGCAACAGAAAGATCGCGTCAACTGGCAAATAGGTTCAAAAATGCAAAGAAAGGCCAGATTTTTATGTTGCCGTATAATGCAGGGTGAGTGAGTTATCTTTAACTTATCTACTTACTTGAATGGTCTTTTAAATGTAGTATGTCTATATATAATACAAAAACTGGATTTGACATAATTTTTTGGTTTAAATTTTTAAGTAAGCATTGGATGTTGACTGTTGTCAACCCAGAGGAAGAAACAATCTACTTCATGGATCCACTAAGGCGTCGACTAGTTGGTGGAGAATGGCAGACAGTTGTGGAGAAGTAAGTTTAGAGTGTCTCTGATTTTGATAAAATGATGGAATGATGATATATGTGGTTGTTAATTTGTTTGCCATCGATTGATTAAAGCTTGTTTTTGTCTTTTGTTTTATTGTTGAAGTGGAATCAAAATTACAATGCTCAGATGGATAGATGTGG
Organism: Rosa chinensis; assembly: GCF_002994745.2. Lineage (NCBI taxonomy): Eukaryota > Viridiplantae > Streptophyta > Magnoliopsida > Rosales > Rosaceae > Rosa > Rosa chinensis. Next base: position 51,337,364 of record NC_037092.1, read on the forward strand.
CCGGAAATCTATAGTGTGGCATAACATGGGGGTATGTCTAGCTAGTATTCAATTGTAGATTCATAATTTGTACTTGGTATATATACATATGATGGTTAGCACAAACTAAGTTGTTGTAACGTTATGTTTTTAGGGAATTTCGGTGCAACAAGGTGACAAGGATTGTGGCATATTCATCATGCGGTACATGAAGGAAATAGTTGCGGATAAGAATCTAGAATTTGCATCAAAGGTGAAGCCTAAAATTTTAGCCTGGACTGCATTGTAACTCCATTTTCTTCTTGCTGCATGAATGGTTGTGATGTTGAGATTCTGCTATTCTATTTGTTTCAGTGACAGCGGCGATCGGAATTGGTTTACACCCAAAAGGATCTTGATGATCTGAGGTCAGAGTGGGCAAAGTTTGTCTTGAAGTATCATGCATAGCTATATGGTTGGTAAATGGAGGGATAATGTTTTGGTATTTTGACTGCAGTACCCTAGGTAGATCATGTTTTTTGGCCTTTAGGCAAATATGGTTAATGTGCGCACATTGGACACATATATGGACAAGTTCATGATCATGGCCTTTATGTTTTTAGCCTTAAGGTATATATAGGCAAGGTGCTGTGTTACTGTTGGGATATGAATACAGCTGAAGGAATTTGTATGTTTTAGAATCAATGGAAAGCTAGCTTTTGGAATCCAATGTTGGATGTGTTTGTGGATGTTTTGATCAATTGGTTTTTCTTGTTAGATGGAATGTCCAGAATGCATGTCTTATGAGGCTATCTCAGACAATTCAATTCTAAGAAAAAAAAAAAAAACTATTGTCTAATGACTGGACGTAATAAAATTGAAATGAAAAAACTGTTGTGTGTAAAACCTAACTACAATATCACTCAACTAAGTTTAGTTGTCCAACTTTAAGAAACACAACTACAAAGTTACATATTCTGTTGTCTGAAGTAAAGGAAGACAACAAAGAATAGAACAAAGTTGTAACCAAGTTATTGTCTGACTTCATTAACCACTACATCTTTTCATAAATAGGATTGTTGGAAACACACTTTAAGGAGTAAAAGGGCTAACAAGCTATTGTTCCACTATTAACCAGACAATAGTTATATTCGAAAATGATGAATTGTAATACATTAACAGACAACAACTTTACCAAAAATAGGTTGTGTCAATCTAATCCACTCAACAGATAAAACCTACCCCTAGATGTTGAAGAGTCATAGAGACAACACATTTTCTAAAAGCAATATTGTCTGACTTGTTCTCACAAGTTACCGATCTTCATCTTCTACTGACTTAATTTACATCCCACAACAGCATTAGTAATCTACAATTGTCTTTTCTGGTATTCAGACAACAAGTATGTAGACATCTGCTCTTGTACTATCTTTCTTCACACGACAGTTCTGTGCTGTTGTCTGACCACCCCATCAGACGGCACAGGCTTTAACAACAGCGCCCAGACTGATCAAACGACAGTCCAAAACTGTCGTCTGATGCCATTATTGACGTAGTGGTTGTTTGAGTTGTCTTGTTTTGAACTGATTTTAGTTCAGTAGGATTATAAGTGAAAGTTTACATTGTTATTCTGATTGTTTTTGTTTTGGTTGACACCAAAAACCTGTAGAGTAATGGACTCTATTATGTCAGGCACTTTTGGTAGGACTTGGTATTAGAGATGACCTTTTCTGTTCAATCTGATCAAAAAGAAATTGACATTTTTGTGATTTTGACAAAGTATACTAAATCATCAAATTAAAGAGTTGGGGAAAAATATATATATTTCTATGCCATAATTTAAGGACTCTTGCCTTTTTTGCTTATTCTCTTCCTTCAAGCTTGATTCTAAATAACTAAACATACTTGTTCTTTTTCTGACAATTTGCATTATAATGTAGTTGTAGCTGCTAGTGACAGGAGACCACTTTTATGGTATAAGATTTTTGTGCTGCTGCCATGAGCCTCCTACTTGAGTACTTGAACAACAGAGGTACTTTCCATCATTTGGTGTGCATCTATATTGCATATGGTTTATGTTTGTCTTCTTTGCTACCATAATGAATATTATCAGCATTAATGTATATCACTTTTTTATAAAATTGTTAAAATAAGAACTAGTTACAAAATTTACCTTTGCAGGTTGTTCATAAGGAAGGATTGCAGCATCAAAGGAAGGGTTGCAACCTGCACGTTTGATGGGTTTATATGTAAATTTGTAGTTTGTGTGGTTTACTACATTTTAAAATACAGTAGACAGTACAGTAATGTAGAGGTGCCAGTTGGCAGCTTATTTTTTTAATCCAGCTTCAGAACTTTGCCACCAATATCAATGGCATATCCAAAACCACCATTACACTGATAATTGGAGCATTGTAGCTGACATGACAGTTGATATGACAACATTCTTTTAAGTTGAAAACCATGCACCAATTCAATTTTGGTGCTCTATGCTCCAAAGGAAACTAGGGCAATCACCACTGTCATGCATTTGGTGGCTACATAGTGGCTAATGGAGACTTTGGTGGCCTTTGTGAACATTAAACACCCTTATTAGAGGGTGTCCTATAAGCAAAATTGTAGTAGTGAAAGAAGTTGACCGCCACTGTTGCTAGATTGTGGCTAGACTTGATCCATTGCAGCGTAGCTGTTCGGCCAAGCTTTGGTGGATAGGGTTTGGGGCATGCAGAGCAATTGTTCTCACTCATCGGTTATATTTTTTTTGGATCAATTCTTCATACTTTTAGGAGTTTATTCTGATTTATCTTTTTATTTTAGAAAAGTATGCTAAAAAAAAAAATAGAAATGGGCTAAAAAATATACTCAATCCCCATTGGTACGTTACAATGAGAATGAGGTAGGTGGCAAAGAGCAAAATAAGTTCTTTAGCAAGCAATCGAAAGACAACCATTGGAAATGCGGAAAGTTTCTTACACAAATGTATAACAAATTAAATGACACACTTTAGGTGCATTATAATCAAAATACCAAATAATTATTTTTCTACTTTTTCCTCAAAAAATAAAATTGAGGTGGGGGCTTGGGGCATGTGTCTTTCTTAAATCACACATGGCTTCCCGCTAATTATTATATGATTGAGTGATAAATGTCCATCACAGTCACTTAACGTTAGGATTACAAGTTCCTGCACGGCTAAAAAATAAAAAAATAAAGCAAAAGGATGAAAAGTCATAACCCAACGGACAATTGAATTACAGTTGTGTCAGATTAAATAAAACTTTAGCACACAATTAACAGACAACGAAAAATAGGCTCGGATGATAAAAAGAACAGCACCCAATAGGGTACACAAGAATAAATGAAATGCAAGATTACAAACGGGTAGAGGCTCGAAAGATAAAGCATAAATAAAATCAATAGCAAACTACAAAGACCCCCCTAGTAGAAGTCCAAAACACAAATAACTCCTCCACTTTTGATTTTATACATCTAAGGACAAAAGTTTACACTTAAGGACATTTTGTCTTTAGTAAGTCTTTTACTTTCCTTAATAGTTATCTCTTCCTTGGGTAAAAATAAAATTGACGGAGCGTAGTGGGCCCATGCTTTTGAATTTGTTTGTTTAACCATATTGCAGGTATAAATCCATCCTCTATACTCGAAGGTAAACGGTTATTTTCACCATTCATAATTTCGATTGTTGATAGACTTGAGTTGATTGCTATTTGCAAAATTACTACTAAGGAACTGCAAAAGGAGAGAGAGAAATTGAGAAAATTAAAAACCTATAGAGATAATCTTAGTAGAGATTCTCCCGATTACTGGGATATTATCTATAGACTACAGACTAGAATATATAGAATAGAAGAGGAGATAGATAATCTCTTAGAAGTTCTGGAAGAGGAACAAAAACCTCTTGATTATTTGAGCATTGGTTAGATCCGCACATCACTGGTATCAGAGCTTGTAAAATAGCTCAAGGAGAACCCCTCCTTAATGGGGACAATGTCAGAATTGTTATTAGAAAAAATAAATTCTCTATTAAAATCTTCTGATGAGAAATATCAGAAGTTGTTACTAGAAATATCTAGATGTCAAACTCATCTAGAAAAATTACCTGCTATAATCCACCAATTAGAAAGATTGGAAAACAAACTGGATTATATCAAAGAACTTCCAAAAGTGGAAGAAGAAAAGCTGACAGTTGTCAGTAGAAAAGTCAATGAACAGCAAAAAACGCTGGATATCATGAAAAATATACTGAAGGACAAGAAAGTGCCTACAGTAAAAAAGAAAACTAATGGATTCAAACCGTTAGAAAAACCAGACACAAATCGTATTCCAAATATGATTTTTCTGGAACCATCTACTAGTCAGACTAGTATCCGGTATGAAAATCCGGAAAATAGAGAAATGAAGATGTTAAGCATCTTTGGGAAAAAGAAGGGAGTACAGCTCCTAAATGCTGAAGAATTCGAATTCAACGAAATCGAACAAGAGATAAAAAATTCCTCAATCCCAAAGTTAGATTTTAAACAAATCTACAAAAGGGGAAAGTTTGATTTAATGGATAGCCATTATTTTAAACTTCTGGAAATTACAACTCCAGCTACAGCAGGAGGAGAGACTGATCTTCTATTAATCACTCCTTCAGAAGTTGCTCGAGCTCAAGCAAAAAAATATCAATTTATGCATATTGGAGCAGTCCAAGTAGGCATAAATCTGCTTGCACGTGAAGGCATAAACTGTTCGGTCCTATGTGTCCTACAAGACAACAGGTTAACAGACTTCCAAGCTAGTCTGTTGGGAACACTCGAAGCATCCTTATGCGACCAAGTAGCATATTTCAACTGCTTCCCCAACTTCACCACCAGCTTGAAAGATGCAGCTCATTGTCTCAGACTGAGAGTCAAGACAGATGGTATATCCATGAAAGAAGATATGCAAGAACTTGCTATAGTATATAGAATATACTATAAATTGATGAGTACTACAGTAGCCCCTAAGACAAGGATAACAAATATCCCAGGTCTTACTACTGGATTCCTCACCAATCAGAAGAACCATTCACAACAAATCCACAAAGTTACTTGGAATGAAGTAACTTTTCCGCTTGAATGGAAATTATCCGGTCCAAAAAAGCAGCCGGAAAGAGCAAAAGCAAAGATCTACGAGAGTAGAAAGACTGGAGAAATTAGTCTTAATTTTGACAATCACAGAAGAAGTGATGTCAGTCCTGAGAATCTCAGGATAAACAAGAACAATCTTCTAAGAAGAAGCTACAGCACTAGAGAAGCTAGTGTCAGTGGTATAAAACCCACTATTGAAGAGCCAATTTCTGAAGAAGAATTGGAAGCTGATCTGAACAGACCAGTCCATATGTTCAGAACTAAGAAGCTCTATGATCTTTATGAAGAAGCTGAGAATTGCGAAAATCCTGAACAATTAGAAAAACTAATCGAAGAAATGAAAGAATACAAATTCAGAAAGACAAGAAAAGTCTTTCCTTATCAAGATATTGAAATGGAAGAAGGAGAAAGCTCCAGAACTTTCATTAGCAGAGAAAAAAAAGAATTAAAACTCCCATTTCAGAAAGCCCCCACGGGTAAAAAAGGAGAAAGAAATTCTCAAAGATTTGTCCCAGAGGACAATCTGCCTAGAGTTCCGATCACGAACTATGGCATATGGTTAAATCTAGACAAGAGTCTAGACAAAAGAAAAACCATTGACCAATGGGTAGACAGCCTGATGATGGCTTCTGCACTCACCCTTGGCAAATTTGAAGCACCAGATCTGCAGGTGTACTATGAAACTACTCTCACTGGAGTAGCAAAAAGTACTACCTATCTTTCAAAGAAACTGCCAGAGGAAAAGACTGGCTGGAAGAAATCAAAAATTCAAAATCTCCGTATGATTTTGCAGTACCTCTGTATGATCAGTTCTGTGGAGATCTTTCAAATCTGAGTGAAAAAGCCAAAGAAACGGCAAAATCGAATATCTATGCTCTTAAAATCTGTGACATGAGATATTTCGAAGAATACTTGAATGAGTTTCAAGAGTACTACTGTACAATTGGTGAACTAGAAAATACTGATCTAGTTAATCTGTTGCACAGAAAACTCCCTGAACCATGGAGAACAGCTGTGAGAGAAAGCATAGCTGAAAAACCAATTGAAAGATTTTCAGTTGGAGGGATTGCCGACAGAATCCGGCAATTACTGAAAGAGCAATGCAAAGCCAATCTTAGAGCTAAGATGGCCAAGAAACAACTCAAAGGAGTTGAAAATTTCTGTTATGGAATATTAGATATGCCCACAAACTGGGGATGCCATGACTCCAAATTCCACAGAAAGAAGAAAAAGGAAAAATATTACTCTAAAAAATTTAAAAAGAGTAATCAGAAGAAGAATTGGAAATTCAAGAGAAGTTCCAATTACAAAAAGCAACAGGATGAAGATCCTAAAAAGAAATTCTTCAAAAAGAAGAATACTCATCAGCATAAACAGCCTAGCAAGAAAGCTTGCAGATGTTGGTTGTGTAAAGCTGAAGGACACTATGCAAATGAATGTCCGGAAAAGGGTAAAAGATCTACTAAGGCTCTCTTTGAAGAATATGAGCAAATAGTAGAGGTAGCAAACATGAAAGGCTACGAAATAGCCTATTCTGATGATGAAGATGACGACAGGTCAGTCTACTCTGCCTGGTCTGGAGAAGAAGAAAGTTCATCAGAAGAGTCTGAGATTGATTCTGAAGTAGAGTACTTCGAATCTAGACAACTGAATGTTTTGAGAATAAAAAACTGGGAAGAAAGCAAGACAGAATCCTTCATGTCTTCTTATCAGGTGAACCCTGGTACATTCGTTTGTGACTACTGCTTATGTCACGAAAAGAATGGTCTCCCAATGTTTTGTGAAGAGTCTAAAAAGACTTATCACAAAGAATGCTTCATAGCTGAAGCGAGAAGAAAAACCAAGAATGGTCTTGTCAGCCAATTGGTTAAGCAAGAATATGAAGAGTATTTTGCCGAGCAAAAGGCAAAAGAAATTGAAACTCTTTTCCAGGAAACCATGGAACCATCTTCCTCGAAAAAGGAAGAAATCGTCGATAAAGAAAAAGTCGATGAAGATATTGAACTGGTTGAAATACCAGAAAATGTAGAACTGGTGAAACCACCAGAAACGGTACATCTCTTAGAAAGACAAGAGGCTACTGACACATGGGATCTACTTGGCCAACCTTCTGGCAAGTATGATTATAAAGTCAGATATGATCCTCCGTCCTGGCTCAGTGATCCAGACATCAAAGAGATAATTCCTACAAACTGGGATGATAGTGAAGATAAATCACCCATGCAGGAAAATGTTTCAGAAGAATGTAAACCATTCATTCCAAAAGAGCAAGCTCAAGAAAATGAGCCTCACCAATCGAAAGTCGTCTCTACAAGTAGATACAGCAACTACATAGAGATCGGACTCAAATTCCCTGATCACAGGAAATATCATCTACATGCCTTTGTAGATAATGGATCAGGTTTTACTGTTGCAAAGAGATTTGCAATTCCAGATGAACTCTGGAAAGAAGATAAGAAAAAGTCTGCTACTGGTGTTACATTTGATGGAAGCCATCTCACCATGAAGAAAGTAGCAAAAAATGTTCATATCACCATCGGTGGAGGAACATTTATCATCCAGAATGTTTGGCAGTCAGAAGGCCAAGGATCTGATTTCCTGTTAGGAAATGATTTTATTCTCCAACAAAGATTTATTCAGGATGAAGAAGCGATAGGCTTCAGGAAAGGAGGACGGGTGTTCTGGGCAGACCGACTCACACATGCATTCAGTGTGGTAGGTCCCGGTTTTACTACTCACTATCAGAGATCGCAACAGAATAGTGGTGATCCTACCCCCTACAAACCCAAATTCGAGCCCATACTCCAAATCAAACAACAAGAAGAATTGCTTGTTGAAGAATCTTCAGAAGAAGAAGAAGAAGAAGCTAGTGAAGATGAAGAAGCTAGTTTCATCCATGAACACAACCTCAAGCACTTTCAGAATAAGCTTGAGTCTCAGCAAATTCCCACTCTTGAAAAAATCAAGAAACTACTCGAGCAGAATGTGGATACAAATCCTCAAAAGTTTTGGGAAAAAGACCCAGTGGTCTGTGAACTGAAATTGCATGACATGAATGCTATCTGCCATGTCAAAGCCATTCCTCATTACAAAGAGGAAGATCAAAAAGAATTCAGAAAAGATATTGAAGATCTCCTGAACAAGAGATTGATTCAACCTTCCACTAGCCCTCATCATGCTCCAGCATTCTACGTGAGAAATCATGCAGAAACTCTAAGAGGAAAAGCTAGAATGGTGATTGACTACAGAGATGTCAACAAGAAGACTGTCAAAGATGGTTATCAAATTGCTCAAGTAAGAGTACTGATCAACCAGCTCAGAGGAGCCAAAGTCTTTTCGAAATTCGATGCAAAGTCGGGTTTCTGGCAAGTCAAGATGCATCCTGAGAGCATACCTCTCACTGCATTTGGAACACCACAAGGCCATTATGAATGGTTAGTAATGCCTTTTGGTCTAAAGCAAGCTCCCTCAATCTTCCAAAGAAAGATGGACAACATCTTCAAGCATGTGGCAGAGTTTTGCGTCGTCTACATAGATGACATCCTAGTCTTCTCCAAAAACAAAGAAGAACACATGAAACACCTCCATGAGGTAGTAAAGCTGATAGTTCAGCATGGAATCATCCTAGGTGAAAAGAAAATCTTCTTTATCCTTGATGAAGTTGATTTCCTAGGGATAAACATCAAAAATGGAGTAATAAAACTCCAACCTCATATTCTTGAAAAGATCTGGAAGTTCCCAGACAAAATTCCTGATGCTAAGAGTCTAGAGAGATTCCTTGGTGTCATAAATTATGGGAGAGATTTCATCCCTAAAATCTCAGGGTTAACAGCGATGTTATCTCCTAAGACAAGTTCCAAAAGAAAATGGAACTTCACCGAAGATGATGAAAAGATTGTGAAGCAGATAAAAAATCTCTGCAAAAACCTCCCTCCTCTCCAACAACCAGAAGAGAATGATGAAATTATCCTCCAGACAGATGCGAGCGATAATTACTGGTCCGGTGTTGTTCTGGCAAGAGCGCCTGGAACTAACATTGAAAAGATCTGCAAATTTTGTAGTGGCAAGTTCAGCCCTGCAGAACTGAATTATCCCACAGGGGAAAAAGAAATTTTGGCTGTCAAGAAAACGATTTTAAATTCACCAGCTTTTCTTGGAAAAACCTTTACTGTCCGCACCGATTGTGCCAGAGTAAAGAATTTCAAAAATTTTAAACTTGATAAAGCTGCTGATAGAGGAAGATTAGCAAACTGGCAATTATTTCTTAACCAATATGATTATAATGTTGAATTAATTGCAGGAAACAAGAATTATCTTCCAGACGCATTGACCAGGGAAATGGCAATGTTTAGCCAAAGAGAAGACGACGAAGGTCGTAATCCCAGAAGCAGAAGGACTGGGAAAGAACATGAGCATCAAGAAGATCCTATGGAAACCAAAGAAAAAGTTCTTAAAAGGTTTCTGCTAAGTCCTAAAGGACTAGCCTCAACTGATCAATCCCAGGGTAAAGGATTGGCTAGCCCGTCTCAAACGGCAGACGGTAAAGGCTCATCAAGACCGTTGACGGCTGCTGCTTTGCCAAAAAGCAGACCAACTCCAACTGGAGTCATAAATGTTTTTAATTATGAATTAAGAACTTTTGACACTCCTGTGTTCAGAACTGGCAGGAGACTAGCTTATCACCAGAAGGTAATCTTAGATAATCTCTTATTTGCTTTCCAAGAAAGAAGCAGTGGTCTAATGTTCCCAGCACTCTTTGCACTAGCTGAAGAACTATATGAGAACGCCAGACCACAATTTGAAGAAAGTCATATACAGCAGAGTGCTGTAAGAAAAGAAAAAATTCTCTTCCTTGAAAGTCCAGAAAGTGCTAGAGTTCCTGTCATGGCACTTAATGAATCAGACTGGCATGAATTCCATAGTCTGATAGGAAGACATAATCCAGAAGACCTAGTTCCTCCAACTCTCTTTATTGTTTCAGGTCCTTATGTTGGAAGATACCTGGTTAATGTTCAGAGTGAACATCCTCAAGAACACAAGCTCTGGCTTGTTGAAAATGGTTTTGTCCATAATCTGTGGACTAAAACAAATGATGATCTAAAAGGTTTGCCGCCTATCATTGTTAATACAGTCAAAAATGTAAGAAAAAATGACTGTATGCTTAGACTGAAGTTCAGATCCACTCCTCCAGAATGGATCCAGAAGGCAAACGGTGAAGTTGAATATATTCCTCCTTATCATTATGTAAGAATTATTCAAAGGAAATATCTTCAACCAGCCTGTGTAGGGTACAATGGCCAACCAAACTCAAGCATCCCTTGGATGAAAGCCATGACTCTAGAATATATCAAAAAGATCATCTCTGAGGATACCTACAATACCTTCCTGGCAGCAGGAGAGAAAATTATCATCACTGCTTACGATCATCCTGACGTAGTCAGCAGTGACTTGTTTCTATCTCTTACCAGAAAAGAGATAGATTCGACACTGGCATGCTTACGATGGGTGGAAAAACTTGAAACTGACAACCACTACAAGATGTATGTTGATACAGATGTCGAAGACAATGCAACAACAGTAAGGATGGCCCAGGCAGATAACGACTCGTTTGTCCTTGGTCACAATTCAGAAACCGACGAGAACATGTGAAGCAGCAGGTGTAGAAAACACCGAAAGTCCTTTTGGATTTTTCCTAAAAGTGACTTTTGCTTTTCAAAAAGCAGGTGAAAAACATTTCACCTAAAGGAATCTGCTTTCTCCCCGGTCGACCTCCACCAGCAGGAGCACTAAGGAAAGCAGGAAATCACGGAGTCGTTCTGTACATTTTGTTGTTTTGAATTGTAATTTGAGTTCCGCTCCTTATATAAGGAGCTTTAGCTTCCCTTAGAAGGGATTCGAAGAAAAAGGCATTAGTTCTATATTCGAAAATCTCTAAGATCAGGATATCTCAGTAGCAGTAGCAGTCCGTCTGTGGACACAGTGTGCTTTCTATTACAAGTAAGTGTTTGTAAATCAGTTATGAGTAGCTAAAACAGCTTCTAGCTGTTTGCCCAAGAGTGAGGCTCTGGGTTCTGTATCTGTATTTATGTTTGAATAAATAAATTCAGTTTGTGCCCAGTACTCTGTCACAAAAATATTTTACTATTTTTGCATCTATGTTTTGGTAGCAGTAGCAGTCAGTAAGCAGTAGCAGTCTTTCTATAAAAACTGACCCCTATCATACTAAGGCAGCAGTGATTCCGCCCTGGTAGTAGCCGCTTAGACAGGAAGTCGTTAGGTGAAATTGTGGCATGTTGAAGGCTAGTCCTTAGGCTGATACTGTGTTAGTTTGGAAAAGAAATAGGCTGATACTGTGTACTGTAGCTGATACTATGTAAAAAGCAAAGAAGGTAAAAGGAGAATAGTGTCTGTCCTTAATTGTATAGTGGAAAAGGTTGTGGACTTAGTTGTCAAAAAATATGTTGTCTGGTAGTGCTTTGTAGTTAACCCTAAAATCAATAGTGAAGATTTATCCACCTCAAATTTAAGGGGCCGCGAGGGCTCTAGAAAGATGGGTGGTGAAAGAAAAAAAAAACAAAAAAACAAAACCAAACTGATCAGTTCTATCCCTATCATTATCTGATTTCATGTATGTACTTGCAGATCGAGGTAGCCGTGAAGACCATGCATTTAAGTTAGAAGCAATTCCGGTATATGAATGTGGGGTTGGCATACTCGAACTGTATGTATCGCTGACATATAATAAAGCTCCTTCAACCGGGTTGGTTTAGGGCTTCAATTCGTCTACACCTAAACCACATTTTGGTCGATAGGCAGTTGGTCATACCATTTAATTTTCTGGCCTTTGCTTACATATCATATGGCCATGACAGTAGAGACTTTAACACACGCACAAATGTAGAGCTAACAGTCATTTTTCATTTAAAGGTTTCCAAACCGTAAGAACTAATGGTTTCACCTACCATGGCTGGACAGGTATGGGCTTGATTTAACTCTCTTTCACTTGGCTCACCAGTATATAAAACGGTCAGTTCCATAGAAGCTTCTCATGCAGGGGCAGGTACTGGTGAAGTAGTACAGTTGAGCAAGAGTTAAGCTGATCAGATTCAGATATGGGGCTTCTGGGAATCTGGGTGGCCATTCTCATGACGCCTTGTGCATATTTCTGGGGGAGGAAATGGAATTTACTTGACCTAGTCACAGCAACGATGTTCGTGTCGATCCATTTCCTTGCTTTATTTGCGCCGTTTCATTTCAACTGGTCTGCATTTTTCCTCATGTTGGCTCTCGGTTATGCCACCGGCTTGGGAATAACTCTGTCGTACCACAGAAACCTTGCGCACAGGAGTTTCAGGCTTCCCAAGTACCTCGAGTACTTGTTTGCATATATCGCCGTTCTTTCGGCTGAGGTAGCTACTCAGCTTTGGACGCTTTTCTGTGCAGTGTGCCATTTTTGCTACTTTCCCGTCATGTATATTGTCATGGTCGAAAATCCCATTTTCTCAACGAGGAAAAAATATAAATATTTACTTAATTTTTATTAACTACTTACCATATTACTATGAAAGTTTCCAGGAATTTAATGTTTAGGGTTTGTAAATTGATATGTATGGACTTGACTCTGGTTTTGCAGGGTAGTCCAATTGAGTGGGTGAGTACACACCGTTACCACCACCAATATACAGATACAGAGAAAGATGCTCATAGTCCTCTGAAGGGGTTTTGGTTTAGTCACATGGGATGGATTCTCGATAGCAATAAACGCTTTGGAAGAGTATGTAATCAATTAACAATTATCACACATTTGAACATAAATGCATATACCAAACATTTTATATAGTCATACGTTCATATATACCTAATTTTTTACTCACTTATTTTGGTTATATTATTTTTAACTCTTTAAATTAAGCTGAGAAATAAATTTTTTAAATAAATAATTTGCAGTATGGAGGACTGAAGAATGTTGAAGATTTGAAAAGGCAGCCATTTTATAGGTTTCTTCATCATACATTCCTTCTACACTCATTTATTCTTGGAGGAATTCTATATACCCTTGGTGGGCTTCCCTTCATCGTATGGGGAATGGTTCGTGAGATCATATTTTTTTCTCTTTTCTTATTTTCGACCAAAAGAAATATTTATCGTTAAGTATAATCCTTTGTTGCAATTTCATTAAGAAGTCCTTATATTAAATAAACTAATTAATTAAATCATTTCATCAGGGAGTGAGGATGGTAATTGTTTTCCACAGCACTTTGCTAGTAAATTCGGCTGGGCACACATGGGGGTATCAAGCATGGAACACCGGTGATCTATCTAAGAACCTTTGGTACGTAATAAGAACTTAATTAAGGATCTTTAATTAAGTAATCAAGGTTCGTTAATATTTTAGATTTGTGATTCACTGTACATGTATCTTCATGTTTAACTCTTTAATTAGGTGGTTAGGATTGCTTGGACTAGGAGAAGGATGGCACAACAACCACCACGCTTTCGAATACTCGGCTCGACAAGGCCTCGAATGGTGGCAGATTGACATGACTTGGTACGTCATAAGATTTCTTGAAGCTCTAGGGTTGGCAAAAGATGTGAAACTACCATCTGAAGCTCATAAGAAACGCAAAGCTTTAGAGACTACAACCGTCGCTTCTCATGAAATAAGCTACGAAGATTAATTAGTTTGCTTAATTTGCTGTTATCTTTATATCTAAAGCGAGGCGCCTGTTACTGTTCATATAATATGAACAGCTATATACTGGCCTCTAATCTTGTCCTACTTCATTTTATGTACTGAAATTCTGATGAAGAAGATTCGTGCATGTAATGCATGCATGATCAGTTTGGACTGTAGCTAATAATGGAAATCGATTCTAGCTGAATGCATCACTTTCATCTCGAGCCTAATTCTAATCTGATTATATTTCTCCTTCTGGTTTAAGATTTATTAATCCATATTGTTTTTAACACAAGACCAAGACTGGCATTTAATCTTCTGATAATGAATTTCTCTTCAACAAAGGTTTTTATGGGACTGGCAGCTTCTATACTATGTCTGCTATTTGCGGACCTCCACTCTTCATAGTTGTTCGTTTTATACATATACGAATATTATCCAATAATAAACTAAATTTTACAAAACTAAAAGGAAAATAAAAAAAATAACAAGCGCAGAAAACAAATATTTAGCGCGTATATTTTAATTTTTTTCTCGTATTTTATTGAGATTATCATTCAAAAAATTTATTTTTAATTATTATTAAGTATTTTTAAAGGTAAAGGTTGGATCATTCAAGAAATTTAAAGAATGAATAATTTTGATAACTATCGTAGTTGTATAGGATAGCACATAATGGCACAAGCCACAAAGTCCTATTGCACTATGCATCTTTTCCTAGTTTTTCACATATTGTTCAAAAACAAAAAAATTGTTCAAATATATCTGGATTATGTGTATTTGGCCTAAACTCTAGTGACTTGTCCATGTTGTAATAGGGTTAGTCTTACAGATATTTTCAGAGATATCTTAATCATTGTACGATTCGGTTTCCTTGTAAGACTGAAATTCTTTTCTTGTAATCCTCTATATAAAGAGGCCCCTATTATCAATGAAAGACAACTTATTATCTCCCAATTTTATTTTCCTAAAATACGTTATCAGCACGAAGCCCTAACCTTGAAACAAATAGCCAACCCCTGAAACAAATAGCCAAAACCTAAATCCGAATACAAAACCTTGAAACCCTTTCAGCCTCTGCCACACACCTTGAAGACCTTGATCCCAGGAGTCTAAAACCAGCGGCAGAATACCAAGAACCGGTTGAAAAAGTACCGAACTGGCCCTCGGAAACATAAATCAATCCTCCATTGATTCGCCACCTTCCGGACCTCCTATTGCCACCTAACTTTGTTAGTGTGGTGACCCGAGAGGGGGGTCCCACAGCACCCCCATGCCCACCCCGAGCCAATGAGAAACCGACATGTCACGAATAACATCCTGATAACTCATCAACCCGAAATCGCAAGGCCTTTTGGGTTTGGATTGTTGGTTTACAAAACACTTTCTTGGACAAATCACTCTAGCAACCGAACAACATATTTTCAAAAGCGGAATTTGAAATGGGCTATGAGTTTTGGGCTTACAATCGGAGCCTAATTTGGAAAACAAATCACTAAGCAACTACAGGTGCGAGAGACGCGCCCCAGGGTTACGGGCCTCTCGAAGTTTTGGTAAACGAGTAGGAAATAAATAAAGAGTAAATAAACAAGCTACTTCAAAATCTGATAAAGGACCAAAACATTCTTTTGATAAAATTAAGAAGAATGTGTCAAGTCGGGCCAAGTGCCTCCTCTGAATGCTCCTTGACCACATGCTCGAAACCTGCACACTATTGTAGGGGTGAGCTTTCCCCCTCGCATGCCCAGTAGGGGCCGACTCAACCATGCTAGGTTTGAAAGATAATATACTTGAAAATATTTACTACATAATATTGTGCACGTTTATCGAAAAATGTTTTAAGAAAATAGGCAACCACAAACATTTGTTTTCTTTTATAAAACATATGCAACATGTTTCACACAACTTGGAAGTGCGAGATACTTACCTGCCGGCTAAACTCAAACATAACGGTGACCGACCCGGTTCGTCATCCTTCGAGAATCAGCCAACTACTCTGTAGTCATTGTGACTACAAGTAGCGAAAGTGTCCATTTCCTGGTTCTGAGTCTCCTATGACTGGTTCACTGTCTGTACTTACCTTTCCTCGACAAACATAGGAGCACAGCCTCCTCTGGAGGTTCACGGTTATCGACACTGTGGGATCCCTAGGAATCTATGCGTCTATGTCCCATTCACTTTCAGGTCACAAATACAAACATATAATGGGTACAGTATCTCAATATGCAAGTCTAGCCTCGGTTTTCGCAATAAACAATTATTAGTTATGGAAACACGGATATCACGAGGCATCGACTAATGAATAACCAAAAAACGTACTTGCAAGCAACATATTATGATACTAGAGCATTCCACATATAGAAAAGCCTCTAACAAGGAAGGGACAGCTCACCCTACATGGATATGGAGTGCTCACCCAAACTTAGCTTCGTTTCCGACTTTTAGTACTTCGTCCAATTCCATCCGCTCAAGTTCAAGTCCTTTATTATAAAATCGAATCAATGAGTAAGTTGATAACATTACAACTCAACTAACTGAGCAACCCAAATCTTTTACTCAATCCCTTTTTAAGTCCATTAAATCATCTTTTGATCAAGATAATGATCTCGAACTCATGCTTGAAGGAATTTCCTTTTAGTAAATTTTAGGGGAAATTACTGGTCACTCCCTATACTTTTAGGGCGTCAACAGTTCAGTCCCTGCTATCCTAATTTCAACAAGTTACTCCTCAGACATTCAAATCTCATACAATGTAGTCCAAAATGACTATTTTGCCCCTCACTTCCTCTTTTTATTTTTATTCTCTCTCTCTCTCTCTCTCTCTCTCACACACACACACACACACACACACATTCTGCACATTTCAACCCAAGACATAAACACCCATTTTGCACAGGCAAACAACATCACATAGCCAACCCAATTCCTCAACTTTCAGAGATTAACATCTAATTATCACCAAGTACAAAACTTTGATTCAAGGTCGGGATTATACCTTTTTAAATCGAAAATCAACTTCAATTGACCCAAACTCAGTTCCAAGAACTCACTGCCGAGACGGGGATGGTGATGAACTCATGATTTTCACAAAAGCAACTCAACAAACTTCTCGATTGTTGATCTATAAGTGCAGATGAGCAAGAGACGGAGCCCAGAGAGGCCGCCGGCGTCGAAGAACATGGCAAAACTGTAGCTACTCGAACATGTAAACCATCAACACTTAATCCAATTCGAAAAATAATTACACAGACTTGAAGATTATGACGAGAGGAGTGAATTTCATACCACAGCTTAATCGGTCGCCAGAAAACACCACACAACCATCGGAGCAGTCGCTGCTTCTCGCTGTCAATTCTCTCTCCAAACTTAATGATTTCACGAACGGAGACCAGAGATCTGACGGCGACGACGAGGTGGAGGTATTGGAGCTGGTGCGCCGGCTGGAGATCGTCAGAGGATGTAGTTCCGATCAGACCCAGTCGCTGGTTGTCGATTTTTCCTCTCTCGGGCTGAAAGAGCTTGAGGTTGCTGGAATATGAGAGAGAGAGAGAGAGAGAGAGAGAGAGAGAGAGAGAGGGGGGGAGGGAGAGGAGAGGAGAGGAGAGAAAAAAAAAAGAGGAAGTAAGGGGAAAAATAGTCATTTTGGATCACATTGTGTGAAATTTGAATGTCTGAGGAGTAACTTGTTGAAATTAGGATAGCAGGGACTGAACTGTCGACGCCTTAAAAGTACAGGGAGTGACCAGCAATTTCCCCTAGATTTTATTACCCATTCCCAAACAATCCAAATGATGTTACATTTGATCATTTGGGATATGGTGATCAAACTTAACACTTGTGTCCATTAAGCATAGTTCGGCTCAACTCATTTGACCTTTCTTTGTGTAATATTCTTTGAATAGAAAAACAAAAGGGGTAGTTTACCATTCCCAAATGATTTTGCTTATTATGTTCATTCCGGGATATGGTAACTAAGAAAACACTTTAATTGTAATTGTCTCCTTAACTTTAATCGAATAACTTAATCATGTGGGATCCACCATGTTCTAGACCAACTGCTTCTCAATATTAACATCAACCACAACATCAACTTAACTGACCCAGCAGCTCCTCTCTTCCAAAACTCCAAATTCCCGAACTCCGCAGACCCGAAGTCCTCCAAAAATGCAGAACTGCTCCAACCTCAATTCTCAAATCAAACAGCAGTACATTATGGTTTCTCAATCCACATCGAAATTTGGGGTTTTAACCAAAAGAGGGTATGATGATTACCTAATCGAAATAGTGTGGAAATTTGGCGGAGCTCAACTCACTTGTTTAGCAGGGGACGAGACCCTTTGCTAGCACTTCTCATATCCAATCAACCTAGACACCCTATGCTACTAAGGTGCGCCACATGAGAGAGAAGGGTGCATGACTAATGTTAAAGACAAAGTCCTTCACCTATTCCATTATGGTAAAAAACTTATAATAAAATTCACACTCTCATAAACCATTTTGCATTGTTTACGAAAATCATGTACAATTATTTCTTTTCTTTTCTTTTATTTACAATTGTTTCAACACTTAGGTACGGGAACAGGGAGTCTCGATGTGCAATGGGACTGAAACAGTTACCCTTTTCAAGACTATGTTTAATCCAATATACCTTAGTGTATCACAACATTTTCTTTTGCTATAAATATCATTGATATCAAATTAAATTCCAAGTGGTAAATCAAGTGGACGTGCGGCCCAAGTATAGTTATCTAGACACAAAGTCCCTCCTACATCCTTTGGGCAACCTTACTGAAATGGCCAGGTAGGGGAGTGCGAACACAAGAGGCAGAATCCATTTTGGCATGAGCTACTCCCACAATGTGGTTTAGGCTCATTTGTAAGCACTTCTGGATCCAAAACCCGTCATGAACGTTGTCCCCTTCCTAGACACCATCCCACATAGGCTATACTTACTTAGATGAAAAAGGTCATAGGTGTGAAGACAGTTCAATGAATATTAATAAAGACCGCCCTCAACCTTAAGGGACCTGAACTAGGTACCAATAAGGGGTTTAGGTCAATATTAATAAACACGACTTCACCTATTCCTCTTTAATTTACAACTCACAATAAAACTCGTATTCAATAATATAAATAACAACCTAAGTAATTAACTAAATTTTCGAGCACAATATAAACACGTATATGATATTTACGAAACAACAATATATCCAACTATTATTCACACTTCAACAAGTGATTTTCCAATCCCCGGCAACGGCGCCAAAAATTGATACGCTTTAAGCAAGCATATAATTTAACCCTATAAATATCATTAGTAGTATAAGCAAGTAGGGATCGTTCTATTCCGGTGATTGAGGGTACACCTGTCATTGTAAGACAATTAAACAATTAAAATAAAAACAAAGTATAACATTTACACATATACATATTAGGGTTATCACAAATGGTACCTGAACTTATCCTCTATTTTATCGATGGTACCTGAACTTCAATTTTGATCATAACCAGTACCTGAACTTTTCGACTTCATTTTAAATGGTACCTAAGGCCACCTTCGGTCACTATTCCAGCCAAAAAAGCCAAATCTAATAAATAAATAAATAAATCAAGTTCAAGGCAAGTCTATTACCAAAAAATCATCACTATATATGATCACAACCCTTGAAATCATCAAAAATCATTACTATGATCGTTTCACATGTTGTTTTTAGTCGAAATATTGACCGGAGGTGGCTCTAGGTACCATTTAAAATGAAATCGAAAAGTTCGGGTACTGATTGTGATCAAAATTGAAGTTCAGGTACCATCGATAAGATTGAGGTATAGTTCAGGTACCATTTGTGATAATAAGCCTACATATTATTTACGAATTTAAGGGGGTTTTAGGTTTTGGTTTTCGAAAAATTAAAAGAAAGAGTAAAAACTAAGTATAAACAAAAGCACAAATACAAGAATGAAACATAAGAAACAAAGATCAAAACTAAGTATATAATTGAATTCGGATTAACCTTACAATTGTTCTTCCAAGTCATGTGAAAGGAGTTGATCATGTGAAACATTTGAAGCAAACGATTTCCCATATTTACTTTTCAATGCTAATTAATCTAAGTGAAAGCACAAAGACTAATCCTATCAAACATGCATTCAAGCTCTAGAAAGCTAGACAATCATAACATGTTTAATGCTTGAAACACATAGAAAGGCTATCAACTCAAGTGCACAACTTAGTATGAATAAGTTCATCTAATTGCAATCCTTTTCAATTGAATTCGATTTTTTTCTAAAACCTTTACTACTTTCGATTCAAGTTCACAAAACAATAAGTTGAATCATGTTCTTAAATCTAGCACCACTCATACATAAACCCTAAAAGTTTCGAACCAATTAAGATTAACATACAAGAGATATCAATTTAGCAAATTCAATCGAACAATCACACAAAAGCAACGTTGAAATCACAACATAAGAATCGAAAATCCTCATTCAATCATAAAATTTCAGATTTAAACTTTGTTCAAACATCAATGTTAACTAGAACAACTTCTAACGAAATCAAACAAGGGGAATCAAAAGTGATTACAAGAAAGAAGGTTGAATTACACCGTGAATGGAGATGGTGATGAAGAACTCGAATGATGAACTAATGAAACTCGAAAGCAAGCTTCAAAACCTCACGGCTTCAAGGTGGAATGGGAGAGGTGCTCACGGCTTCTTCTTGCTTCTTCCTCCCTTGCTTGAAAACGCAGAAGATGAACTAAAGAATGGAGAGAGGTTTTGCGTATAAAGTAATTTCTGAATTAGGGGGTTGATGACTTGACGTCTTGGGGAGAGAGATATATATAGGGAACGGCAATACTTGGTCTCTAAGTCGTGATTTTCTGTTTATTTTCCATGGAATTAATTTAATAATTCCACATAGCTTCCACCAATGAAAAATTGCCAAGTAAGCCCTAGTGTGTCATCCAACCAATCACAAAACTCCAAGATGATTCCCTAATATATTCTTGCCGAAATTGCATGAATATATTCTGATTTTTATCTTGTAATTCGGCCAAAATACCTTTAGGGAATCTAGGAATGCATTTAGACGCCATTTGAGCCTTTTCTTGATGTCCACACTTTTTCTTTCCATAAACTCCACCCTAGAAAATCTCTTGGCGTAATCTTTTATTTTCTTCTTGATTTTCACGCCAACTTCTCTCTTCCCTTTGGTATTTCACGGCAACTTCTCCCTAGGGTTTACATCTTTGCGTCACAAACCCTAATTCCATGGGCTTTTATGGGCCTTGCTCCATTTTGTCGAAAATCCAAGTCAATCCATAGAGTTCTTGGGCCTTGTTGCATCAACTTCAAGCCTTTTCATCCTCCAACGTCATGACACTTCATTTTTCCATTTCTTTTTCATGGTTGCGTTGGAAACTTGCTTGGTAAGCTCTCCTCCTTTTCGCAGGGTTTCCTGGTTGGAACAGGAAAGCTTATTTCTTCATTTCTGCTCAATTGTGTGGCCCTTTGTGTCGCATTTTTGTTCCCCTTAACGTTCGCAAGCTCCTCTTTCCATTCGTGAGTTCATTTCCACTTTTTAGCTCCGAGGTCCTGAAAATAGAAACTATCACTAAAAATAGAAACTTTCTTGAAACGAAAAATAGAAACTTTCTAAAAATGAAAAATAGAAACTTGCTAAAAGTGAAAAATAGAAACTTTCCTAAACTAAGAATGGAAACTTGCCAAAAATGAGAAATAGAAACTACAGAAATGGAAACTTTCTACAATAAGGAACTTTCCCAATCGAAGAATGGAAACTTTCCTTAACAGGGATTTTTCAAGGAAATAACACAGGAAATGTAGGGAAATGGCAGTTAAAACGTCGTATTAAAATTCTCTTATCAATTACCTAATCGAAACCGTGTGGAAATCCGGCATCTATGAGCAGCGGTGCAGTGGTGGCTCACGTGCAGGCGGTGGTGTGTGTAGCGCGTGTGGAGGCTCTGGTCGGAGTTAGAGGTCGAGGTTATGGGGTTTTGGTCAAGGGAGAGATGTTGACTCCACATATGGTGGTGGTTTGGCTCGTTTCAGACTGGAGATTGAAGAACGAAAGCATGCAGAGCTCGATTTCCGGCCATGTGCGTTCGATGTCTTCTGGCGATGGGATGTTGGGGGCTTAATGGTCGGCGCTCTCTAAGCTCACTGGAGGCGATGGTGTATTGAAAAGGCGGCCGGAAATCGATGGAGGTTGAGTGGCAGCAGCGTCGCAGCCTTGGGTGGTCACAGGTGGAGGCCGGAGGCGGTGCATGTCGATGGTGAGGCTTGGGCTTGGGTCGGATATGGGTGCTGGATCGATTGGAGGTGGTGGTTTTGCAAGGTGGTGGCCGGAGATGGGGTTTTCTGGCGCTACAGTAGGAGGACGGGGGGAGGGAGAGAGCGATGCAGCCGAGAAAGGAGAGAGGAAGAGAATGGGATTCTAGGGTTTTCTCCTAGGACACTTTCTATTTATACTTTAGGTGCACAAAGACCGTTTTGCCCTTGCAGCAAATTACTCAATGCTCCCAGTTAATTTCTTTTGGGTCTTCGGCTCTTTTCTTGTTTTTCGTCAACTACTTCTTTATTGATTTCTCAACTCAGTCTTAGATCTGAAACTCGATTTCGTAAAAACTAAAAATTTAAATCTTCACTTCAACTCAATTGGCCTTCCTTTCAAATTTTCTTTGACGATCTTTTGCTTCAATGATCTTTAGTAACCTTCTAGGCCCAAAACGAAGAACTCTGGCCCAAACTTAAAGTATAAGGCCCAATAGGTGGTCTTGATACCAAAATAATTTCCAAAATCGATTTCTTCACTTAAATCACCGTGCGAAAATCTTATTGGCGAAAAATTACCTTCTAAAAATTTAATAAAATTTTTGGGGGCTCACACTCCACCCCTCTTAAAATAAATTTCGTCCTCGAAATTTGCCCAATGCATGAATAAGAGAGGTTACTTCTTTTCACCTCGGAGTCTAGTGTGCACAAAACCTGGTCTTGCTTTCCCTTGCTACTTTTTGAACCTTTACCTTTCACATGGGTCATCTTACTCAACTTATGGGGATGACCTCATCAAACTCTATAACCATTTGTTTTTCGCAAATTGCAATTTTCCTCAATCACATTGGGTTTGTATGTGCATACATTTGATTTCATGGTCTCACCTAACTCCTTTGAGCTTAATGCCACAGACAAAGACATCATCATTCCAGCATTTCTGAATAGTTGAAAGAGCCTTAACAGATCGGAGACTAACACTTAGTCAACCACTAATCTCAATAACAGCATACTGCAAAGTAGTGTAATCCACTTATCAACCTCGTTCCCATAACTAAATGACCAACACTTCAGGGTAAGAATTTTACAAGCGTTACTTGTAAACAATTCACTTGGAATGCCCCATCACGCATTATCTTACACAACATAAGAACATTCATAAAACTTTCACATTTTGTGCTTCCGTTAGCTACATATCCCAATTTCGGGGCTATTTTTATCACTTCACCAAGTGTTCCTATTATACTTTCCATAGGATACACTTCTCTCCATGAATCATGATTCTTTTCGATAAGTAATTCGCTAGATAGTAACTTCGTTGCAACCATGCGATAATAGCTTACTTTTCAAAATAACCGGAAACAAATTGACGTCTACACCAAACTTCCATTTCAACGAGAGTAGAAAAATTACTCGGGGACTTGAACCTTAAATATGAGTAGCAACCAAGAAAGGAAACAAAGCTTTCGTTGCATGTCTAACATAAATAACTTTCGTAGAGCGTCACTACGAATGACACGTCAACGATGTCATCACTGACGTCAGCCTCGTAGTTATCAACGATCTTAGTTGTCAAACCTCTTATTCGTAACTTAGCAGATACTGTTTACTCCATGAACAAACAATTATGACAGCTTGTCCCTATGACGTCGAAATCAAGCACACAATTCAGTAGACTTGATGTCACATTGTGAAATTGCAATAACTAGGTATCTACTACACGTCAGGAGAAACCAATCAATAGGTCGCTTGGCATTAACCAAACAAACCGTCCAATGCTCAAGGCATCAAGTTGCAATAATACTTTGCGATAAGGCTTAACGAAATTCGAGGATTACCAATTGAAGTTGACTCCTCGGAATATGTAAAGTTGGTACCATTTCCATTCAAGGTCTCGACCTTGAACTATCCTTTCCACCCTACGAACTCGTTTGATGTCAAAACTCAAAAATCAAGTCATAAGCGCTCCTCCAATTTTTGGTCAAGCCAAAACAGTTGAATCGGTTATAAGCACTTTATTTCCTTGTGTCCTCGTCCAACAATGAGAAAAAGTAATTTCTAAATATTCTCCTTTAAAGTAACCCTTTACTTTAGAAATGAGTGTCCTGAGTAAAATCGAAGGTGAACAAACATTCTTCCAACCACCAGTTTTAAATAAAACGAGTAACCAAAAGCAAAACAAAACCACAACGAGACTAAAATTTCAAGTTTCCATGGAAAATAATTTTGAAGGAGTTCACTACTAAATTTATTTATTTTGGATACCCAATTTCAACCCAAACAAGATCCCTATATTCAATGTAGAGATGCTGACTGAGACTGTCGTAAAATTTCAGAATTTAAAGTAATAGAGATTGGATAAACCAGAAAAAACATCCCAATGAGAAACCGACGTGTCACGAATAACATCCCGATAACTCATCAACCCGAAATTGCAAGGCCTTTTGGGTTTAGATTGTTGGTTTACAAAACACTTTCTTGAAAAAATCACTCTAGCAACCGAACAACATATTTTCAAAAGCGGAATTTGAAATGGGCTATGAGTTTTGGGCTTACAATCGGAGCCCAATTTGGAAAACAAATCACTAAGCAACTACAGGTGCGAGAGACATGCCCCAGGGTTACGGGCCTCTCAAAGTTTTGGTAAACGAGTAGGAAATAAATAAAAAGTAAATAAACAAGCTACTTCAAAATCCGATAAAGGACCAAGACATTCTTTTGATAAAATTAAGAAGAATGCGTCAAGCCGGGCCATGTGCCTCCTTGGTACGCTCCTCGACCACATGCTCGAAACCTGCACACTATTGTAGGGGTGAGCTTTCGTCCTCGCATGCCCAGTAGGGGCCGACCCAACCATGCTAGGTTTGAAAGATAATATACTTGAAAATATTTACTACATAATATTGCGCACGTTTATCGAAAAATGCTTTAAGAAAATAGGTAACCACAAACATTTGTTTTCTTTTATAAAACATATGCAACATGCTTCACACAACTTGGAACTCCGAGATACTTACCTGCCGGCTAAACTCAAACACAACAGTGACCGACCCGGTTCATCATCCTTTTAAACCGGCCAACTACTCTGTAGTCTGTGTGACTACAAGTAGCGAAAGTGTCCATTTACTGGCTCTGAGTCTCCTATGACTGGTTCACTGTCTGTACTTACCTTTCCTCGACAAACATAGGAGCACAGCCCCCTCTGGAGGTTCACCGTTATCTACACCGTGGGATCCCTAGGAATCTACGTGTCTAGGTCCCATTCACTTTCAGGTCACAAGTACAAACATATAATGGGTACAGTATCTCAACATGCAAGTCTAGCCTCGGTTTTCGCAATAAACAATTATCAGTTATGGAAACACGGATATCCCGATGCATCGACTAATGAACAACCAAAAATGTACTTGCAGGCAACATACTATGATACTAGAGTATTCCACATATAGAAAAGCCTCTAACAAGGAAGGAACAGCTCACCCTACTAGGATATGAAGTGCTCGCCCAAACTTAGCTTCGTTTCCGACTTGTAGTACTTCGTCCAATTCCATCCGCACAAGCTCAAGTCCTTTATTATATAATTGAATCAATGAGTAAGTTGATAACATTACAACTCAACTAACTGAGCAACCCAAATCTTTTACTCAATCCCTTTTTAGGTCCATTAAATTATCTTTTGATCAAAACAATGATCTTGAACTTATGCTTGAAGGAATTTCCTTTTAGTAGATTTTATTACCCATTCCCAAACAATCCAAATGATGTAACATTTGATCATTTGGGATATGGTGATCAAACTTAACACTTGTGTCCATTAAGCATAGTTCGGCTCAACTCATTTGACCTTTCTTTGTGTAATATTCTTTGAATAGAAAAACAAAAGGGGTAGTTTACCATTCCCAAATGATTTTGCTTATTATGTTCATTCCGGGATATGGTAACTAAGAAAACACTTTAATTGTAATTGTCTCCTTAACTTTAATCGAATAACTTAATCATGTGGGATCCACCATGTTCTAGACCAACTGCTTCTCAATATTGACATCAACCACAACATCAACTTAACTGACCCAGCAGCTCCTCTCTTCCAAAACTCCAAATTCCTGAACTCCGCAGACCCGAAGTCCTCCAAAAATGCAGAACTCCTCCAACCTCAATTCTCAAATCAAACAGCAGTACATTATGGTTTCTCAATCCACATCGAAATTTGGGGTTTTAACCAAAAGAGGGTATGATGATTACCTAATCAAAACCGTGTGGAAATCCGGCTTCCATGAGCAGCGGTGCTGTGGTGGCTCACGTGCCGGCGGCGGCGCATGTAGCGCATGTGGAGGCTCTGGTTGGAGTTAGAGGTTGGGGTTATGGGGTTTTGGTCAAGAGAGAGATGCTGACTCTACATATGGTAGTGGTTTGGCTCGTTTCAGACTGGAGATTGAAGAACGAAAGCATACAGAGCTCGATTTCCGACGATGTGCGTTCGAAGTCTTCTGGCGATGGGATGTTGGGGGCATAATGGTTGGCGCTCTCTGAGCTCACTGGAGGTGACGGTGTATTGAAAAGGCTGCCGAAAATCGATGGAGGTTGAGAGGCAGCAGTGTCGCAGCCTTGGGTGGTCACAGGTGGAGGCCGGAGGCGGTGCATGTCAATGGTGAGGCTTGGGCTTGGGTCGGATATGGGTGCTGGATCGATTGGAGATGGCGGTTTTGCAAGGTGGTGGCTGGAGATGGGGCTCTACAGTGGGAGGACGAGAAAGAGAGAGGTCGGGGGGAGAAAGAGAGCGACGCGGCCGAGAAAGGAGAGAGGAAGAGAATGGGATTCTAGGGTCTTCTCTTAGGATACTTTCTATTTATACTTTAGGTGAGCAAAGACCTTTTTGCCTTTGCGGCAAATTACGCAATACTCCCTATTAATTTCTTTTGGGTCTTCGGCTCTTTACTTGTTTTTCGTCAACTACTTCTTTATTGATTTCTCAACTCCGTCTTAGATCTGAAACTCGATTTCGTAAAAACTAAAAATTCAAATCTTCACTTCAACTCAATTCGCCTTCCTTTCAAATTTGCTTCGACGATCTTTTGCTTCAATGATCTTTAGTAACCTTCTAGGCCCAAAATGAAGAACTCTGGCCCAAACTTAAATTATAAGGCCCAATAGGTGGTCTCGATACCAAAATAATTTCCAAAATCGATTTCTTCACTTAAATCACCTTGCGAAAATCTTATTGGCGAAAAATTACCTTCTAAAAATTTAATAAAATTTTCGGGGGCTCACAGTTAGCAACAGCGTCTTGACCTAAGGATTCTAGAACACGTCAACTTATTCCAAGAACTGGCTGTCAAAGCACTGAATCTGCCTCCAAAGCCACTGAACCAGCTCTGTTAGCCTCGCCAGCGCACTCCTGTGCCTGTCTCCACGTGCGCCCCTACGTCTCTCGCTGACCCCTCGGTTAGCCTCACCAACGCATAAACACATTGCCTGCAGCCCCCTCGTGAAATCCCTCACCTGCAGACCCCTCGTCTACCCCGCCTGACCCATTTGATAGCCTCGCCAGTGACAGCCCTGCGCACGCACGCAGCCTCGCTGACCCATCGTCGACCCCTTATCTCCGACCACCGACAACTTTTTCCGGCCAATTTCTCGACGACTTCAAAAAGAGGTATTTTTTTATTAAACATTCTCGCTTTCTGTACTTTCAATTTCTTTTCTTTTTTCTCTGGGACTTGCAACCTCCATTCTTCTACCCTCCACTTCTTCTTTTGTGTGGAGACCTAAGCTGAACTGTGGGGATTCATGCTATCTCTAAGCTTAGAGCTTGTAGAGATCTCCAAACTTTGGGTTTGTTGAGAAGATCCGATCGACCACATACACATTATTGTTTCAATCTAATCCAATAACTCTTGGAATTGAATTTCTTACGAGCGACTACACTAAGAGATTCCTAATTTTTTAGAAGCAATTACACTCAGAAATTCATAATTTCTTCGGAGTGATAACGCTTAAAAATTTCTATTGTTTTCATCGTAACCTTTTCGCTCCGAAACTAACACTTTTCTTGTTCATTTTCAGGATGAATAACTTGAACAAACTGGACTTTACTCCGTTGGGAACAACTGGCTCTAGATATCGCAAGTGAGTTCGTGATGTCAGCCAGCATCTCAAGGCCCAAGGAATCTTGGATACCATTCTTGAGCCTAGCCAGGACATGGTAACTATTGAGCAAGCTCAAGCTTTGGAAGCAAATAGAGCAGCCTTGAAGGCAAATAAGGGGAAAGTCGTCATCCTAATGACCGGTCATATGGATGATTTGCTCATGTACGAGTATCTAAATGAAGAAGACCCTAGAAGGTTGTAGGTCTCACTCAAAGAACACTTTAGCAAAGTCTATGACTCCCTTTTTCCTGACTTAAAAGTGAGATGGCATAATCTCTACTTCTGTGATTTCAAGTCAGTTTTTGACTACAACTCGAAAGCACTTCGCATTAAATCCTTAATGAAATTATGTGGAAAATATATCACAGATGCGATGTTGATTGAGAAGACTCTCTCTACCTTCCCCATTTCTGCATTGATAGTTGCTAAGAACTATCAAATCGATGTTACTCCAGCACGAATCACAAGATTTCATGAGCTCATTGGAGCCATAAATATTGCTGAAAAGCATGACAACATCATTGTGAAGAACTGTAATTCGAGACCCGTGGGAACATATACTATTCTGGAGTCCAATTATAGTCGCGCCCCAAAGGGAGGCCGCCAAGAGCTAAATCTTAATCCTAGGGATACTTCTGGACATTTTGGTCCATATAATCGCTCTACTTAGGAAGGTAATGCCCAAAATAGGCAGACACGGAACCGAAGAGGTCAACGTGGAAAGAGAGAGGGAGGCAAAGCCAACACTAAGAGTCATCCTTATGACGCTTTTAAAGCACCTCAATTAAACGATTCTGAGCAAAGAGATGTATGTTCTCAATGTGGAGCATCCGATCATTGGGCACACATTTGTAGAGCTCGTGAGAGTATTGCCACCGTCTACAAAGCATATTGTGAAGCAAGAGAAGCTCACTATGTAGAACAAGAAGATCAAGAAGGTGATCTCGAACTAAGGGTTAAAGACTTCAAATCTGGTTGGGATTAATAGGTCGCCGATTTTGTTTAAGTCTTTATTTTTCCAAGAGATGTAATATGACAATTGCCACAGTATTATTAGTGGATGTCATTGGTTAAGTTTTTCTTCAACAAAGCTCATCCAAAGCGAGTATGATGTCTAGGAAAGTTTTGAGATAAGTGGTACTTAAGCGAGGTTTGCTCCACCGACATCTCTCTACTCACCTGGTCATATTTATTTTGGAGTTACCCCAAGAAGTTAAATGACTACCTTTGTTTTGCATTAGCTAGTATTCGGATTAGATTTTCTTTTGGTCAAAGAAACAATGATGTACACTGTTGGTTTATGAATAAAATTTCGAGTCCTTTTCATTATAACTCCATTTTAATTCTAAGCACATTCCTTTATGACTATGATGGCTAGGCCATCAGGATTAGTTTAAGAACATGGAATGACCCAAATTCCTCTTGCTAAATGGCACCTTGATTACTGTCACAAAAACTCTCTACGCTCCTAGGGTAAATCAAACCCTATTGAGCTGTTCGAGCCAACAGATTCCATGTGAAAATGCATGTAGAGAACGGAAAAGAGTTCCTTTGCAATACCTCTAATGACTGTGAATAATAATGCATCTTAGAGAAACTTATGTGTCTCTCTAGTGGACTTTATGTCACTACTATTTGAGCCATTAAATCCAATAAAATCATGAGAGAAGATCTCTTGAATTTAGACACATATTGGCTTTGCCACAACAAGATAGGCCATCCGAGTCATGATATGGTGATCCGTCTACTAAAGACTTCACATGGACATCCATTCTTTCGAGTGAAACAAAGCAAGAATCAAAGGTTAATTCCTGAACAGAGTGTGACTACCGCCATTGCCTTTGGCGCCGCACCGTCATTCACTAGCCTAAGGCTGGTGACGTCCCTATCCATGACGCCATGGATGGCGTCCATCATGGTGATGGTGCCCCAGGTGATGTTGCAATCACCAATTTTGCTTCCAATAGCATTTAGGCCCAACCAAAATCCTCATTGGTTGCTTCTAAGGCCTCTTGCTCATTCTACAAAGCCTGTTTCTTATGGAAAGTAGGACTGAGATTGTCCTAAGCAAAGGATGCGAAAATACTCATTCTGTTCTTACATAGAATCCATGGGGATTCTGTGGACTGATTCAACCAACTTGCAGACGTTTAAATATTTCATGATGTTGGTTGACACATAAAAACGTTGGTCGCGTATTGTGCCATTGTCCACTTGTAATGCTACTTATGCTATACTCTTAGCACAAATTATATGGTGACTGGCTCTTTCTCTGGATCATCCCATTCAGTCAATTCGACCTGACAATGCTAGAGAGTTCACATCTAAGACTTTTGATGATTATTGCACTTGGACTGATGTTGGACATCATATTCCTATATACACACCCAAATGGTCTAGCGGAAACGACTACGATAGCAGTCTGGACATTGGTAATGTGCACTAATCTCACTATATCCATTTGGGGTGATGCAATATCGCATGCAACTATGCTAATTCGTCAACGACCCACCGCCACTCAATCTATCTTTGCGTTACAACTAGTGACTTGGTACAAGTATCTCATATTTATGCATATTTGAGTGCATCATTTATGTGACGATTACTCCGCCACAACGCACTAAGATAGGTCCTTATAGACAAATGGGCAACTAAGTTGGATTTAAGACTCCAGCAATCGTCCGCCACTTAATACCCTTGTTAGGCGATCTCTTTACAGCTAGATTTGTGGATTTTCATTTTGATGAGACAATCTTCCCTTCGTTAGGGGAGATAAGAACATGGATGTTCAACAGGAACGATAGGAATTGTCGTGGTTTGTTCCCACTATGTCTCATCTCAATCCCCGCTAAAGTGATGATATCATACATATCTGTTGCAAATATGCCTACAAGGATGAACGTCCCTACGAGAGGACGTAGCGCCACCCTACACGAAGGTAGGCATGGCATCAACGCCATAGAGAATGGCACTCTGGCATCCATGGCCCTAGCTAGGATGCGTGGGAGGCTCGTGGGTTCGAATGATACTTTGGCACAACCTAATCATTTGATCATCGACCCTTAGAATCCATCTCATGAGAATGTTTTGGATTAAGGTTATCGTTGGAGGACGCCTCAACGTCAGAATCTATTACTGAGAATATAGAGCTTTCTGAAAATTACATCATTATTGATGATGTATTCGCGCATGAGTTTGTTGAGTCTGATGATATCGAACCACGCTCCATTGATGAATGAATGCCAACATAGAGAAAATTTGGCTAAATGGAAAGATGTGATCCAAGTTAAGTTGGATTCTCTAATGAAGAGGGAGGTTTTTTGAGCCAGTGATGTCGACACCTCCTAACATAAAACTTATTGACTAATGGATCTTCTTTAGAAAGCGTGATGAGAAAAAGATATGGTAATCTCGTCTTATCGTGCAAGGCCCTGGAATCGATTACGAGGAGACATATTCTCCCATAATGATGTCATTAGACTCCACTACACTATCAATTTGGTAATTTTCGAATAATTGAACATGCAGCTTATGAATGTGGTCACTACGATCCTTATGGGGATCTAGATACAGAATATATATGAAGGTTCATGGTGAACTTCATTTACCGAAGTCAAGTGGCTCTAGATCATGGAGCGCATTTGCAAAGAGGTTAAAATGCTCACTAAGGTGACTATTTGATTGGAAGGGATATGCCCGTGCGTTTCTATCATAAGTTTCGGATTCTATCGCGGTTCATGTTGGTGACATGATCTTCATTAGAAGCCTTTAAAGAGTTAAGGGAAACTGTTGAACACTTGAAATCCGATTTTGAGATGAAGGATCTTGGGAAAACATGATTTTACCTCAGTTTGAATTGGAACTTGAACACCGTGTTGATGGATGCTTAGGTGTTTTGACAATGTCAATCCTTCAAGCATGCCCATGATGGCCCTTGATCTTGAAAAGGATCCTCTTCGTCCAAAGGATGATGACGAAGATGTGCTAGAGGCAGAAGTACCCTACTTGAGTACAATAGACACATTATTGTACTTAGCTGAATGCACAAGACTAGACATCTCATTTGCAGTGAACTTGTTAGCTAGGTATAGCTCTGCACCAACGCGACGCCATTAGATTGGTGTAAAATATATCATTCGATACTTGAGATGGATGATTGATATGAGCTTGTTCTATCCTTATAAACAGATGATGGATTCATACCCATCACACACCAGGAACGCCGCTAACATTAGCCTATGTCCACTATCTCTATCCCAAAATGACAATAGTGTTTTGGAAGGTTTTGCTGATGTTGGGTACCTTTCTGACCCACACAAAGGTCATTTCCAAACAAGTTATGTGTTCACCATAGGTAAGACCGTGATATCTTGGAGGTCTACAAAATAGACACTAGTCTCTATATCTTTGAACCATGCAGAGATTATTGCTCTTCATGAAATAGTTCATGAATGTATATGGATTAGATCCATAATTACGCATGTTCGAAGCCATTGTAGTTTGAAGTCCACCATAGATGAGTCTACAAGCATTTATGAGGATAATGCTGCTTGCTTTGAACAAATGAAGCAAGGCTACATTAAAGGTGACAACACCAACCATAATCAGCAACAACAGACTCTTCTCAAGATCAAAGAGAACTAGGTTTGATTTGAAGACGATGTAGCAGACTTGTTCACTAAGTCATTGATGTTCACCATTGATAGGAGCGTAAAATGCAACGTTTATAATGATTAAACCCCATATTTTGCTAAGTTATTTCTTTTATCTTGATCAATTTAACTTAGTTAGTGTTTTACAGGTAAAATGGAGTCTGAAAGTCCAAAAATGGTTAAGGAAGGCACAAGTGGCGCAGAAATGGAAAGAAATGAAGAAATGGAAGTTCTCCCAGTTTGACTAGGATAAGGAATCCCAGTTCGAGTAGGAGTCTGAAGCTGACTTGGACTAGGAGTTCTACTTGGACAAGGAAACACAATTCTACTCAAATAAGGCAACCTAGTATGACAAGGAGTCCCTGTTGGATAAGGATTACTCAAGAAGGTTCCGGAAGAGTGTAGAAGAATCTCAGAAAAGAAGTTTGTATTCAACTAGGATCCTACTTGCATAAGGAGTTCTACTCATATCAGAAGACCTGTGGAAGTTAGGAGAGCCTTAGAAATTTCAAGAAGTGTCTAGAAGTCTCAAGAAGGATCACATGTCGTGCACATGGAGAGAAAGTCATAAGAAATTTGGATTTCAAAGCAATGTGGAGTTTGGATTTCTAGTTAAGTTTGGATTTGAATTGCCGTGATATTCTTGAAGTTTCTTGACG
The DNA here is from genome assembly GCF_002994745.2 of Rosa chinensis. Classification (NCBI taxonomy): domain Eukaryota; kingdom Viridiplantae; phylum Streptophyta; class Magnoliopsida; order Rosales; family Rosaceae; genus Rosa; species Rosa chinensis. The sequence continues at coordinate 51,370,884 of NC_037092.1, forward strand.
TTTCATTCTTCAACAAGGCATGGAAGACATGTGAGAGGCATGTGATGACAAGGAAAACCGAATTGGACTCAAGTTATGCTTTAAAAGTCAAATCCATTACAGATTCGGAAATCTGCCTGTGCAGATCAGTCAACTTCAACCGAGTGCCAAAAATAGCTCGGATCTTAGAAAATTATTATCTTTATATGGTTGGAAATATACGGATGTCTAGTTTTCAGAGCTTTTTACGATTTGTCAATATCTATTTTTTAGAGGAAGTTATGGCCGTTTTAGTGCACTGAGGTCAAGTCTGCAGGGAATCTGTTTTGTGTCAAAGAAGTCCTAAATCAACAAGAACTTGGAGAAGTCAAGTAGAAACGAATTGGGAGAGCCTTGAGACGTTCTCCTATATATACCTAGTGTATTTGACGTCTCATGGTGACAATTTTTCTCTACAAATTCGATTCTCACTTGCTTTCTCTCAAGTTTTCAGGTTTTCACAATCTTCAAGGAGCTAAGCCGTGCCACCTCCCTCCACCACCGTGTTCATCACTTGTTGCCATGCTAAGGAGCTGCTTTGCACCTTGGGACGTGATTAAGGGTTGTTCATATGCTTTACCATATATATGTTCACGGTTTTTGTGTAATTGTTGAATGGATTTTCTGCTTTGGATTTTCTATGTGTAAACCGAATCTTTTGAGTATGCAAAACTGTTTTCTAGTATAATTTTGATGTTCTTTTCAATGATTGATGTGTTTATGTGTTCTTGATCTTGCTTAGTTGCCGAATATATGGATTGTTGATCTGATTTTGTGCTTCATTACATGGAATGTTCTTGTGGTTGCAAACATAGGAAGACTTGCATGTAACTTTCTAGTAATTAGGTTTTATGCTTTGTAAACCCTAATTCGAATAAGTAGTAAAGGCTTGCTTTGAGTTGAAATCAGGTTATGCATGTGATGATGAGTTTTGACTTGCTTTGAGTGCTTGGATTCACATGTCTATTGATTCTTTCTTGAACTTAATGATTTGAAAACATGATTTATCAATGCAGTTGCTTTGATTGTGTGATATTGAAATTTTCAAAATAAAATTGATTTGGTGCTTTGCTATTTCGATTTGATTTAAGAAAGAAAGTTAATAGGGACAATGGTTACTTTGATCTTTGTGGCTTGGTTGATAGTTTTCCATGGTAATTAATAAAGATTAAGGGATGCATGAAAACGTTGATCTTGAATGGTTCTTGATAAGTTGTTCTTCGAAAATTCTTCTTTGCCCACCTTTGTATAGAAATGATTTTTGTTGTTTATTGTTTTCTGAAAATTTATGTTTTCAATCTCTAAAAACCCCCTATCTTTTATGTTTCGTGTTTTTGTAAATTAATTTAGGATTTTTAGGAAGCATGTTCACATAAATAATAAAGTAAATAATCTGAAAATATATTTTAAAATTTGTGAATAGTGATTCCGTGAATAGTAATATGTGTTAATATGTTATAGGAATTAATTTTGGTGTTTGTTATGAGTCGTTTGTTAAGGTTTCCTTAATTTTAGGGATGTCATGCTATTTTTTTAGGGATTGATTCCTTATTTTCAGGAAAAGTAGTTAGAGTTAGTTTTGACTTAAGATTTCTTGTTTGACTTGGTTTATAATTTGTTTTCTTGTAAATTAAGTAATCCTAATTAGTGTAGAACTAGTAATCCTTGTTATATGTGGATTCCTAATATAATTATGACTTGTAAAATGTATATAAATAGGAGTAGGATTTCCAAAACCTTTTCTAACTTAAATTCTCTCTTCCTTTCGAATTGTAGTAGATATACTTGTATATTTTGTAGTTTCTTCATTCTTTGTTCTCTCATTTCGTGTGATACATGTATGTGCTCTCTCTAATTTTCGAAATTCTATGCATGTTGTTCTTGTAAACTTGTAAATTCTTTATCTTGATTTCGTTTCACATGTTAGTACCCTCAATCCCCTGTTTGAACGATCCCTGCTTATTCTATACTAATGATGATTCTTTTCAGGGTTTAAATTGGCGAATGCTTTTGCACATATCAACCATGGGTAGACCGTGATATCTTGGAGGTCTACAAAATAGACCCTAATCGCTATATCTTTGAACCATATAGAGATTATTTCTCTTCATGAAGTAGTTCGTGAATGTATATGGATTGGATCCATAATTACGCATGTTCGAAGCAATTGTAATTTGAAGTCTATCATAGATGAGCCTACGAGCATTTATGAGGATAATGCTGCTTGCTATGAACAAATGAAGCAAGGCTACATTAAAGGCAATAACACCAAGCATAATCAGCAACAACAGACTCTTCTCAAGATCAAAGAGAACTAGGTTCCATTTGAGGACGACGTAGCAGACTTGTTCACTAAGTCATTGCCTAAATCCACTATCGAGAAACATGTTGGTAACATTGTTTGCAGATGTTATCCGAACTCCCATGACTATAGTCATCAGGGGGAGATGTAGACATTAGGGCCGGGGAGATGTCTACATGTTTGGTCTTGAAACGTGAAGGGTGCGTTATACTCTTTTCTCCTTTGACAGAGGTTATTTTTGTATCATGGGACTTTTGTTACTCGGCAAGGTTTTTGATGAGGCAACGAGAGAAGCACTGCGTTTAGGAGACACAAGGGGGAGTGTTCAAGTATATCTGGATTATGTGTCTGACTCAAATTCTAGTGACTTGTCCATGTTGTAATAGGATTAGTCTTACAGATATTTTCAGAGATATCCTAATCATTGTACGATTTAGTTTCCTTGTAAGAATGATATTCTTTGCTTGTAATCCTCTATATAAGGAGGTTTTTTTTATCAATGAAAGATATCTTATTCTCTCCCAATTTTGTTTTCTTAAAACAAAAATCTTGTTTTTCAAAACAGTACAACTAAGGAATTGGTTGTGCATTCATTTTTAGGGAGTGGATGTGCACTCATTACTATCGTAGTTATCACGCCCCTAATTTTATACACAATAAAATCAATATATGACCCCATAATTATATATGCGTGAAACGTTCAGCCATCAATACAAAATACTTAGAAACTTATTCCCTTTTAACCCAAGCACATATTTGTGATGCCCCGGAAGTTCGTAATTATTTTCCGAGGATTTTCCGGAATTGATTTTATGTTTATTGGACGGTTTTGTGGCTCATGGATAGAGCGGAAGTGTTTCGGACGAATTTCTATTCGGAAAGTGTGACTTTAGGGATGGCACAAAGGTTGACTTTTTATTCATTGGGATTCTCCGAAAACTTCCTTCACGAAAGTTGTACAGCGTGTCGATACGAGTTCGTGAATATGTGGAACGCGAGAATCGGAGTTCGTATGAGGAAGTTATGGTCATTGGAAGGAATTTCCATTTTGGTATAAATAGAAGTTTCCCAAGTTGGAAACTTACTATTTTCATTTGGTTTTCTTTTTCAGAAACTCACTTCCTCTCTCTTCTCTCTCGTCTGCTACCTTCAGAATCGAAATAATCAGAGTGACCCGACCCGAACTCGGTATTCCGACCCGGTCGGAACTTGCATCTCCAGCGACCTCTTCCGGTGAAACGAGCCCAGATCAGTTCGCCTCCTTGCTTCGGTAGTCTCTGTGGTGGTCTCTAGCAGCGATTCTCCTTCACGGCGGCGCTGAAAGACGGCAAAGGTTGAGGAAATCGGACCCGACAAGCGGAAAAAGCAGCTCCGGCGACGGCACGGCTTCAAGTTTCCTTCCTTGGCTTTGTGGGGGTCGTCTGAGTCGATCTATGGTGTTTGTTTTGATCGGTTTACGTGGAAATCGGTTCAACTCAGTTGGGATTACTGTTCACGGCTTGTGAGGTAGTTTTCGATCTCTTAAGCTTGTTTTCTGACTTCGAGCTAGTTATGAGAATTCACAAGCTTGCTTAGATAAAGAACTTTGATGTTGGGAGTTTTGTGAAATATTGAGTTTTGGCCGGCGGTGGTGCGCCACCGTCTATGGTGTCGTTCCGGCGGTGTTCTGACCACTTAAGGAACTATTTTTAGTATTATATATGTTCTACTCGTTGATACGAGCGTTTCGATATATAATATGCAAATTTTGGAGTTCATATGGAATTGTTATGATTTTTGTAGTTTCGTACCGATCGATTATTCGATCCGTGAGGATTTGAGCGTCTGATCGACTTGTGGTTTGGTCACATCGATCGTGGACGTATTCCGGAGACTTTGGGAGGTCTCGGATGTGGTTTTGCCTCGATTGGCGCCACTTTGGGGATTTTAGTTCAAAACAGGGAGTTCGAACTTAAATCAAATGTGAATCGTTACTAAGTTGGAACCGTATGTGATTAGGTACTTGACGAAGTATTTGGACGAGTTATTGGTGATAGTTTTGGTTCAGTTCTGTATTGAAGACGTAGCAGGAGTTCAAGGTGAGTAATCACACAAGGTTCATTAATGAACGGATTACCTTTATCGTTGGTGAGTAAATCTCACGATATTTGTTATGAGTATGATCGATATTTGTTATGAATATGATCAATATTTGTTATGAGCATGATTACCCTATTGTCTTGGAGTTATTTGGTTAACTACGACTATAGTTGGTATTAGTGGCATTTCTGTGTGGATGACTATGTGTGTATATATATATTATGGGATGTATATATATACATATATATTCATGTATTAGTGGCTTTTCTGTGTGGATGACTATGTGTGTATATATATATATTATGGGATGTATATATATACATATATATTCATGTATTAGTGGCTTCGTGGTGAATCTTTGTGATGATTGTCATGTAAAGCTTGTGTAGAAATATCTATGTGGCTTGTGTAGGGATGTTTGTGTGATGATTGCTATCTGTGTGATGACTAGCAATGAATCTATGTGATGATCGCTATCTATGTGATGACCGGCGAAATCTGTGTGATGAATATGTGTGATGATTGCTATCTGTGTGATGACTAGCAATGAATCTATGTGATGATCGCTATCTATGTGATGACCGGCGATATTTGTGTGATGATTAGTTAGATGATCGATATCTATGTGATGACCGGCGATATCTGTGTGATGATTAGTTAGATGATCGCTATCTATGTGATGACCGGTGATATCTGTGTGACGATTAGTTAGATAATCGTAATCTGTGTGATGATCAGTAGGATGACTGGCAATATCTGTGTGACGATTAGTTAGATGATCGATATCTATGAGATGATCTGCGATATCTATGTGATGATCAGTAGGATGATGGTTATCTGTGTGATGATCGATGAAATCTATGTGATGATCAGTGTGATGACAGCTCGGTAGCGGAGTTGAATTGTTATTAAGTTAACAAAGATCGAGAGGACTGCTGTGATGGTTGGGGCTATCTACAGACGTCAGAGTGTAGGATTACTATGATTTGAATTGCTTGACTTAATGTGACCTCCTGAACTAAATTATATGCAGGGGTTACTATGAATTGTTTTGCTTGTTTTGAATTGTGATTGCCTTGTTTTCTTCTTGATTTGATTGATTGATTGATGGTTTGATTCATATTGAAAACCATAGTGGTGACGATTGTGCTCTGTGTGAGGATAGGAAGGTGATTCATTGTTTTCACCTTGATGTCATGTTGATGACAAGGTTTCCGGTGGGAAGGAAATGAATGTGATCCTTGTGACTCACCGTTGTGCGTCAAGGGATTTTCAAATATTATTTAAGGAGGTTCTGTTTAACGGGGAATTTGTGTAATGAGATGCTAGGTTGAGAATCTGAGCATGTAGTTTAGTCACGAGTTGACTTACGTAAGCATGAGATTGAAGAGTGAACCAGATGGCTGTAGGTGTGAGATGTATGCTTATCGTTGTTTAGGTTAGGTGACTTAAGAAATGTGTTTTGCTTTGTGGTTTTGAGTTACTCATACGGGCTTGCAAAAACTTACCGGGTTTGTTGTGTGGCAACCCGGTACACCATTCCATTGGTATAAGGGTTATTTCTGCAGGTCAGGTTGATCGTGGCTGATGCTGAGGTAGCGTGCTTGCTTCTTAAAGGTAATAAGTCAATTTTGTGACCTTACCGTTATAAAGACTTCCGTTGTGGTGAGCTCTGAGGAGCATTTACGTTTTATTTTGTTGTTGACAATTTAATTCGTAAACTCGTGTGTTATGTGACTCTGTGGAGCGAGTCAATATTGAAATTGTGGGTTCAGGACATCAATATGTACTTGGGTTAAAAGGGAATAAGTTTCTAAATATTTTGTATTGATGGCTGAACGTTTCACGCATATATAATTATGGGGTTATATATCGATTTTATTGTGTATAAAATCAGGGGCGTGACAATATTGATGCCCTGAACTCACAATTTCAATATTGACTCGCTCCACAGAGACACATAACACACGAGTTTACGAATTAAATTGTCAACAACAAAATAAAACGTAAATGCTCCTCAAAGCTCACCACAAGCGGAAGTCTTTATAACGGTAAAGTCACAAAATTGACTTCTTACCGTTAAGCTGCAAGCACGCTACCTCAGCATCAGCCACGATCAACCTGACCTGCAAAAATAACCCGTACACCGTTGGAATGGTGTACCGGGTTACCACACAACAAACCCGGTAAGCTTTTGCAAGCCCGTATGAGTAACTCAAAACCACAAAGCAAAACACATTTCTTAAGTCACCCAACCTAAACAACGATAAGCATATATCTCACACCTACAGCCATCTGCTTCACTCTTCCATCTCATGCTTACGTAGGTCAACTCGTGACTAAACTACATGCTCAGATTCTCAACCTAGCATCTCATTAAACAAATTCCCCATCAAACAAAACCTCCTTAGATAATGTTTGAAAATCCCTTGACGCACAACGGTGAGTCATAAGGATCACACTCATTTCCTTCCCATCGGAAACCTTGTCATCAATATGACATCAAGGTGCAAACAATGAATCACCTTCCTATCCTCACACAGAGCACAATCGTCACCACTATGGTTTTCAAGATAAATCAAACCATCAATAAATCAAAACAAGAAGAAAACAAGGCAATCACAATTCAAAACAAGCAAAACAAGTCATGGTAACCCCTGCATATAATTTAGTTCAGGAGGTCACACTAAGTCAAGCAATTCAAACCATAGTAATCCCACACTCTGACGTCTGTAGGTAGCCCCAACCATCACAGCAGTCTTCTCGATCTTTATTAACTTAATAACAATTCAACTCCGCTACCGAGCTGTCATCACATAGATTTCATCGATCATCACACAGATAGCCATCATCCTACTGATCATCACACAGATATCGCCGATCATCACATAGATAGCGATCATCCAACTAATCGTCACACAGATATCGCCAGTCATCCTACTGATCATCACACAGATAGCGATTATCTAACTAATCATCACACAGATATCGCCAGTCATCACACAGATAGCGATCATCTAACTAATCATCACACAGATATCGCCAGTCATCCTACTGATCATCACACAGATAACGATTATCTAACTAATCATCACACAGATATCTCCAGTCATCACACAGATAGCGATCCTCCCACATATTCATCACACAGATATCGCCGGTCATCCTACTGATCATCACACAAATAGCGATTATCTAACTAATCATCACACAGATAGCGATCATCACATAGATTCATTGCTAGTCATCACACAGATAGCAATTATCACACAATTATTCCTACACAAGCTATACAGATATTTCTACACAAGTTTGACATGACAATCATCACAAAGATTCACCACGAAGCCACTAATACATGAATATATATGTATATATATACATCCCATAATATATATATACACACACACACATAGTCATCCACACAGAAAAGCCACTAATACCAACTATAGTCACAGTTAATCTCATAACTCCAAGATAATATGGTAAACCTGTTCATGAATGAACATCGTGAGATTACTCACCTCGAAACTCCTGCTGCGTTCAATACATAACAAAGCAGCCAATCCACAAAACGATCGTCCAAGAATACTTCGTCAAGTACCTAATCATAATCGGTTTCCACTTAGTAACAATTCACAAACGATTTAAGTCCGAAACTCCTGTTTTGAACTAAAATCCCCAAAGTGACGCCAATCGAGGCGAACCACATCCAAGACCACCCAACGTCTCCAGAATACATCTACGATCGATATGCCGAAACCACAAGTCAATCGGATAGTCGGATCCTCATGGATCGAAACATCGAACGGTTCGAAACCGTAAAAACCCTAACATGCTCATACGATCTCCAAAAATTACAAACAATATATCGAAAGCTCGTATCGACGAGTAAATCGAACTCAGGAACAGAAACTATCCCTGAGGTGGCCGGAAACCGCCGGAAAACACCACCACAGTGGTGGCACCGCCGCCGGACCAAAGTCGGAATTTGACAAAACTCCCAACACCAAAGTTCTTAATCTCAACTCCAATTTAAACTTTCATAACTAACACAGAGTCTAAATCATAGCCGTTTGGCAGGAATTTACCTCGCAACATCTGAAATTCGATGAACCCTAGAATTTCAAAGCTTCGATTCGTCCTCCACAAGTGAAATCGTCCCAAGCTGCTTTGGGAGAAGCATCAACGTCCTATGGGCTTCAAAAGCCCTCAAGAATCACCTGCAAAGGTGGCCGAAATCGGAAGTTCCGATCTTGGTTCGAAGCATTGCCGCCGCCAAACTTCCCGGCCTTGCACCGCCCTCCACAGCTCGTTTCATGCTCCAATTCTTCCGCAGACCTCAAGAGGGGATTGAGGCGAAGAGAACCCACTTGAATCGCATCTTATGGTGGCCGGAGGAGGGAGAACGAAGCCAGCGAAGTGGAGAGGCGACTCGGGCTCGGGGAGAGAGAAAACAGAGCTGGGTTTCCGTTTTTGGAAATCTGGCCTTATTTGCAATTTCTGGAAAGTTTCGTCCTTTTATACCAAAATGGAAAGTTTTTCCGAAGCCCATAACTTCTTCATATGAACTCCGATTTTCGCGTTTCGCATATCCACGAACTCGTATCGATGCGCTCTACAACTTTCGTGAAGGAAGTTTTCGGAGAATCCCAACGTGTCAAAAGTCAACCTTGAACCCCTCCTAAAGTCATACTTTCCAAATAATTAATTCGTCTGAAACTCTTCCGCTCCGTCTACGAGCCACGAAATCGTCCAACAACCATAAATTAGATTCCGAAAATTCCTCGGAAAATAAATACGAATTTCTGAGGCATCACATTCTATCCCACTTAAGGAAATTTCATCCCGAAATTTAAACGTACCACACCAACAAGTACGGATAAACTCATCCCCACATCCAATTCTCATTCCTCAACAACCTGTTCTCACCTCGCTGCACAACACACCTAGCTCAATAATGGATACAGGTACCTTACCTAGTATCACAACACTAGGAATCTTTACCACACCGCTTGGTGGTAACCCAATCATTCTATGGATCTCATCCTCATACATTATCCAACAAAGACTCTGTGACCGCTACACTACACACAGATCACACAAGAGTCCAGAATCCTGTTATCACAATAGTATCTGCATCATTTCCTCAATAATGCAACCCTTGCATTATAAGAATTGAAAGTGAAACCTTCACTTCAACTCAAACATCAACACACAGTTCCTTTACAGTCCACCTTTCACAAAAACAACACAAAGTTCTTTCCATAGACCAAACCCTCACAGCAATTTCTACCACAATAGAAAAGAAGTATGCATCACACTCAATGATGTACTGCTGTCTCAAAACACATTTAAGCTAAGGTCTAGCATCGATCAACCCACACGTAAATCATTCCATGATATCACACACACAGAGAGGGTTGCAAGGAATTTCAACTACCACAAAAGTGAAATATGCAACACACAATACACAATGCTCAATAATCACTCCACAAAAGGACGCCACACACAAAGGTCTAACTCTAGACAACAGGGAAAACCCAACACACCAACACACACCTAAATCATATCTATCGTTAACCTAACAAATAGAATATGATTCGCAAGTCCTCCCAGGACATTTAAAAAAAAGAATCCCCGAAACTCTCTTTTAAAACACGTATTCATGAGCATCAGATAGCTCCCCGCTACCCCCCATGATGTACCAACAACAAATCAGTCCAACCTAGACACACAACACATAAATCCTTCGGCCTCGTGCAACCCCTAGCAGTATGGCCCATCTCACCTCAATTGAAACATCTCACGGGTGCCACCTGCCCCACAGATGCAGCCCTAATAGGTGTAGCTACCCCTCTAGCTGGCGCCTGTTGATGAGTCCTGCACCTCTTCCAAAACTCACCCTCATAATCCCTCACACTCTTAGTCCCTTGGACTAACGAGATGAATTGCTCCCAGCCTCAAATCTCCTTAGCCAACGTCGACAAACGAGTGACATCCACAACATTGACAACCTCCACAACAAATGGAAAAGGCAGCTCCACATTCGATGCCTCGACATCATTCTCAAACATCTCTTAACAGGAGGAAGAATCCTGCCCCTACCTCGGGCTCTACCTCTGCCTCTGGGCCTACCTCGACCCCTAGCTTTGTCTCCTTGCGAATCCATCACCCAAGGAGCAAAACACACTTGGTTAATACTTGCAAAATCTCCAAACGTAAGCATAAGTCAAACAACATGACTTCAACAATCTAACAACTAAGCTCGTACGAAAGGATACAGTTTTCCCCGAAAACAATACTTATCACCCCACCAGAGTTCAATCCAGAGGTTCCCATTCCTCAAATGACTGCAACTCAAAGAACCAACACCTAGGTTCACAACTTCACTAACAGAGCAAACCAATGCTCTGACAATTCTACACTCTAACTCACAACTAGCACTCCTACATACCCAGTGATTATATCAATACTGAAGAGCATCAGATGGAGATCCGCTGCAGACAGGCCATCACTCGGGTAGTACTGATTATCACCAAATATGTACCTTACGCTTTGATACCAAACTGTCACGCCCCTAATTTTATACACAATAAAATCGATATATAACCCCATAATTATATATGCGTGAAACGTTCAGCCATCAATACAAAATACTTAGAAACTTATTCACTTTTAACCCAAGTACATATTGATGCCCTGAACCCACAATTTCAATATTGACTCGCTCCACAAAGACACATAACACATGAGTTTACGAATTAAATTGTCAATAACAAAAGACCCCTAGCCTCCGTCCGGCAAGCCGCGCCGTGCCGTTGACGCTTGATCGAGGACGGAGGGGCAACGTCCACACTTTTTCTGGGTTGTGGACGTCCGCTTTCGAACGGCTCTATATATATATAAACACACACACACACACACACACACATATATATCTATATAAATATATCTTTAAAGATACTAATTTTTTTATAAACCTATATTTATATATCATACACTCCAAAAAGCAACCTCTATCAATTCAAAGAAAATGGGAAAACTGACAATTGGATGTGATTATTACAATAAATTATGAGTGTAGTAAAAAATTTAGTCAATTTCACCATATTTTCGAATCCGATCAAATTGGTCAACCGTCGTCACTTGTATGTCTTCTTGGTTGACCGATGACATGACCACCGCGAAACGTGCTTATTTTTTCATATCTCGTCTGTAAATATTCCATCTATGGATGTGCGTGGACATAAGATAAAAATTTCAATTTTAGTTACAAAGATGTTGACATATACCAATTTGCCTCCTAAAGTTGTATGACTTGTATATTGCATTTAAATTATTGAGGTTCATTTTAAAGTAATGATGAATTGGAAATTGAATTTAGAGAAACCAACTGCTCGATGGAGAGATTGTAATGTTTTATGGTGGTTGTAAAAAATCCAGCCAACTTGGTTTTCATTTCGAATTCGATCAACTAAGTCAAACTTAGTTACTCTTATAAATCTATATTTATATATCATACACTCCAAAGAGCAACCTCTATCAATTCAAAGAATATGGAAAAACCGACTGTTGGATGTGTTTATTACAAACAATTATGAGTGGGGTAAAAAATTTAGCCAATTTCACCATATTTTCGAATCCGATCGAATTAGTCAACCGTACTCATGATATGTAGAATATATATGCACATATTCTATATAGAAGTATGAGAACTTCCACACACGCACACACACACACACACACACATATATATATATATATAAACACACATATGTATATATATATAGATATATATACACACACACACCATATTTTCATATCCGATCGAATTGATCAACTGTAGTCATGATATGTAGAATATATATGCACATATTCTATATAGAAGTATGAGAATTTCCACACACACACACACAAGAAAGTGCAAGATGATAGTCTGCCAAGTATATGATTCAGGATAGAACATAGTTGACTAGATATAGCAAAGATTGATCCTCTAGTGTTCTGTTGGTTGCCCTGACCTATATATATATGTGTGTGTGTGTGTGTGTATATGATAGTTTACGAGCTTTTACGAACCGAGCCTATGGGCCGGGCCGGGTTTCAAACCCCTAAACCAAGCCCGGCCCTCTACCCACGGGGCCGGGCCTAGAGTGAGATTTTTGACTGGCCGAGCTGGGCTTTTGGCCCTGTGGGCTGGCGGGCCTCCATCGTCCCACTTGATCCGCGGGCTTTTTGATGAGGCCTAATTTTGTACCTAACCTGCTCTTTTCCGCATGGATCAATTTGATGTCCGCATGGATCTCATAAAAATAAGGCCTATGCCATGGACTCTGTGTCCTAGATGTATCTTGTGGTAATTTGGTAATTTTGAAAACCATACAAAATTATAAGGAGAGCTTTTAATAAGGACTATCAAAATGAGGACTTCATGAGAATTTTCTTAGGAGACCCACTTTCGGATTACATTATCGAAAATCAACCGTTAGATGTTCAGATATGCATGAGTATGTTATTTCTAAAAATTTTATTCTAAATTATTAATTGGTAAGGTACCGAACTACATCAAATTAGTGGACGAACCAAATCTGTACCTAAATCGTTCATGTTCATAAATGATAAATCACAATTATGAATGTCTTCGTTTTAGTAATTTGGAAGAAAATTTCTAATGATTTACTCATATATACATAAACATCTAAGCGTTGATCTGCGAAAATATGCTCAAAAAAATGAAAATTATATAAAAGTCCTTCTGAAGTTCTCATTTTAGTAATCCTCGTTAGAAGCCCTCACCTGAAAGATTAAAAAAAAAAGTATTAACACAATCATGTAATGCCACATTTCGTAACGAGAAGCAGAGCCAAAGAGGATGATCTCCCAAAGCGTTCGACTGTTTGCATTCCCATGAAGAAACGAAGGAAAAATTCTCATCATGGGTTTCTCCAAAGACAATCTTAAAGGCCTTCTTCTAGCTCTCCTATCAAGTGGGTTCATAGGGGCAAGCTTCATCATCAAGAAAAAAGGCCTCCGAAGAGCCGCAGCTGCTTCTGGGATCAGAGCTGGTGATTTTCTTCTTCATTTTTTTTCCTTCTCAGTTTGGTTCCTTTTCTCAAATGGCCCTGTCATTTGGTTCTGGGTTTTTGCAGGCTATGGTGGGTATTCTTATCTCTTGGAGCCTCTATGGTGGCTGGGATTGATAACAAGTAAGTTCTTACAATCTGTTATTTTGCCATTTTTGGTCAATGTTATGATCTTGTTTGGCCAAGATTGTGAATTTTTTTGGGTGTTCTTGCATTGTTAATGAGATGGCTGCTTGCTGTTTGAGTTCCATTTAAATTTTTTTTTTCTTTTTCTTTTTCATTTGAAGTGGATTAATGGTTTGCAGAATCTGTCTTGATGTATTATTATTTATGATATAGTGGTTGTGGGAGAGGTTGCGAATTTCATTGCATATGCATTTGCTCCAGCAGTGCTTGTTACCCCTCTTGGTGCATTAAGTATAATTATCAGGTAACTTCTCATGGATCACTATTGATTACATGATTGTTCGTTATCATGTAATATGATGCGGTTAGGTTTAATAACTTGAATGGTATGATGTAGTGCTGTGCTGGCTCATTTTATCCTGAAGGAGAGGTTGCACTGGCTCGGGGTTTTGGGCTGTGTAATGTGCATTTCTGGATCGGTCATAATCGTTATCCATGCACCACAGGAGCATCCTATCACCAATGTTCTTGAAATATGGAGTATGGCAACTCAACCAGGTTCGATATCAGACATTCATTTTATGTTATATTCTTTTTTCCCCCCATTCTTCCGATTTATATTATACTTCCTGGGTAATTTACAACATACTATGTGTTTCAGCTTTCATGCTTTATGTGGGCTCGGTGATTGTTCTGGTTTTCATACTAATCTTCCATTTTGTGCCACGATGTGGGCAAACAAATGTGCTAGTTTTCACTGGCATCTGTTCATTGATGGGTTCTCTATCAGTAAGTTATTACAAGCACTAGTAATCATTCTTGATTCATGTTGTAGTTTACTGACTTATTCTCATTTCAAACTATGGTGTTCTAACCTGGACAAAAGAAAATTGCTAAAATAAATTACGTATTAATACTGACTCATTTGAGATGTCACATAGCAATAAAATTTGAAGTACAAAGTTTACATATAATCCTGGTGTTGTATATACATTTCATGTTCTTGATATCATGAAATTATGCACCAATTTCATATCAATTTTGTTGTGAAGTACGGATGTTTATTGCAAAGGATTCTTTCAGTAGACTGAGTGAGTATCTGTTGCAGGCCTTGGTTGCATGGAGACAAATTTCTGTTAACACAGTTTCTCTGTCCAAATGTTTGCTTTACTGATTTCTTGTACTGAATTTTGGCTTGAAATTGATTTGTTTCAATAGCTTGGTCTACTGTAATCTTTGTTTATATTTTCATGGTTCTGCAGGTAATGAGTGTTAAAGCCCTAGGAACTGCTCTAAAATTAACTTTTGAGGGAAAGAATCAGTTAATCTATCCAGAGACATGGTTTTTTATGTTGGTTGTAACTACATGTGTCATCACTCAGATGAACTATCTG
This sequence comes from Rosa chinensis, assembly GCF_002994745.2. Lineage (NCBI taxonomy): Eukaryota > Viridiplantae > Streptophyta > Magnoliopsida > Rosales > Rosaceae > Rosa > Rosa chinensis. The sequence continues at coordinate 51,385,889 of NC_037092.1, forward strand.
AACAAGGTTAGAATTTCTGTTTCATTGTGCATATATTAGGTATGACCAATTATTGTCTGACTGTGAGGAGTATTTACCTTCTTGCTTTTGGAATGTTCTCATGCCGTTACCCTTTTCTTCGAAAAACTTTTACTCTGCTCTATTGCTGTTCAATTATTTTCTTTTCTTTTAGCATATAAATCTGATTTGTTCTATGATGTACTGTTCTACCAATATTTTCTGACAAATTATCCTTCATTTTTTTTTTCTTTTCCTTATGCTTCTATAGATCTTAGATCTTCATGACTTGAACGAACATGAAAAGATTTTAGATTCAGATGTTTAATCCTATAACTATTTTGCTTTGCAAAGACTACTCCATGGTGAAGCATGCTCATGTTGTGCGCTTAGAAAGTTAGAAGTTATGGCCATTTTATTTTGATACCAAGAAATTCCCAGTCTGCTTCTTGGACCCTTGCTTGGGACCGGGCAACGTTTAGGAGACAGGAAACTGTAGCCAATAACAATTTAGGTGTCATTAGGGGTTCAAAACTTTGAATCATAGACATCTTGGGAGTAAACTGTGGGCCTGACAATCCTTGATAAATGCTCTTGCGGCCATTAATATACTAGTATTTGCTTTAGTTAAAAATTTCTTCATGCATTCTTCTGTCTATAAGATTTTCAAACTTTCCGTTAGGAGATCAGTCATATTATTTTGTAGTTCTTGTTGACTTTACATTTCCAGCAATTTCCTTGACCTAGGTACAGAAGCAACTCTCTAGTGACCTATGCAAAATGAAATAATAGACTGGAAAAAGTTAAAATCTTAAACTGCCTCCATTGGATCTTCACAGCTGTTTACAAATATAATTGATAATAGGGCATCTTCATGTTGTGAATAGATATGATCTTTCCACTTTCCTATATAATATTGGACGCACCTAAATTTTGATAGGAGGAACTCCTAGAAACTATAAATCAGTTCCACTCTATAACTTTGTTAAAAGTTGACAAGTACAAGCTAACAGTTATCTGACTAGAGCAGATTAGTGGATTTGAAATTGGGAGTTACAATTTTGGCCACTTTCAAGGCATTTTGTGGGTGTAAAATTTAAGTGCAACCGCATGCAGGGTTATGATGATAGTTTTTAGCTCAATTCACCCCTCCCATTGTTATATACCACTCTATCTGGTTAGGGATGTTTGGATTTTGAATGTGAAAGTTGGGGACCAAAATGGAAAAGGAGATAAGCAGCATAAGCTACAGGACTAAATTATCTAATCTTTCCATAAGTGCTACCAGAAACTAACAGCAACAACTTGATTGCGTGAATTGTAACCAAGAGGACTTGGTGTAAAATGATTAGATGTGGTAGAGGCTCTATTCTGAATGTGGAGTTATTTGACCTTGAGATGTTGTTTGCTGATAAGTGGTTATCAAGCATGATTTGTTGATAGAATTCCTCATGATTGTAAGTCAGTTAGTCAATTCTTGCCTGCAAGAATATAGTTTTGGACAAGTAATACAGGAGTCAACTTCAAAAGTGTAAACATAGCTCATTCAAAAACCAAGCACCCCCTGATAAGAGTAGTTATACGTTAAGAGCACCTGCATTTAGGTCTATTATTTTACTCTTATACTCATCATCTTTTGAGTCTCTTTGTGTCTTATAAACAATGTATTAGGTGATGGGTGTCATGAAATATGTCTTTAGCATTTAAGTGTTCTAATTTGGGTCTAATCCGTGAGTCGTGTACCCCGTTTGACGTTTAAAAAGTGATACTTTGTACCCCTTGAAAATAAGTTTATTCTTTGTCATTCGCACTGCCCATAATGCATGGGTTGACTTGGACAGTTCCGTTGCAAGACACCTTCAATTTGATGCCGGATTTTTGCAATTTCTTTAGTACTCTAATAAAACTTTTGTGCGGTTCCAAAGGTCAGAAGAGTCAGCATGTATCTTTTTTTGCTCTCGTCCAACAACTTATTGATTGCCAAGTTCCCTAGGTTACTAATGAAAGGTTTTATGTCTTTAAGTGAATTGGTGAAACCTATCCTTAAGATAATTTTAGAAATATGCTATATCAATAGTCAGTGAAGAATTCTAATGAACTGGCGTTCTGGTAATGACTTGAGTAGAAATGATCATTTTCTGAAATGTCCTGGTTTTTCTCTCATTGTTTTGTTTTAAGAGGTTTACTTCATATTACTTAACTATTCCATATGGGAGGTGTGATTTCAAACGTGGAGATTTAGTTCATGTTACGTACTGGTTGATTGTATTCTGACAATCCATTTGCACTAGAATAAGAATAAGAATAAGAAAACAGACGCATTCTACTATATTTGTCATATAAATTGTACTTTAACCGGTCATAGCCTTATTATGGAATTTGAATCCTCTCTTCTAAGTCATTGGGTCCAAATGAATATTCATAGATCATATAACATATCTGGTGGGTGTTTCAAACTATCAGAAAGATACTCGGCTCAAAAGCAAGCTCACAGATTGTAGTTATGCATCTGCTCGTATTTAAATTCGATCCAACTAATGGAGACACATAGTATCTTACAGCAAAAGATGCTCTAAATTTTTCTGTTACACATCTATGTAACATTTTTACACACGAACAATAGATAAAAAATATAATTAACTTAGACATTTAGTGTTTAGGTTCTACCTTGTTGTTCCCTTGGTTTATGAGTAATCTGCATTACAGACACACACACACACACACATCCATACATCCATCTTTATTGCATATGTATTTGTTTTTATTTGAGCGCTTTAAGGATGCTGAAACTCAGTTTTGATTTTGCAGGCTCTTGATACATTCAACACAGCTGTCGTGTCCCCCATTTATTATGTCATGTTTACGACACTGGCAATTATCGCTAGTGTCATAATGTTTAAGGTACTGAGTAGTTATTATAAGTTGCATATGTCATGGTTCTAAACCTCTTTACCAAATCTAGCTCCAATTCCAAGTTGGACTTTTGTTAATTTGATTCATTCTTAACAAAAGGCATGAAAATGGAAGGCATACATTGAAATGTAGCTCCAAAATGCTTGCCTTGTGTAGATAATTACATTTCAATTAAAATTTCAAGCAAAAGTTTTCACCCCAATTAAGAAATTCATGCTTGCTATGAGCTTAATCAAGTCTGTTAAATTTATATAGCAGCTGTGGAAGAAGATTACATTATCAGTAGTTCAGTACTGCCATCTATGTTCTATTTTTCATGGTAATAATCTAGCATTAATATTAACTTTCATGGTAATAATCTAGCATTAATATTAACCTATTAGCATAGTTAACGCTAAAATTAATCTGTAGCAAAATTAACCCCAGATATTCACTACTCTGGATCCAAGTTTATGGAAGAAAAGTTCTACGAGGGTTGTTCCACATTTGGTGGTTTAAAAACTCAGTTTCTAACACTTATAATCTAAAGCATCTCTAACATTGTCCAAATTTGGTTTCTAGGGCACTAATTGGAGAAAAGATATCCACCTAGAATACTAAGTGATCATTCTTTATAGCGGTTTACTTCCTATTCTGCTAGTAAAACCAAAAGTTCTTGATTATAGTCTTTTAATTTTTTTTATTTTTATCAGATTGTAGGTGTAGCTTGATGACTATAATTCGTGATGGAATTTGTGATTTTAGGATTGGGATGACCAAAGTGGAGGAGCGATCATATCAGAAATATGTGGCTTTATTGTTGTATTATCTGGAACCATCTTATTGCATTCAACAAAAGAATTTGAGAGAAGCTCATCCTTTAGAGGTGTGAGACCAACTGCTCTTTCACTTTCCCTTTAATTTTTCTCTACAATGATTTATTTCTTAGCAGATATGTTAAGCCTTCAATTAATTTGGGCCTCATACTTGTTGAAGTTAATGCAGGTAGCTATATGTCTGTATCCCCTTCATTATCTGCACGTCTCTGTAGTGGGAATGGAGACTCATTGAAACACGGTGAAAATGGAGGAGAGTCGTTTTCTGAGGAAATTTCATTAAGACAAGAATTGTACTAGATCACACCTTCGTGGATGATGCCATCCCATAACATGTACATACAGGAAAAGGAAAAACCAAGGTCAATCCATTCTTTCACCACTGTGCACTAAACGATTCTATACAGCCCTATTTTAGTCAATTCCACATATAAAGTGCAGGAATCACCATAAGTTGTTCAGGTAGCCTTGTTATGGGTGCTCTGTTTAGAATGGCAAGGAATGGATTGACATTGAGATTGAATATGTACACATCATGTACCGGTTGTTAAAGCGTTCTGGCTTTGAATGTAAATTTATATGGAAGCCTCATCGTACACGCATGAAGACCTGGATTTTGTTACAGCTGGATTTTACTTTGAAGATTAAGACTTGCCGGACTTTGTTCATGAAGGAGATCAAAGCCAATGAAGGAATTGAACTTGCTAAAATAGGCAATATTTTTGTGTGTTCCGGGGTGCTTTATTTTTCAGTGTTGTTTATTAGAGTTCATTTTGAGAGCGTAATAGATTCTTGCTACTGGTCGAGTTATCTTTTTATTTTTATTTTTTTTGAAGAATCAATCCATTAAAGTGTGAAAGTATGTAACTTTACACAATGACTCATCCACAATTGGGCTGTGATAAAATTGAGTCATGACTAGAAAATCCTAAAGGAATCAAACATAACCTTTGCTAGGAAAGGCTGATACTATGAGGGAAGACTTTGAAACAAACTAAAAAACCAACTTTAATTTTTTCATGTTCCCAGAGAAACCCCTTAAAAGGAAGGAGTATCCCCACGATACAACCTCCATGCCCTTCATTTTTGGAGAATTATCCACTGCAACAAAGGTCCGAGTAGTATGCTTCTTAGCCTCAATCTGCATAATGAGTTTGTGAGGTTTCAAGCTCTTGGTCTTGGGTTTTTTTTTCCCTACCGGGGGACGTCTTACCTTATACTTTTTGGCAGGTAACACCAGCAGGACACAATTCTTATTTTTTAGAGCCTGAGCAGGCTTAAAGTCTAGCTGAACGGTAAGTCTGTCTCGCATAAGAAAGAAAGTCACAAACACCAAGAAAGAAAATGTTGTTTAATCTCTCTCGTTTTAAGTAGAACGACGACATAGAAAGCTCTAGATCCCTAGTGCAAGGTTTTTAATCATTGGTTATACAGTATTGCACTAAAGGTTATGCCTCTTTCTGATATGTTCCAAAAAAGTGTAAAACTGTAAGCTTTTATTTGGACTTGCATATAACACATAATTCATCAAGTACATGCATTTAGAGTTTACTTAAGAACAAGAATTAAAGTTTATACATTGACTACTATTCGGATCATATTACAATTAGGAAAGTGAATAAATATTGTAATTTGTGGAAATCTAATTAAGGTGTGAAGTAATATTCACATAAGCATAATATCTGATAATGTTTGCAGATTAGAGACTAACCATATGCAATTAGGATTCCTCAATGGGTAAGGATTCTTAAGCATTGTCTCTTATAAATAACATGGTCCCAGCCTTCACAATACACATTAGCAATATACTATCCCTATTATAGAGAGTATTGGAGAAAGGTAGAAGATCAAGTTATCGGCATCAACACAATGGCATCTTCTTCATCAAGTAAGTATTCCGGAATCATTGGCCTCTGTTTGATATTTCTATGTTTGTGTTCTTATGGTGATATGCTATGTCTGAAGGATTATTTTACAAAAACGTGATGTGTAATCTTTATCTTTTGATATATTATCATCTTCTCCTTGAAAAGAAAAGAAAAAAAAAATTCCTTCATGGAAATGAACAGAAAAAGAAGGGAAGTGATATCTACACTCTCTATTTTACAATCCACACTTCATGTTTCATTTTTTAGTAACTTAAATTTTGTCTTTTAATGAGAATTTTGACCAAAGAAGGAAAGAGAGAGTGTAGATTACAAATTAGGGAGTGTGATTTCACTCCCCAAAAAGAAATAGCTCATTACCTTTTCGTCTAGTGGCATAAGTCTCTGCTTCGAAGGTAGGAGGTTGTGTTGTTAAAAAGAAACAGAAAAAAAAAGAAAAAAAAAAAAAGGAAAATCGTCCAAACAGCACTTGAACTTTGCTTGACTATTAACTTTTGTACTTATGTTTTTTTCAAGAGAAAAATGGACCATCAGTGCCTCAACTCTTGTGCACCGGCCAAGTTGATACCCAAACTCTCAGTGCTACCAATGTGATACTTGAACCCATATTTCGCTATCAACGAGGTACTTCCGTCAGATTTTGGTAACAACTCCGTTTAAAAAGTCACGTGCCAAGCACATGGGCTAAAAAAAAGGGGCAAACACGTCTTTTGGCCTAAAATGCATTCTAATCGATCAAAACCTCCACTTATCCTCCATTCTCAGATTCATCCAAAGCAACCATTCCAAGGGCAGAGGCTCTCATGCCAAGACGATCATGATCTCGTACCACCACCATTCCAAGCAAACGGACACGCAACTTGGCGCTGCCAGCCGGAGCAACGACTTCCAGCCGGTCAAGCACTTCCGGAGCGGTGTCGTCCACGTGGGCACGTGCAGCCCAGTCGCCCAGACTTATGCAACTAGGAACACCAACACCAAAAAATTCTACACCGCGACGCCGACGACGCTGAGCCAGAACTTCCTGACTACCAGAAGATTCATAGGGAAATGGAAGACGGCTCCGACGAGGGAGGCAAGAGTGAGTGGGTGGGTAATGCCCTGGGCGCGAAGGTATGTGGATTGGGTGGCTTTGATGTTAGTGGTGGCGGTGGTGATGTTTTAGGGGGCCATGATGTTGGTGGAGGCGGTGGTGATGTTTCAGGGGGATTTGCTGGTGGAGGTGGGGGAGATTTCTTAGGTGGCTCTGATGGTGGTGGAGGTGAAATTTTGAGGAATCCCAAACCCAAACCCAAACCCATTCTACTCACTCTCATTCTCCTCTCATCCGTCTTTGACTCCCCTGGACTATCCCTCATCTCATCAAGCCCATTCGACTTCTCCAAATACACCTTCCGATTTAGGTTGTGCGGGTAGTGTTGGTACTACTCTTCCACGACGACGTCATTTTGGTCGTAATTCTCTTTGTCCAGATCGCTGTCAATAGTGTCATCGTCATCTTCCGGCTAGTATCGATTGGGAGGTGGCCGGGAATACGGGTTGTTCCAGAGGTGGCCATCGTCTTTCAGAACCCTAATTTGGAAATTTGGGTAATTGGGTTGTGATTCCGGAGAATTTTCAGATGGTGGTAATTGGAATGAGTTTTAAGCTTGAGTCTCTGAGTTGTTTGTATGGGTCACTGTGGTTGTGGCCATTGGGTTATGTATGTGAAGTCAGGCTTATGAAAAAAGAAAAAAAAAAAGAGGATGATTTGGATTGGATTCAAGGACTTGAACATGACATGAACAATTACTGGAATTGAGGGATGAAGTTCATAAAAACTAAGTGTGAAGCAATCACGATGTGGTAGAAATTTTAGATAAGAATATTTGGAAGAAGATTGAGATTGCAGCAACCAGCAACAACTGAACAAAGGAGGAAGAAGAAGAAGAAGAAGAAGAGAGGAGAAGCGGGGAGAAAAAATTGTAAAAAAGAATTCTAGGGTCATTTAAGTCATTTCATGGCATTTTTAGGGCCCACGTGCTTGCCACCTCACACATTTAACGGAGCCGTTAGCAAAATCTGATGGAAGTACCTCGTCGATAGCGAAATATGGGTTCAGGTATCACATTGGTAGCACTGAGAGTTTGGGTATCAACTTGGCCGGTGCACAAGAGTTGAGGCACTGATGGTGCATTTTTCTCTTTTTTCAAATATCAAAATGGTACCTGACTATTTAAGCTCGACTCAATTTTCATACGGCAATAGTAAAAATGTTAACCCCGTTAACTTCTGAAGAATATTTTTGTCCTTTCAATATTAATCTTCTCCTAACTTGCCAGCTATATATATATATATATATATATATATATATATATATATATATAAAAGTGATCGATGGATTTCAGACAAGGTTGCACTAAATCAAAACAAACTTTGATTTGATGAACATGGGTGGTTCTTCTGATTGAATTTAAAAAAAAAAAAAAAAAGATGTCTCCTCTTTCTAGGCCTTTCTCAGCTTTTGTCTCATCCATTTTGCACACTCTGTTTAGATTTTTCAGCTCAATCTTTGTCAGGTATGTAAATTCTGATTCGAGTGTTTCTTAATTACTATATTCGACACTGAATAAAGTTTTTTTTTTCGTTTGTCTTGCAGGTTTGATAAAGAACAGAGTTCTCTGGTGTAGAAGTCTTGTTCTTCAATTGAGCCAGCAGCTATGCACCAAAACATTGAGTCTGAGGTTTCAAAAAGCGATGATGATTCAAAGTACTATGATGTTGAAGATGAAAAAGAGACGCCGGAGCCAAGTTTTGTTTTCAAATTTGAGTATTAGACTAAAGCTGTATTAGAAGCAATGGAGAAAGTGAATGCTAGTGGTCATTCTTCTATTGGAACCAACAAAGAGAGTGAGTTCCTACCCGTGAAATTTAGCAGCAGAAGGTACCGAGTTTCAAGCCAAAAAGAATGTTAGTTTCTATGAGGAAGAAGCGAAAGTTGCAAGCTTTGTTGTCAGAGAAGCATCTGCTAATGACTCAAATTGTGGTTCCATGGTGATTGAAAACGAGGGTATTAAGCAATTGGTTACCAAAGAATGTGTTCAAGAAGAAGAAGAAAAAGTTGTGAGCTTTGTTGTCAAAGAAGAATCTGCTGATAACTCAAATTTTGGTTCCATTGTGACGGGAAGTAAGAGTGTTAAGCAACTAGTCACAGAAGATTGTTTTCATGAAGACATTCAAATTCATCAGGATTCAGAGAAGAAACAATTTGGGGAAGATTCTCATTCGGATAAAGAGGAGCAATTGAAGTCTCAAGAACATGATTTTGTGGATGAGAAAGTTGCTTTTCATGAAGATTAGTTTCTGCAAGAAAAATGACTTTGTTGTAGTAGAATCTGCTTCTGATTTTGATTCTGATTCAGGTTCTCTTTGTTCAAGCCCTGAGCTTTCAATTATAGGTCAATTTAGTGGTGATGGGTGTTTTTTGGAAACAGATTTTGGGGAAAGGGTTGAATTTTGTAGAATCGCTGTAAATCCGTATGTAATTAGGATTCTTATTTAATTAGGATATCTTGTAATTATAGAAAATCCTGTAATTATGGAAAGATTGTTTCCTATTAGAGTTAGACTACTCCTTTGTACTTGTATATATATATATACCCCTATTGTGGGATGAATATTAATCATCAAATTAACCCTGAATTGAAGTATTATTTTCTACTTGGTATCAGAGCAGGTTCAATCCTTTGAACTTGCGCTGCATCCTTTGAATCTTGAAGAACACCACAAACCGCTGCGTACCACCACCGTTGAAATCAAACCATCCCTGAATTTCAAATCACCATCACCCTACCTTTTTTTCAGAAAAAGAAGAAGAAAAAAAAAAGCTTTTTTTTTTTTTTAACAAAACATCCATATCCATCTTGAAACCCTAGAAAATCCAATCCTGCGAAAATCCTGAATTCCTCAATGGTGCAATCAGAGAAACAAGCTATGGGGCATTCAGTAACTACTGAATTTTCTGTTATGGCTCAACGCAAACAGGGTCCTCCTCCATGCTTCTCAGGACCTTCTCCACGCTGTCCTCTAGGTAAACCACAAACAAAAAATGCATTATCTGTGGAGAATTAGGTCATAGCAAGGTGCGATGCTATGAAGTGATTGGTTACCCTGATTGGTGGGACTTCACCAAGAAACTGCGATAGTACAGAGGAAGTTTACATAGACAATGCCTCCGCTAATGTAGTCGGGTCAGGTATGAAGGGTAAGGTTACTTTTAATAGTATATGGATAATTGATACAGGTGCATATGACCATATGACAAATGACCCTAGTCTTTTGAAAAACCTTAGACGTTCCCCTCAAAATATTGTCTCTACTGCAGATGGTACTCTAAGTCCCGTCACCGGAGAAGGTTCTATTGCTTTATTTGATACCTTAACCCTTGAATCTATCTTAGTTGTTCCATCACTAACTTATAATCTCCTGTCTGTTGGTCAAATTATTTTACCTCTTGCATGTATTGTGACCTTCTATCCGTCTTTCTGTGTGCTTCAGGACATTCTGACTTGGCAGATTCTTGGTTATGGTGTTAGAAGGGGGAAATTATACTACCTGGATTTGATAGAGACTGGAAAGAAACAGAAGCATCTTTTGGGACAAGCTAATCAGATCAACGGGTTAGAGAATATGAAGAAAGCTGTATGGTTATGGCATCACCGTTTAGGTCATCTATCTTTTAGTTATCTTAAGAAGCTGCAACCTCATTTGTTTTCAGTTGTCAGTGATTTGGATTTCCATTGTGACATTTGTGAACTGGCTAAGAGTCACCGTATTTCATATTCACCAAGTCTTAATAAAAGTCATGTTCCTTTTATGAAGTTTCACTCTGATGTTTGGGGTCTTGCGAAAATTCCTTCTCTTTCTGGAGCTCGGTATTTTGTAACGTTTATTGATGATTGCACTCACATGACATGGGTGTTATTACTAAAGAATAAGAGTGATGTATTTGGAATGTTTACCAAATTTTACAAAATGGTGGCAACTCAGTATCAACAATCCATCAGAGTGTTTCAGTCTGACAATGGTGGAGAGTTTGTGAATGGCGCTATGATTGAGTTTTGCCGGTCAAATGGAATTCGTCATCAAACCTCTAATTCTTATACTCCTAAACACAATGGTTTAGCAGAACGGAAGAACAGACAGTTGATGGAAGTTGTTCGTGCTTCCTTATTTGGCATGAATGTACCTCGGTCCTATTTGGGAGAAGCAGTGAAATTAGTAGCATATCTTATCAACCGTACTCCTTCACGGGTGATTGAGTTTCAGAATCCTCATCAGAAGCTTCATACACTTTTGACCATCCCTTCTATGCCTAATTTGGAGCCTCGGGTGTTTGGGTGCACAACTTATATTCATATTCCCAAGCCTCAACACAACAAGCTTGATCCTCGTGGCCGTAAATGTATATTTGTTGGTTATGGTGAATTCCAGAAGGGTTATCGATATTATGATTCTCTTACTAGCACTATACATGTCTCTTTTGATGTTGCTTTTCGTGAATCCGAGCCTTATTATTCAAGGAGAGTTTCAGAGTCTTCCCTTCAGAGGGAGAGAGGTCGTGAAGGAAATCCTCGAGATTTATTTGAATTTGAAGAATTTGAAGAATTAGAAGCATTGGAATCGAGATTTGGAGTTGAAAATTCTCCAGCACCAGTTGACAACGAAACTGAAATTGAGACAGTAGGAAATGAAAAAGAAAAAGAATCTGGGGACATTGAATCTAATGGCGGTGGACCAGTGGGATCCCCAACTTACCAGGACAGATTCGATGTAGGACCATCCCTTGAACCGAGCCGACATCATGATATGTCGAACAAGACAGACTCATCACGCTAAGATGTCAGTTTGCATCCCCAAAGTGACAACGATGCTTCAATGTGTCCTGGAATATATGAAAAGTCAGAAGCTAACGAATTACCCATTGACCAACCCAACTATGATACACCTAATGAAGAGAATATAATTCAGAGTTCTCATCTGTCATAGTTTTTCCCCCTCTCTACATCATCAACTGAAGAATCCGCTGCGAATGTTCCTCCTTAGGTACATTTAATTTTGAATGAATTATCTAGGGTAGATAATATTGATTCTAGGAAATCACAGAGGGTTACCAAGGGTATTCCTAAGAAATAATATGAGCCAGACATTAAAGCCAAAGCTAAATATCATGTAGCTAATTACATGTCTAACCATAGGTTGTCTGGGTCATATGTACTTGTTGTTGATCAATTATCTACTTTATCTATTCCTAGTAACGTGCAGGATGCATTGACGGATCCAAAATGGACAAAGGCGATGAATGAAGCATTAGAAGCTCTTCAAAAGAATGCAACATGGGAGTTAGTACCTCTGCCGGCTGGGAAAAGGACTGTAAGATGTCGTTGAGTGTTTACTGTGAAGCTTAATGCTGATGGAACTATTGATAGGTACAAAGCGAGGTTGGTTGCCAAGGGATATACACAACGCTATGGGATTGATTATGAGGAGACTTTTGCACATGTAGCAAAGATCAATACTGTCAGGATTCTAATCTCACTTGCAGCAAACAAAGATTGGCCCTTGCACTAGTTTGATGTGAACAATGCGTTTCTTAATGGGAATTTGGAGGAAGAAGTATACATGGATATGCCCCCAGGTGTTAAGAATCACCCAAGTGATGTTAGCAAGGTGTGTAAATTGAAGAAATCTTTGTATGGTCTGAAGCAATCTCCAAGAGCTTGGTTTGGAAGATTTTCAAAGTCCATGAAAGCCTTTGGATACAGACAGAGCAATTCTGACCATACCTTGTTTATCAAACGCAAGAATGGTAAGATTATAGCTCTTATTGTGTATGTTGATGACATGATTGTTACAGGAGATGATCCGAAAGAGATGAATGAATTGCAAAAGTATTTGTCAAAGGAGTTTGAAATGAAGGATCTGGGACAACTGAAATATTTTCTGGGTATTGAAGTTGCAAGGTCTAAGAAGGAGATTTTGCTTTCACAAAGGAAGTATGTCCTTGATTTACTTGCTGAAACAGGGATGTTGGACTGCAGACCAATGGAGACACCAATTGAGATGAATCAAAAACTTGCTATTTATCCTGGTCAAGTTCCAACTAATAAAGGGAGGTATCAATGTCTTGTAGGAAGCTTGATTTATCTTTCACATACTAGACCATATATTTCATATGTTGTGAGTGTTGTTAGCCAGTTTATACATTGTCCTGGTGAAGAGCATATGGATGTAGTCTTTCGTATTTTGAGGTACTTGAAGATGGCGCCAGGTAAAGGGTTACTGTTTGAGAAAAAAGATGAATTGGAAGTTGTTGGATATACGATGCATATTGGGCCGGTGATAAAACTGACAGATGTTCTACATCTGGGTACTTTACTTTTGTTGGAGGGAACCTTGTCACTTGGCGTAGCAAAAAGCAGAAAGTCGTTGCCAGATCAAGTGCAGAAGCTAAATTTTGAGGTATGGCACATGGAGTCTATGAAATGTTATGGATCCGTAATGTTCTAAAAGACCTGGGTTACAAGCTTAAAAGGTTTATGGATTTGCATTGTGATAATATAGCTGCCATTGAGATTGCACATAATCCAGTTCAGCATGATAGAACAAAGCATGTGGAGGTTGACCATCATTTTATTAAAGAAAATCTTGACAGAAAGGTCATTCACTTTCCATTTGTAAACTCAGAGGAGTAATTAGCTGATGTTCTCACTAAAGGAGTGTCCATGAAGATATTCGAAAGCTCGATTAACAAGTTGGGCATGATAGACATCTATGCACCAACTTGAGGGAGAGTGTAGAATCGCTGTAAATATGTAATTAGGATTCTTATTTAATTAGGATATCTTGTAATTATAGAAAATCCTGTAATTATGGAAAGATTGTTTCCTATTAGAGTTAGACTACTCCTTTGTACTTGTATATATACCCCCATTGTGGGATGAATATTAATCATCAAATTAACCCTGAATTGAAGTGTTCTTTTCTACTAATTTGGTGATTTGGAACGGCGGTCTCCCAGGGGCGCTTGAGCTCGGAGACGGCAACTTTGAGCTTGGCCTGCTTTCGCATCTCGTAGATTTGGTGACGAGAGAGGAGGAGAAGAATTGATTGGCAAGAGCATTGTAGATGTCCTAGCCCTGAAAATTGAAGCCGACGCTATAAACCCATGTTTGATTCAATAAGCTTGTAATCATAAACCCATATATTATAAACCCAGTTATCCATATATATAAAGAAACAATTGCCAACCCAGTAATCCAAAGTAACAGTAATCAAAACCCAGACTTGATTAACACGAAGGGATGACAATTAACTTGATTAAAATAGTGAGGTGTTGGTGATGGTTTTGGTGGAGAAGAAGGAGAGGATGGAGATGAGTGACGATTTCGACCGCATTGATTTTCGAATGAAGAGTTGAGTGAGGCTACAAATGACTTTTCAAAAGATTGGCTTTTGGGTTCCCGTGGAATTGGTTGAACAAGGCGGAGATAGCACTGAAATGTATGAACCATGACAGGGGTTGAGAGAATTCATGGCTGAGATTTTGATGATGGGGAGGTTGCAACATAAGAATTTGGTCCAAATGCGAGGGTGGTGCAGAGAAGGAAACCAGAAGAGAGAACAAAGCGTGAAGTTGCAGAGAGAGATAGGAGAGACGACAGAGAATTTTGGAGAAGATGAATAGTGAAAGGACAAAAATACACTTCAACAGTTAACGGAGTTAACATTTTTACTGTTGCTAGGTATGAAAATTGAGTCGGGCTTAAATAGTCAGGTACCATTTTAATATTTGAAAAAACATAGATACGAAAGTTAATAGTCGAGCAAAGTTCAGACTCTGTTTGGATGATTTTTTCAAAAAAAAAAAAAAAAAAAAAAAAATATATATATATATATATATATATATATATATATATATATATATAAAACAGCTGTGTCCATCTTTCTCTCTCTTTTATTTATTATTATTATTTTTTAGCATTTTTGTTTTGGGCCTTAGCCCTTAAGAATTGAGCGAAAAGAAAACAAAAAGCTCTAAATAGATAGTCGGCCTTCCGTCGTCCACACCCAAAGCTGAAGCGAACGAAGGAAACGAAAATGGAGGCGAATATTGGGAAATTCTTTGAGTCGGTTGGCAATTTCTTCACTGGTAGTGAACAGATCCCATGGTGCGAGCGCGACATCATCGCCGTAACTACTTTTCCTTACCATTTCTTCTCTTTTTTCTCTCATAATCCATGTGAATTGAGTTTGAACTGCCTCGTAGTTTTCAGAAAATTAATTTATCGAAATATCGATTTTCTGCTCTAAGATTTGGTTTGTCAGGTATTATCACTAGCTTCAAGTTTGTGATTGGCCCTTGTTTTTCCTATTTCGCTTTCGATTACAATCATTTGGTTACTTCTTCCAATTATTTTTGATTTTTGTAACAATAATAAATTTGTTAAATCTCTCCCCTCCCCTCTGAGAGGGACTTTCAGCAAGTTATAGGCTCTGAGAAGTAAGAATCAACTCTACATAGTTCTCTTTTTCTGATTTCGATAAGCAATTTAGATCTGACTTCTTGATGCACTCCCTGAAATTATAGTTTTTTATTTATTTAATTTTTTTTTTTTTTTTTGTGTGTTTCATGAGAAAATTGCGTTGCTATGTACTCTAACGCAGCCGTCTGGGCATTTGTGGGAAGAAAAGAAGCTTAAGGATTTTAGAATTTATTTTATACGCTTGGATGAGTATGTATTGCCGTACAGGGTCACGCTGCATACTGTACTAATAAGATGGTTTTTATGTGATTGCATGCTTCTGAATGTATGCTATGACAGGGATGCGAAAGAGAAGTTGCTGAGGCTCAGAAAGGTTCCAATGATGAGTTTTTCAAAGAATGTCTCATGCGACTGTCGTGGTCTCTTGTTCATTCAAGGCATCCAGAAGATGTGCTACGTGGAATAGCAATGCTTGAAGGTTCTCTCTCTCCTTAGTGAACTTTGCAAATTTCTGTTGTGTATATGATAACTTTTACTTGGGCAGTTCACCTCTTTATTGTTGCTGAGTGTAGGGATTATTTCTGTTCATAGTTTTGACTTGATATTGGTGATTTGCAGCTTCTGTAAGTGATGCTAATAGCAGCCCTCTGCAATTGAGAGAGACTGTATATCTTCTTGCTGTTGGGCATTACAGAAGTGGTGACTATTCTAAGAGTAGGGAACTTGTTGAACAGTGTTTAATGGTATGGTATATAGTTACTTTATTTTATTATTGTAAACAATCCAGAGCATACTGCACGAGTATGTACTTTGAAATCACTTAAGAAAATGAAGATGGTGTTGTTGTTGTTGGTTTTTCTTCCCTAAATTCCTCGAGAGTGTTTTCAAGTTTTTCATTAGATCAATTTTTGTTTTTTGGTAGATTGCACCTGCATGGAGACAGGCACTGACCCTTAAGAAAATGAATGAAGACCGGATCAAAAGAGGTAGAAATAATAGTGAAACTCTCTCTCCCTCTTCGTGCTTGTGTTTGTATAGCTCAGCTGACAATTCTATCTCCATTTGGTTTAAATGTAGATGGTGCGATAGGGATAGGTATTGCTGCAACTGCTGTTGGACTCATTGCTGGTGGAATTGCTGCAGCCGTGGCTCGGAAAAAGTGATCAAACCCTACACCTATCTTTAAACTGTATCAGACGAACATGCTTCTTGAATTCTGTTGTTTGACCGATCTAGTCCCTGTTCATAAAACTTTACATTAGATGTAAAATGAATGCTAGTTTATATACACCAGCTTGAAGTTCTGTATGTTTTAAAGAAATGTCAACATGATGAGTTTTCTTTCTTAACTTAATGACTTGCTGAATTAGGCTCTAAATGAATGCTAGTTTATATACACCAGCTTGAAGTTCTGTATGTTTTAAAGAAATGTCAACATGATGAGTTTTTGCCTCACCTTTAGGGCTATAACAGCTGGGAAATTTATTTGTTTGAGTTTGCTTATGCCTTGGTTCACTTTCTGCCAAAGACATGTGCAAGGATTCGCTGTTGCTTCTGACCCAGGCAACAACCAAGGTCTAGACTCTAGATATTGGTAACTATTATTATTAATCAGATGCATCACATATATTCAGATTACCTTCTGCTCAAGAATTTGGATTATAATACCCATCTCTTTATACATCTTTGCTTTGTGTTGATGACTGTTTGGCATGGTACTGGCTATATTCTGAATATAATTTGGAGTTCAGTGCTTGTTTAGGTTTTGAAAGTAGTTATTGGTTTTACCAACAATCAAAGCTGGTTCTTGGTTGGGTTGTGTTTGGTGAGGGGAAGGCTACTTCAATATGTAGACGTCAGGTTTGTGGATTTCCATAGTTACAGACTTGTTGGTTCTGCGAGACCAGTTTATCTCTCCCTTTTTTATTTTTATTTTTATTTTTATTTTTATTTTAGATAAGCCTGAGTACCATAGATAGGTGCAGGTAATGTTCCGAAAATCTCCCCTAGGCGGTGCGAAGACCAACCAGAATGATCAAAATATTTGTTTTTACAAATACTTATAAATGGCTTTATTTGTAAATAGAGAGAATATCACAAATGACCACTCAATTTTTACATGTTCAACACTTTGGTCACTCACTTTCTAAGTATCATTTTGGTTACTCAACTTTAACTCTCTTATTCACTTTAGTTACTTTGTTATTTTTCTGTTAAATTTTTTTTTTTGCCACAATATTAAGGATATTTTCGTCCAACCAGCTTTTCAAAACTGGAAAGTCTGAATTGGATCGAGTTAGAGAAGTGGCTAGATTTTGACGAAATTACCTTCTACAAATGCGTATTTACAAAAAAATTGTCTATTTAACTGAGATTTTGACGAAGGATTTAGCAAAATGACTAAAGTGGTGGACAGAGTAATATTTTGGTAACTAAAGTAATATGTTTCAAAATTGAGTAACTAAAGTGTCGAATGAGTCAGACTTAATATTCTCTCTTGTCAATACTTATCACTAACATTCCTACCCATGCGATGTGCGTGCAAAAGACCACGCTCACATAGGGATTAAGTTTTTTTTATTTTTTTATTTGAACATAGTGATTAGGCTAAAGAGGTGCAACTTGCATTTTGTATCACACATATTTTGTGACAGAACTCGTTGGCAAGCAAAAACACACATTGAAGGTTGCAGGTACGATTAAGTAGAATACACCATTGAAGCAGACAAACTTGGCCAATCACTCCTAATACGTACAATTGAAGAAAAAGAGATTTCGTGGTTGCAATTCCCCATCTTCAAATAACATCTTAACAAATTAAAATTCTGATCCCCAATATTCAATGCGCCAATAGCAAAACGTCAAGGCGTGAAGCTTACAAACCCGATGAACAAGACTGCAATGAAGCATAAGATACAAAAATTATGACAGGACCTTCAGGGAAAAAAAAAAGAGTAGATTATATGATCATGTTTATCCGTCAAACTCCTTAGAGATCCTTGAACAGAACAACAACAAATACATGCTTGAGAAAGTCTTGGTATCTCTATGAACCTTAAACATCTCTGACCACTGTGCGTCGATGATGATCCGTGCAAATATTGAGAGCACATCGGTTATTCTTCTGGGGATCAACTTGGCCTGAATACTGTGGCCAGCCTTCCTTTCGCGTCTTTCTTTTTCAGTTTATTTCCAACGTTCTTCCATTCTTCTGCCCTCCTTGATCACTTTTTCTTTTTCTTTTTCAGTTTAATTCGATTTATGGTTGTATTGGTCACTTATTCTTCGCTGATCGTGGGATGAATACACCTTCTTCTCAATATGTTTTTCCCAATCCCACGTCTCTTCCACACGTAATTATCTCCTTCTTTTGTGTTTTATATTGTCTTTTTACTACAATGACCCTCTTGTTTGTCTATTAGAATCAGCCAATACAGGGATAACTTTGGTAGTTTAAATTTTGGTCCTTTCGCTTTATTGTAGTAGAGAGATATGCTCAACCTTTTTTTTATGTTTTTAATCAATTATACAACTACGTATAGTTTTAGAATTTAATTATACTTATTTATATGTTGTGAATAAAATTAAAATAAAATAAATATCCGCGTAGACAACTACATAAGTTTTGTTTAGACACATAGGAGCTACTCTAGGCCCACCACTCATCTATTGTCTAGCAATTATCAGAACATTGAGTGCAGTTGGTCTTTTACATACAAGCGTACTTAATTCACCGTTGACTCTAATTTGAGCGAAATTCTATTATTCAATTGCACTGGTAATCATTTTTTTAGTGCACTTACAGACTATGTTACAAACCTACGGTGCACCTAATTGTCTTCCTTCATGTTATCGGTCTATAGAAATTCTCTCTAACAGGCTTTACAATTTTTTATTTTTTTTTTAGTATAGAGGTGAAGCTTTGAGCTCAATTAGGGCTGATAGTCTCCTTTTCCACACTGCTACTATTATTCATTGAAATAGTCCCTGAAAGTCGAACTACATCCATACCGGCGATTCTAGTCAATATTTGGGTTGATTGAGGTATTAATCTTCCTCCTTTCTTGAATCTCTATGTGTTTGAACAAATTGATTATACTTTTAGCTGATGGTTTATGACAGTGCTACTATAGCAATTCAGCCAATGCAAGTTCATCTTTGAAAATGGAGATTCTGACCTGTTCAAGAATCATTTCTGTCAACCAACTTTGACTAAGAACCTCCTTAAATTTTGAAATCTAAGGATTTCCTTGAATAGACTCGCTTTTTGATCTCATGTCCACATCTCGACCGTTCAATTTTTAGGTCCTAATATATAGAGCACTTATGCAAATTTTCAGCCAAATTGATGATCGTCAAGGAATTGGCAACCAACCTAGATTCAAAGGAGCTATTGAGAAGGCAAAGAGTTTCACCATCTATATTTACGCACATCACAAGACTTTGGCATTGATAAAAAAGTTTACAAAGAAAAGAGACATAGTGAGGCCGGGAGTCACTAGATTTTCCTTACTTTGCAAAGCTTAATAGAGAAGAAGAATGAGTTGAGAGCTATGATTACTAGTGGTGAATGGAATGAAAGCAAGCATGCAAAGAGTGTAAAGAGAAAGGCGGAGGTGAATATAGCTTTGAGTGCTTCTTTTTGGAATGGGGTAAGTCTTTGCCTGAAGGTGTTTGCACCTTTAGTCAAGGTGCTTTGCCTTGTTGATGGGGATACAAAGCCATCAATGGGCTTTGTGTATGGAGAACTACTTAGAGCCAAAGAGGAGATTAAGATGACATTCAAATATCAAGAAGCTCACTATCATCCCATCCTTGACATTGCTGATGGGAATGCCCGTGATTGACTTGATAGTCCATTGCATTTGGCGGGCTTCCTCTTGAACCCTTACTACACATATGCCAGTCCAAGCATTGGAAATAATAATATGGTCATGGATGGGTTCTTTACTTGTCTTGAGGTATTCTTTCCCGATGACACTCAAACTCAAAATTTGGCGACAAATGTAGAATTGCACAAGTATTTGAAGAAAGAGGGTGGATTTGGAAGAGCTTTGGCTAAGGTGGGATGCACACAAAATGGTGACAATTATGATCCGGGTAAGAAATACCAACTTAATTTTGTATATAGCCAATTGTTATTGTTTTGTGTGTTTTGCTTTGCTTTTGGAGTTTTGGCTAATTCTTAATTTTTGCTGTTTTGTTTATGTTTTTTTAGTTGCATGGTGGAATATTTATGGAACTTGGTACCAACATTGCAAAGAATGGCTAAAAGGATTCTTTCATTGACCACAAGTTCATCCAGATGTGAGAGAAATTGGAGCGCTTTTGAGGGGGGTAAGTACTTATTTAGTTATGCATACAAACTAGTAAACAAGTAGTAATGTAGTTTACTATAAATTAAAGCGCATAATTGTTACTAATTTTTTTTTCTTAATGTAGATCCATACAAAGAAAAGGAATAGACTAGATACAACAAGGTTGAACAATTTAGTCTATGTCCAATTTAATGCCAAGATCATCAACAAGAAGAGAAGAATGAAAGATAAGAATGTGGATGTACTACTTGCTAGTGAAGATACTATAGCACAAGGATGGATTGTTGATGGTGGTGATGAAGATGTTGAGTCGGATTGTCACGCCCCGAATTTTGAATAATTAAATTCAAATCCGAAACGCGATAACTTAACAAGTACAAGAAAAACACATAGCAAATTTTTCATTTAAATTAAACAACTAAACAAACTGAGCTCACAATGTAAATACCGACTCGTTCTTTAGAGTCACATATTACATTACAGATAGTTTACAAATTAAACTGAATGACAATTCAATAAGTAAACACACCCACCACAACTCACTACACAACGGAAGACTTAAAACTAAGATTACCCTTCGACATCCACGCTACCAAACGTACACCTCAGCTTTGATAATGATCACTCGATAATCAAACCTACACAAAAACCCCTACACCATAGAATAGTGCACCGGGAATGAACAAAACAAACCCGGTAAGCTTTTCAGCCCGTATGAGTAAACTCAATTAAAGTGACTCACGTCACTCATGCTTATAATTTCTCAACTCGTGAAATAATTAAAGCAATAATATTTAATTCCACAAAACACAACCAAACATCAAGTTCATATCATATCATATCATCTCAACGACAAATCACACTCACTTCCCCTCAACATAAAGCATTTGTCAAAACGATGACCTCACAACTCATTCCCCAATCACTACAGATCATAACCCACAACTGTACCCACAATAAGAATTAAGCAAAACCAGTAATCTCTGCATAGAAACTTAGTTCAGGAGATCACATGAAAACAAACAAAAGAAATCATATAAATCCCTGCATATAATTTAGTTCAGGAGATTACATGTACATACCTCCAACAATATGGAGTATTTACTACATCACCAAGCATAAGTAACACCTACTTTGGGACATCCACAAGACATGGCAAGGCCCAACCGAGACATGCATCGTGTAGCCCTATGTTCAGGCTACGCGGCGGTATCCGGAAGTCACAAATCCGCCACCGGGAAGCCACCTTTCCGCCCTTGCCAAGATGCCCCCATAACATAGCTTTCTACATGTTAAATAGACTAGAATAGTAGCTTTGCTTGTCCCACATCGAAGAACAAGTAAATGAGAGGCATTCCTTCATCTATAAAAGGAATGCCTCCTCCCACAACTCAACACATTCATTACATCTCTTGTAATCTTGTTAGGCCGCAAGGCTCGACACACTAGTATAGCTTTCAAGTGGACGTAGTCTCCCGCTCATGCGGAGGCGAACCACTATACATCTTGTGTCAATCTCTCTCTCTCTCTCTCTATCTCTTTCTTTAAGTTAATTAGATCTTCAACGGATCCAAGCATTAACATTACATTAAAACAAACAATACAAAAAGCGGTAATCCCTGCATATAACTTAGTTCAGGAGATTACATTAAAACAAACAATTCAAAAGACAGTAATCCCTGCATATAACTTAGTTCAAGAGATTACATAAAATTCAACAATTAGAAGGAAAAAGAAAATAAATGAAGAAGTCAAACAACTCACACTAAAGTCAATGATCACCCATCAACTCCAAACTAAAGTCGATAGTCGATGTTCACCCATCAACTTTGACTAAAGTAGATGATCACCCATCAACTCCAAACCAAAGTCGATAGTCGATATTCACCCATCGACTTTGACTAAAGTAGATGATCACCCATCAACTCCAAATACTCTTTTAATACAATTCCATCAATCACTCACATGATGAATTGTATACCACTCCACTAGTAGATGATCACCCATCAACTCCAAATACTCTTTTAATACAATTCCATCAATCACTCACATGATGAATTGTATGCCGCTACATTCATACAATTACACCAATCACTCAAATGATGAATTGTATGCCGCTACACACATACAATTACACCAATCACTCAAATGATGAATTGTATGCCGCTACACACATACAATTACACCAATCACTCACATGATGAATTGTAATCCCGAAAAGAGTAATGCTCGCAATAATAATTCAATCAAATCACCATCATTAGTTCACCAATGTCACACCATCCAATATATATATTCCACGTAAATATATATATATATATATATATATATATACGTAATCATTCACACAGGAATGACCACTAATACCAACTATAGTTTTATAAATTATTCCTCTCGAAAATCATTTTATATCAAAACATTGTTTTAACTTACCCATGAACCGTTGTCGATCAAGTTCATATATTTTAAAACAAATAATTTATTTCAATTCCGAGTAATAAATAAATCCGTTCGTAAATGAACCACGTGAGATTTACTCACCTTCAAATCCTGCTGCGTCTTCTCTAACAGCCAAGATACGATTCACAAACGTCGGCCAACTCAAACCATCAATCACCTAACCAAATCAAGGCCACACTCAATACAACACAAAGCACACAATTCACAAAATACAATTATACGACGATCCAACAGTCGGATCCTCATCCGAGACCATCCAACATCTTCGGAACACTTCTACGATCAACAAATCAAAACTACAAGTCGATCGGACGGCCAAATCCTCACAGATCGAAAACCGAAACAAATCGAAAACCCTAAAACCTTAACATGCATCAACTTTCTCCAAAATAACCTTATAATATATCAAAACGACCGTATCGATACGTAGATGCATAAATTGAAAACAGAACACAAAAATATGGTCTGACGCGCCGCCACGGGCCAGCACAAGCGATGGGTCAGCAAGCGGTCAACGGTGGCCGTCAACGCCGGGTCAACCACCTTCGATGCAAAAGTCATCAACTACAAACTTGTTCAAAATGAAGAGATGAGCCATTTTCATACCTGGAGCTAAGTGAGATTCAATCTAGATCGTCCTAGATCAAGCTTGGAAGTTGGATCACTCTCGTGCGTCTGATCAGATCCTAGATCAGATCAGGGACGTCGAAAACTTCAAACCTTGATCTACCACTCTACACTCAAAATCGTGGTACAAGGAGGATACGAGGATGATCAGGAGGAGGAGGACAACCCAAAACCGAGAAGGATTGGTCTGTGAAACGCCGGCGTCGAGGAGGTCCGACCGGGTCGGGTCGCACGATTGGGCCCTCTTCGATCCAAGCTTGGGGGCTGCGGTGGGGTGAGGGGACCACGGGGGTCTACTGGACTCGGCGAGACGACCTCAGGGAGGGCCGGGTTGTCACCGGAGGACGCCGGGAAGTGGCTTTTCCGGCCGGGTCGGGTCAATCAGGTTGCACAGATAGGGAGGAGAGAGGACGGAGAGTTTGGGGAGGAAAATGAGAAAAAGGAAACTTTTGGGATTTAATGAAAAATCCGGAATTTTCTCATATTTATAGAAATTTCCCCAAAATTCAATCGCTCATAACTTTCTCATACGAACTCCGATTCTTGCGTTCCACATGTCCACAAACTCGTATCGACGTGCTCTACAACTTTCGTGGATGAAGTTTTTGGAGAAACCCAACGTATAAAGAGTCAACCTTTGCGCCCCCCTAAAGTCATACTTTCCAAATAAAAATTCGTTCGAAACACTTCCGCTCCACCCTTGAACCACGAACTCGTACAAACGAACACTTTATTAATCCCAAGAAATATTTAGGAATTAATAACAAATTTCCGGGGTCTTACACGGATCTTACTAAGTGAAATTGTTGGAGAGGAATCGGGAGTGGATAGTGGCTTAGAGCCTAGAAGAAGTTCTAGACTTCAAGAAATTAGAGAACTTCATGAGAAGGATTTTGTATCGGATGAAGAGGAAGAAGATGAGATGGATTTTAAGTTTGAGTCTGATATGGAGGGAGTACTAGAGGGATATGGAGAAGAAGAATTTGAGGAATAGGCTTGCAAGAATCAAATTTGCAATTGCTTTTTTTTTTTTCTCCAAGAACTCATTATCTCATTGTTGTTGAACATTTGATCTATATTTTAAGTATTTTCACTATTTTCAAACACTATAATACCTTTTATAAATTTTATTTATATAATTATATGTTAATAAAAATATAAAAAATTAAAAAAATATATAAAAAATTAAAAAAAAATAAA
This sequence comes from Rosa chinensis, assembly GCF_002994745.2. Taxonomy (NCBI): domain Eukaryota; kingdom Viridiplantae; phylum Streptophyta; class Magnoliopsida; order Rosales; family Rosaceae; genus Rosa; species Rosa chinensis. Next base: position 51,410,629 of record NC_037092.1, read on the forward strand.
ACCGCCTAGTCCCCGCCTAGGCACCTGGGCGCTAGTCTCCGGGTTTCCACTCGACCAGCGCCTAGCGTTTTTTAGAACCTTAGCTAATAATGATACAAATGGGTTCCAAATTACAACTTCCTGTTGAAAAATAGGGCCACATAATGGTACATAAACACGCAGCAAAAGGTGAAGAAAAACCCAGAAAAATACAGTCTCTCTTGATGATTGGGTTTGGGGTGGAGAAGAAGGTGAAAGAAGAAGATGGGAAGGACTGGAAAGCCTCAGATTCTCAATCCCAAACCACACCCAAATTAGTTTTCTTGAATTTTTCAGAGAGAGAGAGTCCTATTGAGAGTGAGTTTGAGTCAGAAAGAAATGGAGTTGCAATAAAATCATGTAATTGCTTCCATCTCTGTCAGAGAGTTCACAAATTTCCGGCCAAAAGATTCAAACTTTATCTACTGTTTTAGGGAAAATTTTACAAACAGTACACCAAGTAAAGGCCACTAATAATTTCCATACATAAAGTTCCAAACTGAACATTTTGGTACATGGACTTTTGAGCCCGACCCACTATGTAGACACGACGTCAATGACGCCGTTAAATATTACCATGCAGAAAAGGGTAATTTGGTACTCTCACACTTTAATTCATTTTTTTTGGTAAAAAAAAAAAAGAAGGGAAAAAAAAAACAGAAGAAAGAGAACTGAGGGCATAATAGACATTTTGGTGTCAAATTAACGGCGTCAATGACGTCGTGTACTGATAGTGAGTCGAGTTTCAGATTTCGTGTACCGAAATGATTGGTTTGGAACTTTATGTATAAGAATTATTAGTGGCCTTTACTTGGTGTACTGTTTGTGAAATTTTCCCACTGTTTTAATGCCTATTCGAAGATTAATAGTGAAAGAGTAAAGGCCACCATGGAAGAGAAGAAAGCAACACCAAACGAGCTCAGAATCGCTGCTAGCTCCGCTTCACCACCATTGATGTCCAATTTTTGGGCATCGATAGCAATTGCTGGTGTTGCATGCCTGTTTTGTTTTGTTTTTCCCCTTCCAGATTGGTCCCTTTTGTTCTTACTCCAGTGTTGTTCTCAACGAAGCAACTCAACCACGAAAACTGAAAATCAGAGCAGCACGACCAAACCCACTATCTCCTAAACTAACAGGTATATATACTCTCTCTCTCTCTCTCCTCCCCCCTCCCCCCTCTAATCTCCGATCTCTGGAAAATTCAACTTCCATTTTCAATTCAAGAGCCATAAAGGAAATGAAAATGAAGATCTAAATGCTAACTGTGGATTGTGGCGCCTCCACCAATCATCCTCAATCGGTTTCTAGATGTTTGTCAGTTGCTGGGTGGCCGCCGGTGAAGATGGCTAGCGAGTCTAGTCGGTCGGTCGAGAGAGGTGAGCAGTGATGGTGTAACCGGCAGTATCAGTGGAGCTCAAAAGTCGTAGGCAGTGACTGACGAGAGGTAAGAGAGGCTTAGCAGAGGATGGAGGCTGGTTTCAACGAGGAAGAAGACATGAGTTTTTTTTTTTTTTTTGGCCATGGGTTCACTGGTTTCTGCAAAGGGGAAGGTGGCCGGCATACAAATATGACAGATTTTCCCTCATAAAATTAACAAAAATCAAGCAGATTAACAGTGAAACTGACGGTATATACTTATGTTGGGTCGGGTTTTGAACCCCTGCAGGCACCATTCTAAAGTTTTGTAAAGTATATTAACCTTAATTCTCACCAACAAGGCCGCAGTGTGGACTACCACGCTGGAAAGTGAAGGAGGTTGTCTGAAAATGAAATTATTTCTTGCCTCTCAAATTTTCCAGCACAACAAGAGAAGATTCACTATTAGAAATATAGCCACTGCACACGGTGCAGAATCCGTATGTATTTCTCTTAATTTACACATATTTCCGTGTACACTTGCTAGTTCACACAGTACAGTGACGAATATTTTATCCGTAGGTATTGCTGGCATCGCTAATGCGATTGTGCACGGTAAAGCTTGTCTGTGTGAAAGAAATTGATGGGTCCCACGTTATTCTGGTCTGCTGAATTCCAGTCATATTAATCTGACGAGCTTTTGTTATAAGATATTACTGGTCTGTGTGAATGGCATTTTACGTTGGATTTGGAAATTTTATTGTATCCTTCATTACTGTTTCACAATACATGGTCCTGTTTCAAAATACATGTTACCGGAGGACGAACTGATCTAGAGAAGTTCCGGGCAAAGGAATTGCACAAGAAATCTTAAGTCAATTATCTAAATCCAGAGGTCGGTAGTTGCAACGACAAAGATTAAGTCGGTGGAGGAGGGCAGATCCCAAACTACCACTTCATTGGACCATCTGCACATGACTACTGATTCCAAAGAGTTGCAAGTATTAAATCAAGAAGATTAAAAGAAACACGAAGACCAGTTTGGAAAATATCCAATTATGAAGTGTCAACAACCCATTTGATAACGAGTCTAAAAATCAAGAAATTCAGCTCAAACCATGATAAAAATATAAGGACGAGAACGATCTTGCAGAGTTGCGACTCTGCAATTCTGCATGTAATTCGAGAACCGACCAGAGACGACTGAGATCTAAGGAGGAATAATATTAAAGAGAAGAATTTTAACCTCAAAAAACCCAGTCAAATATATAACATAAATACTTCAGCAGTCAAGAAAAAAAAAAAACTACTTTACTAGAAAGCTTCCATGGTCTAGGTTTGGGTTTCGCCGGAATTTTGAGGTGAGATTTTTCTGGATCAGATCTGAGAGCTTATGAGGTTTATGAGATGGGGACTGATTTGGGGATAAAGTCTTTTTGATTTGAGGTTGAGACTAGTGAACATTCTGAGGGGTACGTCTTTGCCATTTCTAGTTGTTCTTGTTTTGGGGTTGCGAAAATCGACATCGTTGAAGCCTGAAGAATCGGAGGGTGGGAGAGAGGTTGAGAGGCTGAGGGAGGAAGCCAAGGAGACTATGTCAGTCTTGAGGTAGTCAAGCTTGTATTTGAGGGTTTCTTAGATTTCTTTCTGTCCGCCATTGCTGGCTATGGAAGATGAAGGCTCCAAGGACTTGAGGTCGTTTCTCTAGGAAGCTCTGTTGGTTAAGTGTTGATAATTATACACAAAGTCTTCCTTTTCCATTATTAATAAATTGGGTCCTTGACCCAAAGCACCAAAATGAGCAAAAATTATCTCATTTACCCCACTAACAGATTTTTGTTCCCACTTACCCTGTTTAAAGAGAAATGACAATTTTACCATTGACTTAATTAATAAACTACATTTATGCCACTCTTCTCTTCTCAGCACGACACACTCTCTCTCTCTGCGCACGATCTTCAATCTCCGACTCTACCTTCGGAGCAGCGACGGCGTATCTTCGATCTCTGACTCTACCTCTGGCGTAGCGACGGCGTCCACGCCTGAAAAAGACGACGACGCTCTCCCTCGACCTAGCCGCCCTCTTCCCTCCAGCCACCTTCGAAGTCATCAACGCCGACAAAATTGCAGGTCTCTGGCAGATCGATCTCTCCTCTCTCTCTTCTCTCTCTCTCCTTCGCGCAAGATTGGGTTATGTGGGAAGTTGATATATTTGAGATTCAGATGCGGTCTCCGACAAGTAGACCCGCCAGGCCTCCGCCGCTTTCACATTCGGACTCTTTGGATTTCGAGTCCAGCTCTCCGTCCTCTGTCTCGATTTGAAGAATCTGAGATTTCATCAATGTCACTGCCGGTCTCGGGTTCCTTTTCGTCAAGTCCTGGACTAGCCCAATTTCGGTTCCAAACGATGAAGCTCTTCTGTTGGAGCTCCATGACACGATCCCGGGTCTGCAACCGGAAGGAGAAGGGGAGGTAGGTGCCCATATCATTTTTCTGGGTGCCAAATCTTTTTTTTTTTTTTTTTAAGTAATGGGACAGAAGGAAAAGGAACAAAAACAGTTTTGAACGTCTATTGGGGGGCAATAGACGTTTTTAAATTGATATAATCTCTTTATTTTTTTCTTCAATCAAAGTTTTATTTGTCTAATTTTAGGAAGATTAGTTCTCATTCCTGCTACTTAAAGTTCTATTGGGAGGCAATAGATGTCTATTGGGGGCAATAGACGTCTACTGCCCCTCTATTAGGAAGATTAGTTCTCATTCCTGCTACCGAAAGTTCTATTGGGAGACAATAGACGTCTATTAGGGGGCAATACATGGCTGATAGACGTCTATTGGGAGACAATAAACATTTCCGGTGAGGTATTCTGAAAAGTCCGGTGGGCGACGGCCGGTGACCGGAATCCGGCGAAAGTTGGCCCGAATCCGGCGGCCGGTGACCTGAATCCCGCAAAGTTGGCCGGAATCAGGTGATCGGTGACCGGAATCCGGCGAAGTCTCTCTCCCTCTCTAAATAACAAAGGGTGAGGGTAAAATGGTATTAAAAAAATTAAAAAAAAACAAAAAAAAAATCTTAATGGAGTATTAAGGAAGACCTCCTTAGAGTGTTTTGGGTAAGAGAGAATTAGAAAAACTTAATGGGGTAGGTGGGAAAAGAATCTCTAGAAATGGGGTAAATGGACAAAAACCCTAATAAATTTACAGGTCAGAATTCATAGGAGCATTAGTGGTTTATTACTTTATTTCCTTCAAAACTCACACAAGCATTCGTGTGTAAACAGAGATGCACACGGATAGCCGTGTGATAACAATACATGATGAGATAGGATTCCTGACAGGATTCTTAACCTTACACAAATATCCGTGTGTAGTTAAAATCACACGGAGTTCTGTATGTGTTAGGACAATTAAATATAATAGAGTTCAAAAATCTCTGACACCAATGTCTAATCAATTTTTTCAGACACAGCTATCCGTGTGTAATGGTATTCCAATTTTACTTCATTCCTATGTTACCCTTTGATTTCACACGGTGTCTGTGTGTATTACTAATTCATACAGATTTTTATATCATTGGGTACTATAAGCCACAGATACTCGTCTGTGTGAAAATCCGTGACAATTGAATTTGTGTGCAGTGGCTACTTTTTCTAGTAGTGATTTTTAGTATCAGACTTTTGGTAATCATTCCTAAACAGGCCAGGAAAGAAACCAATCTTCAAAAGATTGGAAGTCCGAATTGATAATGCCTACAAAGCTCTAAACATTCAAAGCAAAAAGGGCAGAAAAAGAAGAGGTGGTTTAAATCCTCATCCCCTGAGCTGGAAAGGGCACATAAAGGATCACAATTATTAGAATAACGGGCGAGTCTTGCCCAATTTTTCAATCTTCCTCTAGCTAAAAGTTAAGAGAAAATTTTGACCTCAGGAGTGGAAGGGATTCCAGAGATTAATTGATATCTACTTTTAATCTTGGTCTTGTATTACAAACAATTTTTTATCGATTAAATCTTGAACCATAAAGAGATTGGTGATTGGTGTTCCGCGGCCCGAGTGGAAAGTAACGCAACAAAACGGATTTCCATTATTAGCTAGAGTACAAACTGACATGCATTCCATGCAAGAATTTTATTCACCACAACATATATAAAGTATAAAATTAAAATTCAGGGGGTAGTGCGTAGCTATCCATATCACATAATTAATAGCAAATTAAGAAAACTATTTAATCTTTGTAGCTTATTTCATGAGTAGCCATCATTGCTCTGGTCTCTAAAGCTTTGCGTTTCTTATGAGCTTCGGATGGTAGTTTCACATCTTTTGCCAACCCTAAAGTTTCAAGAAACTTTATGACGTACCAAGTCACGTCAATCTGCCACCATTCAAGGCCTTGTCGAGCCGAGTATTCGAAAGCGTGGTGGTTGTTGTGCATTTCCCAACCACCTAATTAAACAGTTAAACATGAAGATACATGTAAAGTGGATCATTAATCTTAAATCTCAAATGAACTTTGATTACTTAATTAAGGATCCCTAATTAAGTTCTTAATTACGTACCAAAGGTTCTTAGATAGATCACCGGTATTCCATGCTTGATACCCCCACGTATGGCCAGATGAATTGACTAGCAAAGTGCTTTGGAAAACAACTACCATTCTCACTCCCTGATCAAATAATTTCATTAATTAATGTATTTAATTTAAGGACTTCTTAATGAAATTGCAACAAAGGAATACTTAATGATAAATATTTCTTTTGGTAGAAAAAGAGAGAGAAAGAAATATGATCTCAAGTACCATTCCCCAAACGATGAAGGGAAACCCACCAAGGACATATAGAATTCCTCCAAGAATAAACGAGTGTAAAAAGTACGTATGACGAAGAAACCTATAGAATGGCTGCCTTTTCAAATCTTCAACATTTTTCAGTCCACCATACTGCAAATTATTTATTTAATAAATTAATTTTGTAAATATATATAAAGGGTATAAAAAAAATATTGTAAACAAAGAAAGAGTATAAGTAAATATGCATTTACGTAATATTATATAGAACGTTTGGTGTATGTATTTGTAAATTAATTACGTACTCTTCCGAAGCGCGTATTGCTATCCAAAATCCATCCCATGTGACTAAACCAAAAACCCTTAAGAGGGCTATGAGCATCTTTCTCTGTATCTGTATACTGGTAGTGGTAATGATGTGTGCTCACCCAGTCAATTGGACTTCCCTGAAAAACCAGAGTCAAGTTGTTACGTATCAATTTAGAAACGTTAAATATAAAACTCAAGGAAACTTTCATAGTAATATGTTACATTGTTAATCTGAAGTAGGCTAGGTTAAACCAAAAGTAAATATGTGAACTTGTTCCTCATGCAGAAAATGGGATTTTCATGAAGGGAAGTAGCAAAATTGGCACACAGCTGCACATAAAACCCTCGAAAATAAATTTATGAGTACGTGTTGTAGCTAAGCCATAGGTTGGTAGGTACCTGAGCGGAAAGAACAGCGATATAGGCAAACAAGTACTCGAGAAACTTGGGAAGCCTGAAACTCCTGTGCGCAAGGTTTCTGTGGTAAGACAGAGTTACTCCCAAGCCGGTGGCATAACTGAGAGCCAACATGAGGAAAAACGCAGACCAGTTGAAATGAAATGGTGCAAATAAACAAAGGACATGGATCGACACAAACATCGCTACCATCACTAGGTCAAATAAATTCCATTTCCTCCCCCAGAAATAAGCACAAGGCGTATTGAGAATGGCCGCCCAGATTCCCAGAAGCCCCATATCTGACTCTGATAAGCTTAACTCTCGCTCAACTGTACTACTACGTACACCAGTAGCTGCCTCTGCATGAGAAGCATGTGTGGAGCTGACCATTACTTATACTGGTGAGCCAAAGTGAAGAGAGAAAAATAATTTCAATACCTGTCAGGCCATGGTACGTGGGTGAAACCTAATGCTCGTACTTGGAGAACTTTTGTCGGCTGTTACATATTTAAATATTTATGCATGTGTTAACGTCTCTACTGTCATGCCCAATGATATATAAGTAAACGCCAGAAAATTAAATGGTATCAATAACTTACTACATATCGACCAAAGCGTGGTTTAGGTGTACTGTGTACATGAATTGAAGTATTGAAGCCCTGAACCAACCCGCTTGAAGGAGCTTTATTATATGTCAGATATTCAGACTAGCCCATGCCACAATTGTTGAAAGTTGAAACCAATTCGTTTTGGAAATCTTTTAAATAAAAAAAGATGACTAATATTGTTGAAACCAAGCCGCTGTATTTGCTCATCTGTCAACGTCTCTACTCATGTCATGCCCATATGATATGCAAATTAATAAGGCAAAAAAGTTAGGGACCGTGCTACTGGGCGCCATAAAGGTAGATCAACAGTTCAACGCT